>NW_022147289.1:1965274-2565274 GCF_002938485.1 Sitophilus oryzae | reverse complement strand
AATACAACTTTCCCGAATTTCAGTCACTTTCCCAACCTTAGAGGAACGTTCCTGGAACATGGGCACGTTCCCTGAGGCACGTTCCGACCTGCACATCACTAGTCTTGAGGGTGAACTTTAATGCTCTTTTTCTATTAAAGAGCTTGTAGAAACTGAGCCAAAATAGGCCCTCGCGGCCGCAGTGGAGGGTCCCACCTGGAACCCACTCTTAGTCAAATACAAAAAAAATTATATCCAATGAACATGTTTTGATTCCAAAAATAGGTAGTAGTTCTATGTCCATGGAATATTGGGACACCCTATATAAAAGCTTGATTTGATTTGAACCCTCAACACACGAAATTTCAAATTTAAATTTTCAAGTGATAGTCATTTTTGAAAAAAAAACATATAATATCTAATAATGTGATTTAATGTGCCCTTCTAATGCACATCAGCATCGTTAAAAATCAATAAAAACCAGATGTGATCAAAAATGCAACAGAAAAATACAGGAAATAAAAAGACAGCTAATGCCGGGTGAAGACCAAGCAGACAAAACAACGACGAGACAGAAACATTCATGTTTTACGACAAAATTGCGACAAATACATTTCTGCGAAATTTTTGTCTCATTTTTGTTTTGTTTCAAAATTCGGAGACTTTTCAATGTCCCGTCTCGAGTCAGTAAAGATCAGAGTGTCTATGTTTTGTTCGTATATTTTACAAGTTATCGGCGCAGTGGGGATGGCGTTTGCTGCCAACAGTAGGCAACCAGTAAAATCACACATGGTTAATAAAACTCACATAAAACTCATTCGCAACAGCAACAACTAAACTTTTGACTTTGTTGTACTTTTGTCCTTGCGGTGTGGACAATTTGTCTCAAGTTTGTCTTGTCATACCCCATTTTTTATTCACAAGTTTGTGATGTTTTTGTCTAAAAATCGTGTTTACTCTTTGTCGCCTTGGTCTGTACCCGGCATAACATTCTTTACTTACAAGTTAAGTTGATATTTTCAAAGCATTTTAGGTTGATTCTAAGCTATTAAGCTGGTAAATTCCGTAAATTTTATATTTATAGTGATTAAGTTGAGCCGCTTATGAACTGAATCAGCGTTACCGGTGTTACTGAAAGCCAGAAAACCGTGCACTTGTGTTCAGAATATATTGAATTGGTTTAAACATCTCTCGCTGATCTCGTAGTAAAGATAAAATGAAATCAAATCTCATCACTTACCTTAATATGTAACTCCAAAGCCTTATCATCTCCGCAAAAATACACTAAAAACACTTTACACACAATATTTTAACCAGCTTACAGTTTTAATATTAATTTTTTCAAATATTTTATAAACATAGCTTAAGGGAAAAGATAAAACGCGTCTTAAAGAATATACCAAGATCTTAATATTAACTCTTAACCTCTATTTCAACAAAATAAGTTTTTGTTTGTTTTGTTAGGGTTTTGACTTTTGACAACTGTGACAGAGACTGTGATCATAGCCGTCTTGCGTCTTGCAAAAATAATGAATTTACTTATCTACTTTACTTTCTTTTACGTAACTCAAGCATAAAAAGCGGTAGATTCTATAATATCAATTATAGGGTGTTTTCGATTTTTTATTGACATTTCTACATTAGCTTTTTTTGTTTTCCTGTTATTACCGATTCTGAACCGTCCTAGAACTCTGCAGCGCATGCGCAAATGAAATAATGTCTTCATATTTCCTTCTGCGCATACGCATCACAGTTCTAGGACGGTTGAGAATCGGTAATAACAGGAAAACGAAAAAAGCCATTGATATTAGAAATTAGAAAGATTAAATTTTGTAGTGGGAATTTTAGTCATTAGGCAACTGCGATCGTTTTTACTACGACTTCCTAGGTTTGTTCCAACCCGCCACAGAACCGTCACCCTACAGAACGATCACGCTCGGGCGCAGTAATTCAAATGTGTTCCAACCGAGATTGGCGAGATTTGGCGGTTACGGGACGATCCTATTTGCGTACCAACCTACCTTGGGATCGTTTAGTTACGATTCCAGAACGGTAATTTCGGTACATGGTCCAAATTGAGAACTGTTTGGGTTAACTTGCGCATTAAAGCATATTGGCAGGGATTATCGATTTTTAACAGTTGATTCTGGTCCGGTGTCCGGCTGATGCTTCTGTCTTTGTTATTTTTTGCGAATTCGAATACATGTGCGTTATACTTTTGCTTGTGAGTTTGTGTGGAGTAAATGGTTCGGAAATTTTAATTAATTTTTTATTTATAAAACAATTTTCAAAGATTCAACCACTGCAATGAATTAACAGGAACTACGCATAACAGGATCATAAAAGAGAGGATATGTAAGTGAGTTAGTGAGTATACAGTTTGAAACAACACTTACCAACAATTACTGGATTCTGATTCTCCATTTCAAGAATAATAATTATTATTATTACAAATTGTAAACAAAAATAATAGGGTTATGTTATGAAATTCTAAACAAAAACAAAAAACCGATCGATACACGCACGTCTGACACTTTTGACAGTCCCGAAAACAATCCCCAAAGCGTTCCAACGTTGATACTTTTTGCGCCGTCACGAAACTATTCGAAGTCCGCGCATGCTAACAAAGTGCAAAAAAACCGAGTCGAGTACGATTTGGAAACGATCCCGAAATGCTGGTTGGAACAAACCTCCTGTTTCACAAGATAATCATTATTTCGTTTTTTTTTGTTTTAAATGGCGCCGAATACCAAAACAGTGGTTAGTTATGCAATACTTTGTTTGTTATTCAAAAAAAAAATGTTATTGATGAAAAATCTATTGTTAAAACGAAAATACAGCAAAAAATACTGGGTAAAAATGCCTTTATTAAATATGCCACGTTTTGACATGGAAAATAATTTATTAACCGAGTTATTAACTGTAAATGGGAATTTTCAAATTTTTTTACCGCCGAAAATGATGATGAAGATGATGATGGGAAAAAGGTAGGTATAATTTTAAGAGCCTCAGGATTTTTTTACGTTTAATAATATCTCGGCAACTCTAAAACATTTCAAAATTTAAGGACTGATGATATACAGAGGAGGTTGAAATAATAAATGCAATTCGAGCAAGAGTAAAGTATATTCTAATGTTATACAGGGTCCGGCAATAGTGCGTCGGGCATCTGTAGCTCCTAGAATATAAAACTTGAGAATTTTCTTTAAGTGTAAACCCAATGCCGGGTGGAGACCAAACAGACAAAACAACGACAAGACAAAAACATTCATGTTTTACGACAAAATTGCGACAAATCCAATATATTTCTGCGACATTTTTGTCTCATTTTTGTTTTGTTTCGAAATTCGGAGACTTTTCAATGTCCCGTCTCGAGTCGGTAAAGATCAAAGTGTCTACGTTTTGTTCGTATATTTTAGGACAAGTTGTCGCCGTAGTGTGGATGGCGTATGATGCCAACAGTAGTAGGAGACCCTTGAAATCACACATGGCTAATAAAACTCATTGGCAACAACTAAAAACGTTTGTCTTTGTTGTACTTTTCTCCTTGCGGTTTGGACAATTTGTCTCAAGTTTGTCTTGACAGAATTCCCCATTTTTTGTTGCAAGTTCGTCATGTCTTTGTCTCAAAATCGTGTTTACTTTTTGTCGCCTTGGTCTAAACCCAGTATAAAGTATGTTCAGGAAAATATTTTAACTTCTATAGGGTGGCTCCAACTCTATGGGTGGCTCAATATAATAAATATATAAAAAAAATATATTTTTCAACCTTCCTTAATAATGTGGGTAATGGTGTGGATCCGGTGGCTGACCTTGAAACGAGTTTTTGCTGCATATAGTCACAGACACTACGCATGCGCACATCTTCGATGTTGCCAGATTGCAAGTTATTTTGGAATTATTTTCAGTAGAAAACAAATATGTGCTTTTCAGTGTTTTTTTGTCAATATATACCGTATAATCGAAAAAACGGCGTCCAGTTGGCTGGGAAATGACGATTGAGGACATTTCCCATATAAAATGACAGAGATCTTCATTTCATAGCCATCGCTGACGTTATTTTTTTTCAATCATAGTACGCCCGGTATATTATTTATATTATTATTTTAATATTTCGCACAACACGTGAACGCTTATTATGTATTTTCATAGTAAATAAAATTAAATAGAAATAAAACTCTAGATTCGTATAATTAATCTAATTGCTCTAGATAATTGTGCTACGTTTAAAAAGGGCTTTATTAAAAATTCGGGAAATTAAAAAGGGTGTGTCCAAGTTTTTTCTTTTTTTTTTAATTTTTAAATGCTGTAGCTCCATGTCATGTTCATAATAGTTTTTTTAACATTCTATCAAAACTACGGAGGCCTTAAAAGGCCTTTTAGCATCCGTAATTAAAATTATACAATCAGCTTCAGCAACATTAACGGTTATCTTGTTTAATTCTGCTTATACATATATTGCATTAATTTTTCTGCAACCTTAAGATTTCTCTATTCTTACACCTAATTTACGTGATTTTCTTAGCATATATGATTTATAAACCATATTTTTCCTAATTGAAGGATGGAATAGGATATGCAAAATTCAGATATTTTTACCTTTATTTTCCAGACAAAGCATAATATAGTATTAAGATTAAGACATAACAAATATTATAAAGAAAGATCTTAATATAAATTACAAACTAACTAGGTCTTAGTTTGGTCTTATATAAAAACGCAGGTATAAAACTAATAAGATCAAAACTCAACCTTCACCATATTGTCAAGATTTGGCATTATAGGAAACAAGAAATTACAGTAAATTAAGAAAATAATATCAAAGTACACGATATTAAATACTGTAATGTATTCTACGACACAAACCATCTCCCTTCTAAAGAGAAAAAGATAAAACATAAAGCTTATTTTAGTCTTATCACCACACTCTTCGATAAAATATATGTCTAAAATTGCTATTAATCCACTAACTTCATATTTTTAAAAAATTATGATACAAACATTATAATCAAAGTAATATAATATATTAGTAATAATTAATATATATTATATTAGTAACATATAGGTAAAATGTTACCTCTCATCGAGAGGTAATCTCCCATTGACGTATATTGTTCTATAAGACTAGTCATGGTAGTACTTCAATACATCAATACATATAATTAAAACTATTGTTGCCTGTAAATAACTAGAAATTAAATAACTTGAAAGAAATAAAATAATTCTAATAAGTTTAAAACCATTAAGAAAAAATCCCTGAATGATAATTTTTAATTCTAATGTAAATATATAAATAAATGTTATTATTATTACAATTTTATATATTCAATTTTATATGTCATTCCTTATTTTTGAATATCAAGATAAATCTGAAATTATAAAATTAATTATAGAATTTGTATTATTATTTAACACTCAAAAAAAAAATTTCAACTGCAAATAATTCGAAAATAAACTGCAATTTGGCAACATCGACGATGTGCGCTTGCGTAGTATCGATGATCAAATGCAGCAAATATGGGCTTCAAGGTCAGCCACCGGATCCACACCTTTACCATAATGTGATACAAATACAAGATCTGTCCTGAAACCAAATCTATATTAGGTATTTACTTTAGATAGTCTATAACTAACTTTGTTATAAATGTCGTAATCTTAAATCATACAGGGTGTTCAAAATTCTACGCCAAAAAATATAAAATAATTTTTCTTCGTTTTTTTTTAATGAAACACCCTGTATATTATTTTTTTATTAGATGGAGAATTAAAAAATAAACTTTTATTTGTATTTAAACTATTTCAAAATGTTTAATGGTTCCGCAGATAAATGGTAATTTCAACGGTAAAATGCGAGAGAAATATCCTGGTGGCTTTGATAAAAATTTACTGTGGAAAATGCCATATGAAATATAAAACCGCGAATATCTGCGAAACTTTTAAAAATTTTGATTCACTTGTCTAAAATTTTCAAATATTTCTTTATAAACCCTATAAACAAAAGTAGTGTAGCTTTTACTTTCACTGAAAGCATTCTCGTCACAACACAGTTAATTAATTAGTAATTAATTAAAATTATTACTAATATCAATTGAAGCCCTGTTATTATTTCCTACCGACATGAATACACGAAATAAATACAGAAACGTTTGAATTTAGTAATTACTCTATTAAATTATAGCAGAGCTAATTGATAAACTGGTACGAATTTACATTTTGATTCCGAATAAACATGAAACGTACTTGGGGCCTCTGCTTTCATAAATATTTTCCGAATCACAGACCGAGAGCTTTTAGCTAAATTGGTTCGCCCCGAATCGTTTAGTCTTAACTATTATTACTAATCAAGTGAATATGTTTGAAATTTGGGTGTATAAGGTTTAAAAAGGAATATAGAAAATATCAATGCCCAGTCAAATTAGAGAAATCGGTGGAAAAAAATCCCACAGTTTTGAAAATAGTTTTAAATGATTTCTAGATGATGAGCTCGAGGAGAGGGGAGGGGTTAAATGTCACTTTTATGACTCTTTTTAGCTTATATCTCAGAAAATATGACACTTACGAAAAAATACCATATATAGAAAATTCTCTACAAAATTGGTTCAATGCATTTTTTTCATTTGTAATTTATATTCAATAAAAAAAGTGATTTTAATTTATCTATTTATAATAATGCATGTATCGCTTACTTTTAAGTTTTGGGAGTAGCCAAAACCGTATACCGTTTTGTCCACAAAAGTTAAAAAGATTACCAAATTTTTCAGATTGTTTGGTTGTGATTATTTCGAATATTTAACTTGATCTGTTCCATATCTTGTATATTTATTTCAGATTTTTAGCATTATAGACAACAGAAATATGAATTTTTACAAAGCCTTGCAAAAGTTTTTTTTATAAACATTAATATCCTTATAAATTTAAAGTTTCATTAAATAAACGGCGCTTTAAAGACACAGAATTAAATCCAAGATCTACCTTATTGTATGCAAGGGCGAAATTATGAATGTAATTTAATATTATGTTTCGCAGGCACGGCAACGCCGGATAAGCCAAAAATGCAATAAACATAATCCCCGTAATTTATTGCCCACATTTTCACCTGGACAACCACTCTAAATATTAAACCGTGTGTCTTCCTAAAATGGGAACAATTAGAATTAATTGATTATTAAGATCGTCGTAATAGCTGATCGTTTAAATTGAAATCGACACCAAAACTATCAAAAAATTAAAAACAATCCACTTTATGTTTATTAGTGTCTCGTACCACCGAATACAAAATATGAGATCTACAGGGTGTTTCAAAAAACATGTGCCATCTATCGTGAGAGATTCCTTACGTAAAAATAATATTTATTTTTCATATCATCGACATAGGACCTAATCAGACATATATTGATATGAAAAATAAGTCTTATTTTTACGTTCCTCACGAGAGATGACACATTTTTTTCGAAACACCCTGTATAAAAATAAATTTGGAAATTTAATTTTCTTGATAATTAATACTACGGCGACTAAAATACTCGAATATCAAGCGCAAAAAGTAGGCTTAGTATTTAATGAGAAGAAAACTAAGGGTGTATTCCGTCGCTTACCTTGGTTATGGTTTTGTGTTCCGTTTCTATCGGTTTCCTGAAAGTTTTCTTATTACGGAACACGGTTCCTCAAAAATATCGGTCATAACTGTCACCAAACTAACCAGCGCGAGAAGGCTGGTTTTTCTGCAGTTTTTCTGGTTTTGTTTGTCAATCAATGTCATTTATGTGACAGAAATCAAGCAAATATTGGAAGTTCGAGTAAAATTCTCATTTAATTTCTAAAATTTGTAATAATATTTTGTATTTACATCCAAAAGCAATGGATGTAGGTTGTAAAGGTAAATAAATTTCATTAACTAAATAGAATGACTTTTAGGACCATTTAAACTTATCATGCAGCCATTGTTTCTTAAAGTCAGGAACTTTTAAAGAAAACATGAGCAACAAGACGACAAGTAATTGTGAATGTTTTGTAAGCTATAAAAATATAAATATTGATTAGATTTCTTTATTTATTATTGATCTATTTTAATATTGGACTGGCAAATCTTCACTTGAGCTGTTGAACGAGTTTAATAGTTCATTAATAAAGTACTTTTCAATATTAAACTCCATTGAAAAGAAGAAGCAAACGTAAAAGCAGAAAACAGGTACATTAAAAATGCATAAAAGATAAATTTTATTGGAATTTAGAAAACGTCAACATTTGACGTTTCCAGAATTTTACCAAACCGTTCCGTATCAAACCGATGTTTTTCAGGAACCGCTCTTTACCGTAGTTTACCGGTCTGGTTCGCCTGGTTTTGCAACGGAATACAGCCTAAGTTTATGGAGTGGTCAGGTGGGGATTTTGAGAAGGGAAGATGTCTACAAATAAATTCTGAGAGAGGAAAACGATACAAGTTTGAGGAGGTATAATAGATACATTTACATTAGAGGTGGGAATTCTAGTTCCCTGGCAGGAATTATATAGTTCCTAGGTCTAGTTCCTACGGAGAACTCCATTGAACTAAGTCTTTAGATCACATTAGTTCTCAACTAAGCATACCTGGGCCATATCATGCGCAATAGTAGAGCAAAGCTTCTGAAGTTGATTATAGAAGGAAAGGTAGAAGGCAGAAGAGGACTTGGGAAACGCAAGCACTTTTAGTTGAAAAACTTAAGAGACTGGACTGGACTGAACTCACACAAACTGTTTCGTGCTGCACATAACAGACAGTGTTTCGCCGCGATTGTTGCCTAGAAGATGGTTCTATAAGAAGAAGAAGTTCCCAACTAACATTAACATCCCTGTTGCTTGCTCATGGGTTTCGTTATAATTCAGAACTAGAGGTGGGAATTCTAGTTCCTTGGGAGGAACTAGTTCCTTAGTTCTAGTTCCTCCAGAGGAATAGTTCCTTGAACTAGGTCTTTAGTTCACAATAGTTCCCGACTAACATTGACATCCCCCTTACTTGCTAATGCGTTTCGTTGTCAGTCAGAACTATTCACAGTATGATCTGTATAATGAGACGTGTAATTGTATATGTTAAAAATATATAGGTAAATTTTATTGCAGATAAAAAAAATAAAAAAACTCAAATCAGAATTTAAAAAACTATATCACATATCAATTAGAGCAAATATTACAAAAATTTTACGAAAAATTGCATTTTTCCTCACTTCAAGTTTTTTGTTTTTGTCTAAAAGTTTAGATTATCTACTTCGTTTTATAAGATATTTCTTAATTTTAGGGACCTAAAGTGAAACATTCCCATAAAATATTTAAAAAACAAACTAAAAATCAAAAACAGTATCCGCGACAAATTTGTGTGGTAATTACGCCGCGCCGGCTGGCAATAGACAAGACCGAATCTATCGTAGTCGCCTTGTATTATATCTCGGATCTGCCGACTGAATAGATTCCCGTGAACTAGTCTTTTAATAGTTCCTCTATGTCCGGATCCGATAACATACGGCTGGCACTCCCCACGCCTGCCTAGCATCAATCGCGCTGGCTGATCCATACTTGAACTAGTCTTTTATTTAGTTCCTCTAGTTCCTTTAGGTCCGGATCCGATAACATACGGCATACGGTTGGTACTCCCCACTCCTGCCTAGCATCGATCGCGCTGGCCCGTTCCGTTCGTACGTAAACTAGTCTTTTATTTAGTTTAGTTCCTCTAGGTCCGGATCCGATAACGTACGGCTGGTACTCCCCACTCCTGCCTACCATCGGGCTACGCGCGCTAGCCGATACGCCGCCGTCGCATATTATTCTATATCGGTCACAGTCTCGATCCCGGAATAGGTCCTGAGGAACTAGTTCTTTGAGAAACCAGGAACTAGTCCTTTCATTCCGGGGTCGGAATAGTTCAATGGAACTAGTTCGTTCACGAACTACACACCTCTAGTCAGAACTATCAAAAAAAGACGTGTAATTGCGTATGTTAAAAACATTATAGCACAGAATGTATAGCTACGTATATATTCTGTGATAGTAGCACAGATAACATAGAATCTGTGTCTGTGATAATAGGTAAGTTTTATTGCAGATAAAAACAAAAAATTAAAAAGAAACTCAAATCAGAGTTTAAAAAGCTGTATCACAAATCAATTGAAGCAAATAATAAAATACTTAATATTGGCACATGTGTAGGTGAAGCTAAATGATATACCGGGAGCGTCGCAAAAGTCTCCTATAACTTTTTTATTTTTCCAGATAAAAAAACGAGACTTGGTATGGTAGTATATGACCTAAATTAGGATTGAGTGACGGTATTCAATTGTGTTTGGTCACTTCCTGTTTCGCCGGAAATTACTACAACTTTTGATTTTTAAATAACACCCTCGGTATTTTTTTCACTTTATTCGACAGAAAATGACGTCAGATGAGGATGACGTCATATCATATGTCAACTTTTGGCATGATCGATTAATAAAAAATCATACTTTAAATTTCAATCTAGAGTGGTCACAATCAAGTGGTCAGTTTAATCAAGGGGTCTTGGAAAAATAGATTTGATTGTCTAATGTTTTTAGTGTCTTGTCCTGGCCAGTTAGAAAATGCTCAAATCGTATTTTTAATCATATCTCAATTTCTTCAAATGGAACGAGGGTGGCTCATTATCATATTTGGAAAAAAACAAACCGCATATTACAATTTCAAATAAAAATAAACCATATGCGAAAATGTCAAAAGTTGACATTTTCGCATTTTCTATTCAGAGTGTCATTTTGGATAGAATAAAGTAAAAAAATACCGAGGGTGCCATTTAAACATTAAAAGTTGTAGTCATTTTCGGTAAAACCGGAAGTAACCGAAAACAATTGAATATGTCAATCAATCCTAATTTATGTCATATACTTGCATACTAAATTTCGTTGTTTTATCTGAAAAAATAAAAGTTATTGGGGTGAGCCACTTTTGAGACGCACCCGGTATATTATGAAAGTAAAGTTTTTTCTCTTATTTTACAAAAAATTGCATTTTTGCTCACTTTTTGTTTTTGTCTAAAAAGTCAGAATATCTACTTTAATTCTCACAAAGTTAAAAATACAACTTAAATCACAGCTTAAATCTATAATGTTACTTACTAGACAAAATGGTGAACGAAATCTAATATAAATAAAGTAGGAGATACTGGAGCAACAAGAAACAAAAGCTCTTTCGGGTTAAATGATCGCAATTTTTCGCAACAGCTTAGGTTACTTTAGTAACTACTTTACAATAAGTGCCTTTTAAAATTGCTATTAGGTATCAACAGTGACATCCTTCGATACGGAAGCTTTTAGCTTTAGATTAAGAAATTGTATTTGGTAGACGACGAATCGAAGATCGTGGTATTTTGTTTCATCCACTCTACAATAATTATAACTAGATATTTTAAGTATGAAAAATAACAAATGGCAAACCTAGTTTTAGAAACGAATTTGTGTGATTATTTCCCTCATCGTGAAATGGACCAATCAGCTAATCTAATTTTTTGAATAAATTTTGTTCAGATAAGTGATTAAATCCCAAGACCAGTTTCACTGCGATTATTTTTTCGGCTTCCTTTTGGGTTTTCTTTTTGTCGTTTATCACTAATTCTGAAAGATTTAGGCAACAATTCATTTAAAAGCATTCATCTACAACTCATATGTATGTATAACGATTTTAATCGGTGAAAATCCCTTATTCGATATTATTTTGAACAAATAAGTGGAGAAAAATACGTCAAAATTTGATATGTTGACATCGCGAAACGGTCCTCGATGCATTGTTGGGATGCGTAACCAAGGTAGCAGAAGCACAAACATTACTTACGAGACGTCATTTTAATATATATTATTTTAATAATAAATTGATATAGTCTATAAAATGAATAACTTTGAATTTTGACCGTTATTTTTTACCAACATGGCAAATATAAAATCCCTCTATCAAAAAAGTAACTGATATTCTTTAAGTATTCTTTAAATTGAGTGCCTGGACGAATCAGATAGGTAACTCTTTTTACTTTCGTGAAATAGAAAAGGAAAATAATAAAACAAGTGACAGTTCTTCCTCTTCTTGCAAAAATCAACACGAAATGGCATAATTGTCAAAAGTTAAATGTCATCAGCTTTTGACATTTCTAAATATCAGACCAATGCCGTCTCTAATAAAACAGCCTCGGAGCGAGATTTATGACGTAACGCTAATTAGATACGGATTAATAAATATGTTGTAGAATACATGGAAAACATAATTATTCCTCGTATTTTTGGTTTGTATTTTAAAAATGATATAGTTTACATGAAATATACATAATATACAATTAATAAATATAATATATACCTATTTATAGTAATAAATACTTTGGCAAATAAACTATGAACCATACAAATGCAGCAAATGTTTTACAATATACAAATAATGAATAGGTACATAAGATAATGGATAAAATGTAAAATATATTTTAAATTTTGGGGTTTGAAAATCGATCTAATTTAACAAAAAACATTCAATATATACTAATAATAGTGATTTATTATTATTTGCATTCACAAAATTTATATGTACATATATTTTGCAAGTATCAATGTTCGAAAAATTATATTTGCAAATAATACAATATCATAGAAAAAAATGCGTCAGCGATGGCTATGAAATAAAGATCGCTGTCATTTTATAATGTAAAATTATTCTGAAATTCTTGATTTTCTTGGGATTTAGGTTCGGGAAAACGCTGATCAAGTTTTCATTTGGTTTTTCATTATTTTTTTTTGGTTTAAAAAAACGTTTCGGCTAACATTATAGCCTTCATCAGTGTTGTGTCATATAAAAAAAATAGTGTCGAATATAATCCAAAAAATTGCATATAAAATATTCACACCACAAACCACATAATGTTTACTGCAATTAATAAACTAATATAAACTTGTCAAAAGTTGACCACATATTTTTTTAAATTATTATTCTTAACACTAAAACTATCTACATTGACTATGGAGTACGATTTCAGCCATAGTCAAATATAAGGAATAATTATGTTAGCGTGACGTCATAAATCTCGCTCCGAGGCTGTTCTATTAGAGACTGCATTGCGTCAGCGCATTGCGTCAGCATGGCCGCAAGTTGCTAACCTAATAAAATTAACACTAGAAAAGCCCGCGGGAACTGTCAAATTCAAAGTTATTCGTTTCACAGACTATACCACACACTTGGTATTCGAGTCAAATTTTCGTTACGAACCGCAAGTTATAATTTCAAATAAACCATCTACGAAAATATCAAAAGTTGACATATGATATGTCATTCTATTCAGAGTGTTATTTTCTATCAAATAAAGTAAAAAAATTCCGAGGGTGCCATTTAAAAATCAAGAGTTGTAGTGACAAAAAACAATTGAATACGCCAATCAATCCTAATCTATGTCATATACTAACATACCAAATCTCATTTTTTTAACTGAAAAAATAAAAAAGTTATAGGGGTGAGCCACTTTTGAGACGCGCCCGGTATGGTAAATCGTGAGTGAACCCTTGACTTTATTAAAAATAATCACCTTGTATATTCACAAAATTCATAAAAATAAATATCGTCATTATTGATTATAATAACTCATATTCACGGCCATTGAAATTCGAATAGTCACACGCTTGCTTAATGTGGTATTTTTTCACATGGCACCAATGCTTCCAAAAAGCACCACACTAGATTAAATGCCAATAATTTAAGTTATTCCTATTAGTAATATCATTATATAAGTAACGAAAAAAATAAATTGTACGTCTATAAAATATACCCCTAGTAATATCATTAATTTTCACGTACAGAGATTAAAAATCAAATCACAACGCAATCAAAGTAATAATACTTATACATGACTTATACATAGTACGGGACCCCAAGATGTGCTAAATGGGGATTTAAGCTTGATTTTCATGCATCCGTTGTCCGACGATACGTCGATACGATATTAATTTTATTGGTTGGATTTAAAAACTTCGATTGGTTAGAAAATTACGCAGTTTTTAAATTTATTGCATTTTCATGCCTCCGTTCATCGGACATATGTTGGTGTTATTTTATATTTTCGTTTCCATAACGATTTTGCTATTTTACTTATATTTTTATTAAGGCATAGATAAATGCAACAAGTTTAGATTGGAAAGCCCGTAAAAATTTTGGGTCGCGAAATTATTTTGGATCGCGACCGTTATACGCGATCTGGCGCTGCTATAGCGGTCGCTAAGAACAACGGCAAACAAAAACAGAAATAATTTTCTCTTGTCAAAGTCAGAATCTTCAAAAATCATAATAATCTATCAAAATCTAAACCGCTATCATTAAATTAATTCCGAAAAGTGTCTATAGCGTCCATTTTCAAAGTAATTATTGCTATCTTGTGAGTTTAATTCAAGTTTTATTTACTCCAACCGGTGATAATTGTGAAAAAGTGGCATTAAAAACTTAAAAAGCTGTGCTGAGAACTGTGAACTGCAAAAACCATCGTGGATCGTGGCATAACGTCGGTTTCCAATGTTTCATAGGTATTTCATACATGCGTCCTTATATAAAATAAAGTTTCTTGTATGCAACACACTGTATTTTATTTATAAAATTAAACGAAAATAATAATAAATTTGAATAAACAATATTTGGCGATATAATTCCGGAAAAAGCCGAACCGCTCCGAAATTTTCAAAAGTTTTGGGTCGCGACCGTTGCAAGAATAGCGCCAAATAGTGTTTACATTGTTCTTATGAGCACTTTCCAATCTAAACTTGTTTCATTTATCTATGTATTAAGGTTAGATTAAATTTGTCAAAAAAGTGTCAAATCGTCCATTATCGTATGAACGGGTCCGTTGACCGGCTGAAGTAGAATATTTACGGATGAAAAGTGGCGCGAAAACGCTATGACCAATCAGAGCACTGTCGGACTGTCGTATCAACCAATGATCTCTAAATAAATTTTTAGAATTTTATAGATTTTCTAAATATTTCGATGTCATTGGTATCAACGTATAACGGATGCATGAAAATCAAGCTTTGTAGAATGTTTAGGAGGGGAGTTATAGTCACCGCGACCTTACAGATCTATTGTGTGTTCCCCTTTCTTGAGTTATAACGAGTTATAACTCATCATACAATCTCAAGGCTTTAACAAAAGCCAGTATCTGAAACGGCTCCACAGAGGCTAGCTCTCCATCCTTGACATCAGCCGTACCAAAGTTCATGGCACTAATGGTCGTCGTCTCGGCGCACTCGGTGATGAGGTGTTCTGGTGTTTCCCCATATTCCCCACAGAATCTGCATTCGCCGTTGTTTCTCAGCTTCAGCCTACTGAGGTGTTCGTTGAGGAGACAGTGTCCTGTTAGAAACCCCGTGACAATCCGAAGATTGTTTTTACTTAAATCAAGAAAAACCTTTGATTTTTCTCGGTCGTAGGTTCTGAGGAACTTTTTCGAGTGTCTTAGACCGTTGGAGGACACCCATTCCAAGTTGCGGTTGGAGTCTTCCAGATTCTTCAGTTTCGCTTTCAGTTGGTTTCCGCTTGGAAAACAGAACGGTTCTGGTCCAGTTAGTGGAGTGTTCGCTCCTTTCCTAGCTAGATCATTTGCTATTTCATTGCCTTCTATCCCTTGGTGAGTAGGCACCCAGAGTAGGAGGACTTTATTTTCTTTTCCCAACTTGTTGAGCTTCTCTAGGCATTCTTTGACCAACTTCGAATTGATGGTTACTGAGTTGATCGCATTTAGTGCTGCATGACTATCGGATAGGATGACAATTTCCTGTTTTCGATAGTTCCTATCTAAGATAAATTGTACACATCTTTCGATAGCGTAGATTTCTGCCTGAAGAATACTGGGGTAGGTGCCCATTGGTTCGGAGTATTAGGTTTTCGGCCCAAATACTCCTATCCCTGTCCCTGCTTTGGTTTCGGAAGCATCAGTATACCACGTTATGGTATGGTCTTTTATATGCTGAGTAAGCGTTTCTTCCTTTCAATCCTTTTTATTACTCAATACTACAGTGAGGGTGTTTCTCAAAGTTGTAAATTCTTGGTATGTCATCCACTGGGAGTTGGAGAAGTGGAATTTTCTTTTTGAGGGTGTTCCAAGCCCCTGACCTAAAAATTCTCCCAGTACTGTTTCCGTCAATGACCATTCTAATCATTGTCGCATTGGCATAACTACCGACGACAATATGCAGTGGTGTTCGGTCTAAAATGACCTCCATTGCTGCTGTTGGACATGCTCTCAAAATCAAGCATTACTCGATCTATATTATATTGTGAAAATTAGATGCTAAAAAGAAAAAAAGGTTATATGATGTAAAAGTACCTCTTCAAAAAAGCAGACACAATATTGGAGTGTGATCAATTTACTACAAAACATTTAAATAAATAGCAATAATATATTTTATAGATCGCTACCTATACTCGGCAGAGAGTCATAGATAAATGAAACAAGTTTAGATTGGATAAGTGCCCATAAGGGCAATGTAAACACTATTTGGCGCTATTCTTGCAACGGTCGCGACCCAAAACTTTTGAAAATTTTGAAGCGGTTCGGCTTTTTCCTGAATTATATCGCCAAATATTATTTATTCAAATTTTCTTTTAATTTTATAAATAAAATACAGTGTGTTGCATATAAGAAACTTTATTTTATTTAACGATTCACGATGGTTTTTGCAGTTCACAGCACAGCTTTTTAAGTTTTTAATGTCACTTTTTCACAATTATCACGGGTTTGAGTAAATAAAACTTAAATTATACTCGCAAGACAGCAGTAATTACTTTGAAAATGACGCTTATTTAAACACTTTTCGGAATTTTTTCAATGAGTGCGGTTTAGATTTTGAAAGATTTTATACAAGGGAAAATTATTTCTGTTTTTGTTTGCGGTTGTTCTTGGCAACCGCTATAGCAGCGCCAGATCACGTACAACGTTCGCGACCCAAAACATTATCGCGACCCAAAATTTTGACGGGCATTCCAATCTAAATTTATTTCCTTTATCTATGCAGAGAGTCTACGTGGATTGGACATGTATGTCACCGGGAAACACATACCATGACATTGGCTATTTGCAAATTTGCCGAATTTTTATTGGCGGGACAAATCGTCGAATTTTTTAAGAAAAAGATCGACTAAAATGGTAGTAGACCAAGCTTGGAGAACAGTGCAGTCGTTATCGGTAAAATAGTTTTTTACGCGATTTTATTAATTTTTTTATTGTTTTTCTTCTCAATTTTCTAATTTTTATAAATTTACGTATCATTTATTCTGTTATGCGATTTTTTATACTACTCTGATCGGTTGCTCTACACGCATGTCCCTGTATAAAAGGTACCGTATGATATAAAAAACGGCGTCCAGTTGGTTTGGAAATGACGATCGATAACATTCCCCATATGATTTTGCATATAAAATGACAGCGATCTTCAGCTCACAGCCATCGCTGACGCCGTTTTTTTTTCGATCATATAGCATCATTTTTTATTCATTTTTCGATCATATAGTATTAGTATAGTGGGTGTACTTAACCGGGTGCAAGGCTTCTCTCCTTATGTTATTCTTTTGCGCTTGAGTAAATCCCAAAATCCCCGCTTTGGCTCTTCTACTATAATCAAAGTAACTAATAATTCTTAGGTACTTATTACAAATTCAGTAGGTTATCGATATATTTATTTAATCTATATTTTAAATTTTATCGTAAGTTCTCAAATTAATATTATTACTCATTTTGTAAATAAATCTATTTCTAACAGGATCCCTATAATTGATTACATTAATTATATTATCCAACAGCCACTACTTATACAGACATTACGCACATCTACATACGCATATAAAATAAATATTAACACACGAGTGAGTTTTTGAAGTTATAAAACAAACTAGTGTGTTATAACTTAAAAGCCACGCCATTGTATAGAAATTATTAAGCTTTATTCGTAAATTACTAATTCGATTATTTATTTAAATTAACATTAACAATAAATGAGAATGATTTTTTTGTAGATTCAGAAATCGCAAAACCTTGTATGCCTCCAGATGCTGTCCCTCCACCTCCACACTGCTTGAAATAGGCTCTGTCATTACAACGTTCTGCTGTTGGATAAAATTTTGTATGGCACTCACTAGTATCTTATATACCGGGTGTAGCATCGTCGGACGGGACATAGGAAATCCCATGTAAATTTTAATGGGGTCAATTATTGGCTTCCCTAATTATTTTAGAGAATAATTCTATTTAGGTTTATTGAAGAGCACTAAAACCTACATTCAAAAGAATAACTTTATATATTTTTGATTAGCTCGTTTACGAGTTATCGCCGATTTCTTTTTAAATATTTCTCTTTCCTTATGGCCCTGTATTTACTTATGAGCACCAGTCAAGGTAAAAGGTAACTGTCAAATGAAGTTGTCATTTCCGAAATTTACCTATTTAGTGCTTTATTATTATTGAAAACTCATTCCTACATCGGAAATCTTAAAGATGTATTTATAAATACAAATTAATATGAATTAAAGTAAAATAAATTAATCAATTACAAGGTTAATTATAGTATTATTACAATATTCAATAACTTATTAATTTATAGGTACTATTAAATTGTTAAAACTTTAGAATTTAAGATGTTCAAATATTCCTCCATCGACTGCTAGACAATAACCCAGGCGATCATAAAATTCTCTTCTTACATTCGCTAGTTGGTAAACTGAAATTCTATTGCATTCGGCAGAAATAGCATTTTTAACTCGTCTAGATTTGGGTATTTTTTATCCTTGTATATCCTGTTTTTTAAATGGCCCCAGAGAAAGAAATCATTTGGCGAAATATCAGGAGACCTTGCTGGCCAATTTACTGTATGATTTAGGCCAATAACGTTTCCGTTAAAACTATTGCCTAAATATTCCCGAACAGCCAGGGTACTATGTGCCGGGCAGTCATCCATTTGGTACCAAACTTCCTGATTATCCCTAGCGGCATCATATAAAGCAGGTAAAATATGATTTTCGAGTAATTCCAAATAATATTCTGTATTTAAATTTCGCGTAAGAAATAATGGCCCGATAATATTGTGTCCGAATATCCCTGCCCAAACATTTACTTTCTGTGGATATTGCGTCCTTGTTTCGATAAACCTGTGTTGGTTTTCTTTGTTCCAATATCGATAATTTTGAACATTGGGTTCATTATTTAAGGTAAACGTGCATTCGTCAGTGAAACATATGTTTTTTAAAAATTCCCTATCCATGTTTGCTCTTTCCATCATATCAAAACAAAACGCCTGCCGCCGTATTTCGTCCCCATGTCGTAGCTCTTGGTGCTTTTCATATTTGAAGGAATAGTATTTGTCGTTTCAAAATTCGAAACGCTGTAGTGTGATCTATTCCTATTTCATCCTCAAGTTTCCTTGTGCTGATATTTCCATCGTTCTCTTCCACGCACAATAAAACTTCCAAGTCGGTATCATTTCTTGCATCTTCTCTTTGTTTCTGCCTTGCTTCACATCTGCAGTTATTTATTAGGGTACCTTTGGTCTCAAATCACTGGATATTCCTTGCGATTGTATATTTTCCAGGTATCGATCTATTCGGATACAGAGCAGCAAACATGTCCGACACCTTTTAATAACTATTTCCTTGATAATACATATATAAGATATATAATAATAAGTGAAGACTTGACCACAGACATAATCCCTTTTCAAGATTTGGCAACCTCAGAGGCGTAGTTTCAGGATGTTTATAAAAATAGAAAGAGTGTTAAGTAAATATTTTTTACACCAAAATCATTTAAAATAGAATTAAATGACATGATATCATAAAACATAACATTTACAGCGAAATATACTCACTTGTGAGAGCTTGTTGCTTAGTTTGGTAAAAAGCCTAAGATCAATAAATCTACAAGAAATGCTGTTCAACAGTAAAGTTTATTATCAAAATAAATAAACAAAAAAGATGGTATTCTATCACAAAAATATTTTTGTACCCATTTTATAAACAAAAAATACATTAATTAATAAGTACTGTAAATTATTTAACATATCATACGTATATATTGGAAATAATGGATACATTATATATGACACAAAGCACAGTACTGCTTTAATAATTATTATTAATCTGTACAATATTTATATATATCTTTAAACTAACTTATTAAAAAAACAGAGACATCTTAACGTAACTTTTTTACAACATATATGACAAACATTTTTGTTTGGTTGAAACTAGTATAAAACTATATGTAGGTATATGTTACAGTAAAAGTTGGAAATCAGTGATTGTTAACAATTACTAGTAAAAGCTCACAAGCTAGCATTCCTTGGACGATAGCAGTGAGTTTGAAAGATTTAA
The DNA here is from genome assembly GCF_002938485.1 of Sitophilus oryzae. Taxonomy (NCBI): domain Eukaryota; kingdom Metazoa; phylum Arthropoda; class Insecta; order Coleoptera; family Curculionidae; genus Sitophilus; species Sitophilus oryzae. Next base: position 2,544,928 of record NW_022147289.1, on the reverse strand, counting down.
TTACCGCGATTGCCATATGTTGTAAACTATAAGCATAAATAAGGATAAGTTAAATAATAGGCAATATAAGGATAACAGTAAATTGGGCTAAACGTTGGCAACGTTGACAGACATCTGGCGTAAAGTCGCTTTGTTTTTGTGGTTATGTATAATTGTTTTGTTATCGTGTTTTAAAAAGTGCTGTTCGATATTTTCCCTATGGAGGAAATTTTCTGAGAAAAATTAAGATAAAGTAGTCACTCGCAAGAATGTAATAGTGCTTGTTTTTCATTTTTGCAATATAATGAAGTCATAGCAAAAGTGAAGCGTAGAAGAGAAAAATATATTAAGGAACCTAGTGACTATGAATTTATTAAACGTTTTGATATGCTTGAAGTAGCGGGTTTGAAAAACCGAATAACTCCCGTTGAAGAAAATTCGGGCATACTTTATTTTGTCCACGATGAAGAACTTTATTAAAAAAACCTTGTATCAATAAGTAAACTTATGTTTATGAATGTTGTTTTTAATTGTTTTGGACGCTTTAAAATGTTTACTATGATTTCCCTTTTAATATTTAGAAGGTTACGTCCGTTATTTTCTATAAGTCTTAATAAATATACCAAAAAAGTAAATTGTAATTTTAAGATATGTGGACCAGCTTGAATACCGAGGTCCAATATTCTTAAAATCCAATATTCTTAAAAGTTTTATTTGTTCTAACTTCCACCAACATTCTTCCTCACCATACTCGCCCTGTACAATAGAATAACTTTTATTGACAACCTTCAGTAAATGTTACTTTCACTATAGTGAATGTTAGAAATTACTAGGAAAAGTCGACAAATCTCATTAAAATACCCCATTCACTGGTCCAATCCGTAATTGCTAGCATTTCCTAGTGAATGTTAACAATCACTGAATTTCCGACTTTCACTGTAACATATATAACATCTAACATGTTTATACCTAAATAATCAGTAATGTAATGTACCATGCGATCAAAAAGTTGTATGATCAAGCGGGCTTTGACTTTGACAGTTATAAAAAAGTAATTTGTAAATTTCAATAAGTATAAAATTTTTTTTTCTGTTGACATATAAAGATACAAAGCACTCTGGATCTTCAACTTTTTGATTAGTTTGTATGTATTTATGCCTGGGATTTCTGAATGTTTGAATTTCTAAGAGACTGTACAAAAGTATTTTGAAGAAAAATACCGTTCGATCGAGAAAAAAAAGACGTCATAGTGGGCTTTGAAATTGTGGTACCAATTTTGACGCCGCTTATTTTCGACATCCGATATATCATTTTGGGTAAAAAATTGCGACATTTTATATTTAGATGCGTACAGTGTATTTTCACGTATATTTTATCTATTTTCATAAATATACCATATTAGGGATGTATGAATCTGTTTATATAAAATAAAGTTTTTTTATATGTAACACACGGTATATTATCTAAGAAAATAAAAGAAAGTAATTATAAATTGGAATAAAAAATATTTCCCGATATAATTACGAAAAATGCCGAACCGCTCCGAAATTATACAAAGCTTCCGGATCGCGTCCGCTACAAGAACAGCGCCAAATAATATTTAAATTGTCCTTATAAACACTTTCCAATCTAAACTAGTTCCATTTATCTATAAACTTATGTCAGGTTTGACATTTCTAATGGTTTTTTGCCATTTCAAACATTAAAATATTCAGACAAAACTGTCATAATTTACGTTTAAACCTTCTCGCTAAAACCAATATTTACGGGAGATATATAACTATTGGCTAAAATATACGTGAACACTCTGTATTGTCTATATCACAATAAATTATAGTTTTATGTAACTAAATCTAAAACAACTTTTTTGTTCAATTCCGTGTCTATTGCCATTTTTTTAAAATTATTTTTAATATTTATTGAAACTAGCCGATATACACGTAGTAATATATGATAGAATAAAAACGGCGTCAGCGATGGCTATGAAATGAAGATCGCTGTCATTCTATATGTAAAAGTATACGGAAAATATCATCGATCGTCATTTCTAAGCCAACTGGACGCCGTTTTTCTATTCGATCATACGGTATCTGTACAACTAAACTTCTACTAAACTACTTAAATTTACTCAAAATAAAATATTGGACTAAAAAACATGAAAAATGTGATTTTTCTAAGTTGATTCTCTAAACCAAAGAATCCGTAAAAAAGATACTGTATAAGAATATTTTAGTTCAATCAAGATTGCACTTATCTTTCCAATACTTATCCTCATTAAAATAGACAAACACAAAGTAATTTGTATTTAACACAACATTTAGAGGAATAGGCACTCTTCCAAAAAAGTTCCACGGTTAAAAAATTTAAAATATCTAAAACAAATCAAGTAGGTATTATAAAAGCGTTATAGAGATAAAAGCTAAAAATCGGTCCCTAATATAACTTTTAGAGATTGTTTCCTTGAAGCAAGCGTTAAAAATCAAGTTTTTTGATTATTTTTAAACGAAACATGTAATTTTTATGGTTGAAAATAGTTTTTATTGATTTAAACGCCATGGAAAACACCAGTCTCTATACAGGGTGGCGCACCTCATTCGCCTCGTTTGATTATACGAAAACTGAAAGATGCAGACACAAATTTTTTTATGGGTATATGTAGAGAGGCAATGTGCATGATTTAAAATTATTTTGAAATGTACAGGGTGTGTCAGAACTAAGATCCATACCAAAGTTATATTTTTTTTATGGAACACCCGGTATTTTATTTCATTTTTGGATTCTTGGGCATAAAATAGGGCATTTATTATAAGGGTTTAATATGTTTAAATGCTTTGGTTATTGAGATATTTAAAGATATTTAAATATGCATGTTATAGTAAAAAAGTTTGTAAACACCTTGTACGTTATTTTTCAGAATTAATTCTTGTGCTGACTTTGAAGCCAGAGAAATAAACATTACTAAAAAATTTTATTGCTTCCGTAAATATATACAGGGGTATCAAAAATTGCTGGTCTATTTTAAATATTTATTTTACATAAAAACTTCGTTATTTCAAATACAACACTATGTATTTTTTTAAATAAGTCGAAGCATATTTAAATGCTCTTTCAAGCTATATTAGGGTTTCCTATAACTATCTGGCTCAGATTTTGAATAAAAAGCGATTTTTCAATAAAATGGCAATCAAGATGGTTGGTGTATTTGGTCCATGGCAATTTGCTAGTGATAGTTAGTTACGGAAGCAATAACATTTTTTAGTAAAGTTTATTTCTCTGGCTTGAAAGTCAGCACAAGAATTAATTCTAAAAAATAACGTACAAGGTGTTTACATTTTTTTTATTATAGCAAACATTATTATACAAAAACTCAAAAACCAAACCATTTAAACATATTAAACCCTTAAAGGTGCGTATTCACTATCCAAACGAACGAACGAACATTCGTTGGTTCGTTCGGTAGTAGTATGGACGGGACCGAATTTTAGAACCGAACGAACAACATCTACCCATTCGGTTTCGAACTCCTTTGATGTACCGACTCGAAACGGATGGTCGAGCAAACGAACGAACCTTAAGGTGCGTATTCATTATCCGAACGAACGAACGAACGAGCGAGCGAACGAATGGAATTCGGTATATTTGGACGGTGGACCGAACGCATGCGGTCGTTCGTTTGTTCGTTCGCTCGGCCATCCGTTTCGAGTCGGTACATCAAAGGCGTTCGCAAACGAATGGGTTAAGGTGTTTTCGTTTGGTTCTAAAATCCGGTCCCGTCAATACTACTACCGAACGAACGAATGAACATTCGTTCGTTCGGATAGTGAATACGCACCTTTATAATAAATGCCTCATTTTATGCCCAAGAATGCAAAAATGAAATAAAATACCTGGTGTTCCATAAGAAAAAATATAACTTTGTTGTGGATCTAAGTTCTGACACACCCTGTACATTTCAAAATAATTTTAAATTATGTACATTGCCTCTCTACATATACCCATAAAATATTTTGTTTCTACATCTTTCCGTTTTCGTATATCTACAGGGTTGTTCACAACATACGACACGGAGTATTGTAGCTAAAGGATTAGATTTACAAATTGTAAGTTTTGGGTTCGTTGAAGGACTATTAGAGCTACAATTTAAAAATATCTTTACAAGATACAGAGTGTCCCAAATAAATAAAAAATATCAAAGTTGTATTTTTTTAAAATGGAAATAATGGTGGTATATTTAATTAATGGTATACTCTTTTATAAAGATTTAAATAGTTTTCTTTTTGCAAACCAATGGTTTGGAGTTTTTGGTTAAAAAGTTACTTTAAGAACAATCCAAAATTTCAATATTCCATGGGTATATTGATAAATGAGGTCTAAATTATAAGAAAATGCATTTTCTACGAAAACTTGAAGGGATAGGTAAAAAATGGTATAATACAATTTGATAGACAATTAAATTGTGCATCTGATTCTCCTAAAACATACAGGGCGTTCTATTTAAATTAAACAAGTTATTGCCGTTTAAATCTAGAAATTATTTAAAATAAATTTTTAGACACTCTGTATGAGGTAGTATTATTTTTATTATTGCAACACAATAACTGATCAATAAATAAACTTCAGTAAATATTTAGTATTAAAAACTTTGATACCCTTGGAAAAATGAAGCCTTAAAATTTTTACTGCAATTTCACAAAATTGAAAATATTTCAAAAGCGGTAAGGTTTAAGTGTAATAAACCTTAATCAAATTTACCTTTATTTTAATCGTAGAAACTAAAAATGTAATAATATACAGAATGTTCCATTTAAAAAAATACAACTTTAATATTTTTTATTTATTTGGGACACTATGTATCTTGTAAAAATATGTTTAAATTGTAGCTCTAATAGTCCTTCAACGAACCCAAAATTTACAATTTGTAAAAATCTAATCGTTTAGCTACAATACTCCGTGTCGTATGTGGTGAACAACCCTGTATATTTATATGACATCTACTTTTCATTACAGACAACTTTTTTAGGTATTTTGAAAAAATAGACCACTTTAAGCTTCATTCAGAACCTCGCAATTAGTGGTTTCAATTACACTTTATACTTTTTAGTTTACGATCATTCACAATGTCTAAAAAACCTAATTAAAATTAATAGAATATCCTGGCAACAGCTTCCAATAATCGTTGTATCCATAGAGAGGACATAGCATTTAGCTAAATTAGTTAACAAGTTAATTAGTGGAAAAGTTACTAAACTTTTTCCACTAACTGAAAAATTTCTACCACTAATTTTAACGTTTTGAATGCTTACATTCAAATTAGAGGAATAAACTTCTACGCTAATTGAAACCACTAATTTATTTCACTAATTGCAAGGTTCTGGATAAAGCTTTACTCTTGAAGAATTTCATACTACAAAAATAAAATACTGGAATATTGACTATAGTCTGTCCAACAAGAGGCTATACGTCGGTGACAGTTGTATCTGTCATTTTTATTCACAAGTAAATTTTTGAATGTCGTCTGCCGAAATCTTTCCTTGACAGACTCTAGTTTATTTGGAGAGTGACAACATGCATAACCTGTCATAAAAAATAAAAATTTAAAATATTCGTTTCAACATTTATCCAAAAATAAATAAAACTAACCTTTTGTGATTAAGAATAAAAATTCACCAAAAAAAATACAAATATTTGTTTTAACATTTTGTCAGTGTCAAAAACAAATAAAATAAACTTTTGAGGTGACGCAATTTTTTACCCACTTAGTGTATTTGTTGTTTTATATATACATTATTCTAAAACGTTTATTTGGAAAATAATATCAAGGCAAAATTTTCAAGGTTTGTCGCTTTTGCTTTTCTAATTTCTGGCCGATCCTAGTTAAATCAGTGAGGGTAACAACTATTTTTCACCCATGTTGGGGTCGAAGAACAGCGCCGATACGGCGAATACTAAAAACACAATTCCGCCGATGATCGTAACTGAAAAAGAATGGAACATTTTACGTTAAATATCGAAAAAGTTACTTCTTAGGTATCGAAAAATTAAAAATTAAACAAGAACAATTAGCTTAGCGTTAACAAAAATACACTCAGATGGAAAAAAAACGCAACGGAGAAATTTTTGGTCAAATTTAAAGTGTTATATTTTTGTTATTTTTAAACCTATTTTCATGATTTTTTTTTAGCAAGCTGTGTATAATGACATCAACTTTAATTCGTAAACTCAATTTTATATAAACTTTAGTATTTGGCAATATCGGGGGTAAGCAATATCGGTATATACAGGGTGGCCCATCGAAAACGTTCCGCAAGGCATAACGGCCAGGGTATTTGTTTTTTCAAAAAATCCAAAAACACGTCAATTTTGTTTGTGAGTGGGACAACTTTTGCCCCAAAAATGATTGCAAAATCTGCAACCCTCTAAGCGAGGGTGTCATCCCCCAACTTTTTTCAAATGGGAAGGGGGGTCAAGTGGCGCCGCAATGAAAAGGGCTTCCTATTCTCTATATTTCCCCGCTTCGTTTTTAAAAATCGGTCGAGTCGTTTTGAAAATATGAAGGATTGAAATTTGAAAAGTATTTTTTTGCAAAAAAAAACGCATAAATTCATAGATTTAGGAAGAACAGATATCACATTGTGCATTTTAAACCGATCAAACAATCGGAGGTTGACTACGTACTGTAAAAACCAACTGAGATAGAGAAGGCGACATTGCCACATATCAAATTTGCGCCTATCTACTTAGTTTGATTTGCAGAAAAGGTGACTTTAAAACCTTCACCGGATATCAATAAATCTCAATTTCTTAATTAAATTAATAGTTTATTTTTAAAGAAGCACGCGTAATAATATGTTATTAACCAGATGATATATGCGTTACTATTAAAGGACATGTTTACTGTTTAATGTGCTGAAACGTCTAGAACTATTGGCAACGTCGCTGCTAGTCTTCCAGAATGAAATGAGCCGTCCGTCCCACCACCCCTCGCGACGGTCCTTGGTCCGTTATAGCATACTACGTTTTTTTTTTTTTTTTCCACAATAAGGGGCCGTCCTCTGCCGGAAACACTGCGACCTGTGAGGTCTATTGTGTTTGTCCCCTTTCTATATCTGCACCCATTCTCCTATCCCTGTGCCCTGCACTAACTTATGCAGGTCCTTGATAGGATGGGAGCATAGTTCCTCTCGGTTCTAGCCTAGCTTTCCCAAATAAAAGTGTCGCTTGCGATCCAGAGCCTCACAGTGACATATTATGTGCTCCTGCTGTTTCAGGATCTTTATCGCAGAGTCTGCAGCAAAGACTTCCTTGATACAGATTGAGCTTGTTCAGGTAACACTTGACAGCCATATGTCCTGTCAAGAGGCCTGTTGTAATCCGCAATTTATTCCTGCTAAGCATTAGCAGTTCTTTTTACGGTTTTGGAGCTAGGTCCTTGGATAAAAGCCTTGCTGTGCCTGTGCCCCTGTCTGTTTCTCCAGTGGACATTCTGCTTTTCCCTGATCCAGAGTTTTAATGCACTACGGGCCATACATTTGGGTATTCCCAGTACTGGCTCTGGACCAAGATAAGATGCCGATGATCCTTGCCTAGCTAGCTCATCGGCTTTTTCGTTGCCTTGGATGCCGCTGTGACCCGGCACCCAGAATAATTTAATTCTGTTCCGTCGAGCCAGAGCTTCCAGTTCACCTAGGCATTCCCAGACGAGTCTCGACGATACCTTTGGGCTCATAAGCGCCCCAAGTGCTGCCTGACTGTCTGAGCATATATTGATGAGCTTATCTGAATAAGCTCTTCTATTGTTTTCTCTCGCACATTGTAGAATGGCGAAGATTTCTGCCTGGAATACGGTTGAGTGTTTACCCAAGGAAAAGGATAGACTTACCCTTGGTCTTTCCCCAAATACTCCAGCTCCTGTTCCTTCAGCGGTCTTTGACCCGTCTGTATACCAGGTTAGTCCATCCTGAAGGAATGTTATATCTGTCCACATTCCTCGATCCATTTTGTTCACCTCGAATGGTTTGTGGTAGTGATAAAGAGGGGTCATCTGGTCCGATCTCATTTGGAGTAGAGGTCCCCGATAGGATTTCCCATCTTTGTGTGTCCTGTTTCTGTCCTATTTCCCAGAGACAAGACACTTTGTTGTCGATAGAGTCCCATTCTTGCCTCCGCCTGGATCACTATGTGAAGAGGCGGAAGGTCCAGAAGCGCCTCCATTGATGCAGTGGGCGTTGATTTCATCGCCCCTGTTATGCTCAAACAAGCAAGTCTTTGCACCTTGCTGAGGCTGAGCATTGTTGTTTGTTGCATTACCTTAGGCCACCATACCAAGGATGCATATGTTACTGAAGGCCTCACCACTCCAGTGTACAGCCAGTGCACCATCTGTGGTCTAAGGCCCCAGATTTTTCCATGAAGGCGTCTGACTACCGCTAGTGTAGTCACCGCCCTCCTTGTGACATTTTCCAAATGTCGGTTCCAGGTCAGTTTGGTATCAAGCGTGATTCCTAGATACTTGACCTCCCCGAGAGAGGAATCTCATCACCGCAGAGTCTTAGAGGCCTAGTCCCTCAAGTATTCTGCGCTTGGTGAAGGGATTATTACGGTCTTTGTAGGACTAATATTTAGTCCCTCCCGTGTCACCCATAATTCCACAATCTTCAAGGCCCTTTGCATTCGCTCCCTTACTGTTGTGTTAAACTTACCTCTGACTAACACGACCAAATCGTCTGCATATCCCAGAGTGTTGAAACCAGCCCTGTTGAGACTATTAAGCAGTCCGTCCATAACGAGATTCCACAGCAGAGGGAGAGAACTCCCCCTGCGGGCATCCTCCCGCCACCCGGACCGCAACAGTCTCATTTAGGAGGGTGGTATATGCCACTCGACTTTTGAGCATGCAGTCTATCCACCTGCAGCAGGTCTCCTCTAATCCGAGGTTCCTTGTAGCTCTCGTCAGTGACTGAAATGAGGTGTTATCAAACGCCCCTTCTATGTCGAGGAATGCCCCTAAAAGCACTTCTCTTGTTTCGAACGTCGACTCCACTTTGCTTACTAGCTGATAGAGTGCCGATTCGGTTGATCGTCCTGCTGTATAGGCATGCTGGTCTTGGTGAAATGGTCTTTTTCCCATTATTTCATCCCTAACATACCTGTCCATTAGTTTCTCAAGAGCCTTTAGTACGAACGACATAAGACTGATGGGCCTAAAAGCCTTTGCCGTAGAATAGTCCAGACGCCCATTCTTGGGTATAAAAGCTACCCTGGTCAGCCTCCAAATTCTCGGTATATATCCTAAGGCCAGACTAGCTCTTAGTAGTGTACAAAGTTTGCTCGTCAGTAGGTCTGGTCCTTTCTGGAGCATTATTGGACAAATACCGTCCGGTCCCGGTGATTTGTATGGCTCAAATGAGCTTATAGCCCATTTTAACTTTGATTGGTCAATCACCCTTTTTGAAACCTGCCAGTCTTCCCTTGAGGCTCTTCTCGTGAAGTTCTCAAGTCCACTACTCTTCCAGGTTTCTGGGGATTGCTCCAAGGCTATTGATCTGGGAAAGTGTACCCGAAAGAGTTCGGTCAGCGTCTCTTTCCCAGTGGATGTGTATTCTCCTGCACTAGTTACAAGAGAGTTAATTGAGGTCTGAGAGTCCTTAGAGAGTATTTTTTGAAGTCTGGCACATTCTGAGGTACTATCAATGCCCTCGCAGTACCTCCTCCAAGATAATCTCTTTGCTCTCTTCAGTTCCTTGTTATATTCGGTCAAAGAGGTCTTATATTCCCCCCAATCGCCGGATCTTTTTGCCCTATTCCAGTTTTTCCTTACCTGCCTTCTCCTTGCCTCTAGCTGGACGGTCCACCAGGGTGTTGCATACTACGTTTAGCTTACGGTGTGTTTGAAGTCGGAATCAAGTCCGAACTGATCTTTTCAGTGTTTTTCAGTAGTTTTTGTTTTGTTTAACGTACTTTTGAATCTGCGAATTTTCAATATGGTACGACAGGGTCAAGTGTGTGGAAAAATAAGCTCAAATTATCCGAATTTGTCTTTTCACAGGTAGATATTGTTTTAACATATTATATTTCCGCCGTAATTGTACATAGGCGTCCCACAAGGGAGCCTCTCACAATTAAAATAATTTCTAATTATATTTGTTGAATTTTGATCTATTAAAACAAGAACGTAGTAGCCGGTGATTAAATTATAATTCGTCTCAATTACTACCTAACTGTTGTAGATCATAACAAATTTGAATATAAACGTTGCACTTGAAACTTTACTATTACCCAGAAAGTGACATTTTTTTCTTAATATTGCGTCATATTTTGGTCATTATATACGATATTCTAAAGGAATTTTGCTCAACAAATAAACAAAGGTGTTTACCCGACCCTTTTTACATTTTATTGCTTTATTATATCTGCCCCTTCGGCCTTGTTTAGACAATTTTTTACCACCGTACAAATACCTCTTCCTAGAGTTATTTGTACGGTGTGTTTACCTTTTTTTTAGAATGGGACGAACTGTAAATAATTCTCAGGCCTCCAAACAAGCTTTTAACCTATTACGTTTTTGGTTTGTGATTTTTATTTCAATTTTTTTACATAAGATGGGGCCATTGTAACGCACATTTTCAAAATATTTTTGTCAACATACAGGGTGGTGCAAACCGCAATACGTATGCTTAATATAGTTCATGAAAATTGAGACATTTAACTAAAATTTGATTATCTGATGAAGCTACCTTTAAAAGTAATGGATTTGTAAATAAACGTAATATTCATTATTATGCGATAGACATCTCATACTGTAGCACACAGATTTGATACTTTTAATGATAAATGCCTTCTATTGAAAGACTAAAAGGCAATTGCCTCGTGTCAGAGCCATCATAATACAAGAAGAAGACCGAAAGCCAAATCTTGTCTTATATTTTCAAAAAAAAACATAATTTTCTCATTAAATATTGATTTTAGATATAGGAAGTTATTAGTAATACAAGATTAAACAACTATTACACAGAGTACTTCTCAGGAAGCTATCGATTGCGAACTAACTAAATCGTTACTAATTACTAATTTTGAAAATTTCTTTTTAAAATCAAAAAAGGTAAAACTAAAACCTAAACTATCATTTGAGATTAAACGGAAAGTTCTAAATAATGTTGCCTATTCTAAACAAGAAAAATGTATTTATAAGTTTTCTAACATCTCTAATTAAATTTGGACGAAAATAATATTTCTGTTTGCTATTGGTATTTTTCTCATGGAAGATACGTAAATAAAAATGACTTTTTAAGTAAAAAAAAGTCAAAAATACAAGTTATTTCAAAAAAGGACTGTCCTTTTCAAAAAAGGACAGGTGGCAACCCTAGGTATTTCTGGAATGGAAATTTAATGACAATTCTACAACTTTAGTTTGAAAATATGTTCCGGCTACCTATGTTTACAAAAATGTCTAAAATGTGCTTTACTATTGCCTCCATATTCTGAAAAGAAATTGAAAACCACAAACCTAATATATATATATCTGTTTCGGAAGCCTGAGTCACCCTGTAAATATTCAAAAGTAACTCAAAGTTTATATAGAATTAACTGAAAGTTTAAATTGAAAATCGACTTTGGATCGATTTTCGAAAACTGCCTACTAACGTTTCAACATAAGTATATGTGGGATATTAATTATATTATTATATTAGACCTTATAACAAAACTCATCTGATGAAAAAGTGTTAATGTAGTATATTAATATGGAGTAAAAATTTTACTAATTACTTTACTTTTACTTTACTAATTAAATTCGTTCCAAAAAACGATACGCCACTGGCCATGAGAACAATCCAACTGAGCCTAGTTGCCGGGGTCGGAAATTTTAGATTTCTCTGTCTCTTCTGTCCTTGTTTGGCACATTGGAATGTTTGATACACTACCAACGAGTATTTATGAATGAGATGTTCGGTCTATATTTATAATGTCTTTGCATAAATTAACTTAATTAAAAAAAACTTACCTACGATACAGTCCTGGTTTTAATAAACAATAATAACGATAAAAGAACTAACGATGTTAAAGAAAACATCTATAATGTACTCAAGATAACAGAAACAGAAAATATATTGTTATATAATATACAAACAGAAAAAAATTGTTAAATATACCCTAATACTTTGTGATGCCTTGGTTGCTATAACTGCCTGTATACGTCCGTTCATACTGTCATTGAGGCTGCATATACTAATATCATATAAGAAATTTTAAATCATTTTCCGATGCACGTCATCAATCACATCGAAATTGACACTAAAGCCTATAAACCTGAGTAAATGAAATTTTAGTAAAAATGTTTAAATTTGTTGACTAATTTAAGATACCAAGCAGCTCTTCATTATACTTTATAGAGCAAATGATTGTAACAGATATTTTATTTAGATTAAAGCTGCAAAAATTAGTTTAAACCGATTTTTATTATCGCCGTGTTGGTCACATTGCGCCATGTTCAGCAATGTTGTCGTGTATTATTTGACAATTATCCTAGTGTCAGTCATTATTTTGTATAGTATCGTGTTGTTGAATTTTTGGGAGTAATTCTCGTATTTTGCCGTTTTTCATAGTTTTTTTTTCTTAAATTGTACTTCTAAGCACAAACAGTTCTTTTAAGAACTAAATTTTCGGGATTTTTTACTGCAATATTATTTTTTTATTTATTAACTATATTTTTTAAGTTATTATTTTTCCTTAAATACATATATTTGAAAAAGTATGATATGTATTATTTAACTGTAGTTTGGGAGATATCGAGAAATAAGTTATAAAAACTATTATTAGATAATAAATTAATTACTAAAATATTCATTATTAACTTAAAAATTAAATCTATAAAAAAATATATACTAAATATATTGTTGGTTACTTTTAAATTAAGATTCATCTCATAAATCCATCACAATCTGGCAGCGCTGTCGCCATCGCTTGTCACTCAAAGTTGATGACGTGTATCGGAAAATGTTTTAAAATTTCTATATATCATATTGCGTTATGCTTTTCCATTCTTCTTTAAGAACCAAGCGAAGTTCATTTAATGAAGCTGGTACCGCTTCGCAACCTCTAACCCTTCTACCAAGAATTTGCCAAACGTCGAATATGACAGATAGTTCATATTAGTACATAGTTCACAATAATCACCAAATCCGGTTTGTCATATTGAAAAATAACTTCAAAAAGAAATTTCAAGTTCATTTCGCTCTTAAAAATTAACCAAAGCATGTATTGACATGATCCAAAAAACAAATTGCTCAGGAGACATAGTTCTGACCGTAAAATTATATTTTAGGAAAATTTACAGACGAAATTATTGCACAGGGTGTTTTAAAGGTATGGTAAAAAAGCAATCCCTCAATTAATCCTGTATATAATGCCAAATACTAAAGTTTATAAAAAACTGAGTTTACGAATTAAAGTTGATATAATTAAATACGTACAGCTTACTAAAAAATTCATCAAACTAGGGCTAAAAATAACAAATATACAACACTTTAAATTTGACCAAAAATTTCTCCGTTGCGTTTTTTTTGCATCTGAGTGTACATGATTTTGCATTTGAGTGTAGATGAAAAAGATCAAAACAAATCAAAGTTCAATTCACTTACCAGTTCTGACGGAAATTTTCTGGGCAATCATCCTGCCCCCTAATACTGCAACTCCAGTACATAACGAGTGTCCTATAACACCTCCTAATATAACACCATAAACGTTCTATAAAAGAAAAAAACAGGTACTAATAATAAAGATATAATCATAAATTGTAAGCAAACTAAAAAAAATAAAATGTTAAGATATTTCGATGTCGTATTTATCAATTCACAAAGTGAAAACATCATTATTGCATTAATTAAGAGGTTCTTAGTCTTATTCTACTAAGTTGTAGACAGGTATGTCGTTTTCAATAACAAACTTCTACTATTAAAAGAGCGAAAGACAAGTCTGCTCATATTTTCAAAAAAAAAAACAGATATTTCTGAGTAAATTTCGAGTTTGGATATAGGATGTGCTTAATAAAACAAAAAGATTGTTTTTAATCTTTTTTGTTCGTTTATGATACAAACAGATCTTAAACCAGAAATATATAACACATAACTCAAGAACCACTTTAGATATTGAAACTTTTTTATTCTGAAGATCGGATCTTTTACAATATGTTTACATAAGGAAAATTCGATAAGGTTGTTTTTTTTTCATTCAAAAGTTGTAAACAACCCATCCATTTAATTTTTGAGCATAGCAATTTTCAGCAATTGTGTAATTCTTTTATTGATAAAGATTTTCACATGCTATCTACGAAGAAAATATAGCAGAAATATTAAGCAAGTTTTTGGAAAAACTACAATCAATTATTTCTAGTAGATTTCGAGATATCGATTTTTTGAATTCAGAGTTCTAATAGCGCGACCACTGTCGAACGCCAACTCAATTCCACTTATTTTTACCAAAAATGCAAGTATTTCTAGCTTGCACTAAAAATTTTCAAGCTATAGGGAAAATTACAACGACTCGTTGATAAATAAACGAATAAAGTATCACGAGACGCAATTAAATCGTGAAGCTGAACGCATGATGTACACCTTTCCCTAGAACTTTAAGTACTGACAGAGGTACTGATTGGGTCGACCGGTTAACTGCGACAAATCTGCTATATCCCCTTCCACGTCTCTTAGCAATGTGCACAGTTTCTCGGTTTATTTCATACGTTTGGCAATGTGTTTACTGTTCTCTCTGTTCAGTACAGGGTGTCCCACTAAGAATAGCTCTCGGCTGTATCTCGGAAAGTATTAGCCGTAGGGCCTACGGAAAAAAATATTATTACTAAAGGGGCTATGAGAAATCGCTGGAAATTATTTTCAAGTTTGTAAAACGGCCGCTAGAGGGCGCAACTGCTATGAAAAATAAGAAAATAGAATGTTTACATAATTTTGCCTATATAATGGGTACTATAAATAATAGCTTCATAATCTTCAGTAAATCCAGTTTGGATTTTTTTTTAGAACCATTTTCCCCTATCTGCTAAAATAAAGTGGTGGGAGAAGGTTAGATCTGTCTTTATTGAAATGTTAATAACTCCGGACTGGATGATCAGAATCCAACAAACGAGGGCTCGTTTAAAAGAGCGTTTCTTACTCTATATTATACCATAAAAATAGAATAATAAGGTTTTGAACGTAGACGCTAGGGGGCGCTTTCTTACAATTTAACAAACAGCTCGTTTTTTTCAAAAAAACTAAATACGATAGTATATGTAATTTTAGCTGATAGTAAAGAGTAGACAAATCTTAAAAAGTTAGCGAAAACCGCATCTTGATATCTTCTTTCAAACCGAAGATATTAGCAAAATTATGATAAATACCAAAACATAAACCCTTAATTACCTTATTTTTACAACACGGTATCAGTAGCCCTCTTAATTATGCCCATTCTAACAAAAAAATAAGATAGAAACAGTTAGTTTATTTTAAAATCGACGATATGCCAGGATACGATAATACCAGATGCATTAATATCTAATAATTAAGATATTAATAAGAGTGAACAAGAAACGATGCCTCAGTGAAGTTATGGTAGGCTTTGGAAAAGAATTGCTTTTGACATAATAATATAAACGTCAAATTGTTATTAAATCAACATTTTGATAGTCTTAGCAGTGTTTTTTTATCTTTTAATTGCTTTTTTAAAATGCCTTTATTATTTGAATTAGTTGAAGCTGTTGGCATTTTGAAAAGCAATCAAAAGATAAAAAACGCTACTAAGACTATCAAAATGTTGATCTAATATCAATTTGACGTTTATACTATTACGTCAAAAGCAACTTTTTTCCAAAGCCTACCGTGACTTCACTGAATCATCGTTTCTTGTTCACTGTTATTAATATCTTAATTATTAGATATTAATACATCTGGTATTATGGTATTCTGGTATTTCGTCGATTTTAAAATAAACTAACTGTTTCTATCTTATTTTTTTTTTAGAATAGGCATAATCAAGAGGGGTAGTGATACCGTGTTGTAAAAATAAGGTAATTAAGGGCTTATTTTTTGGTATTTATTATAATTTTGCTAATATCTTCGGTTTGAAAAAGATATCAAGATGCGGTTTTCGCTGACTTTTTAAGCTTTTTCCACTCTTTACTATCAGCTAAAATTACATATACTACCGTATTTAATTTTTTTTGGAAAAACGCGCTATGTTTAATAAATTGTAAGAAAGCGCCCCCTAGCGTCTACGTTCAAAACATTATTATTATTATTATGGTATAATATAGAGCACAGATAACAGAACTAATTTAGATTGGCGACTCTCGCCCTCCCGCCAAAACATGTTTTGCAGCGACGCTCGTGGAGCGTGCGGGTACTAAGCTTCATTTGCCGATATATTCAAATCGAAATAATTTTACAATGTATTTTCAAATACATATCTTGAATAATTCAAAACTATAAAGCAAGTTGCAACTATTGTTTTTATTACTATTTCATCAAATATAAATAGTTTGCAACCTACTTTATTGTTTTGAATTATTCAAGATATGTATTTAATGTAAAATTATATGTTAATAAAAAACAGAGATTACTTTTATATTATTTTATTTAGAATTAAATAAAAAATATAAACAAAATATCTACCAAATCAAGTCGATATACTGCTTGGCACCACATTCTTCTCATCTATAAAAACAATAAATTTTTTTTTAAGTACCGAGTATAAAATAACAGAATATAGAATATTTACTAAAACAAAATAATGGAAAAACTACACTTTAGTAGAATTTAATATTTTTAAAATGAGATTCTAAGACAAACTTTTAACTGAAATGGACTGAATTAAGATATAATAACATAAAAATTAAAGGTAGATTCTTACCTCAGAGTATTTTGGTAGGCAATGTGTTTTCACATCTTTGCTAGTATTTCTACAGCCAGGAACACCATAACAGAATACCATTTTGAAAAAACATATTGGGAATTTATGCTAAAAAAACACCGAATCACACCACTACAGTAACGAAACGAACAACACGAAAAGCAAAACACAAACTGACAACTGACCACGACCACGTGCGACGCGAAAATTGTGTCCGATCGACAGTTTGGGGAGTGGGGCTGACCAGCTGACGTCTGGAAGCGACAACAGCACAATCCGTGGCGCGTGAATGTACTAAAAATAAAGACCTGTCAAATCGCAGGAGTGCCCGCCCCATGATATAGAGTAAGAAACGCTCTTTTAAACGAGACCTCGTTTGTTGAATTCTGATCATCCAGTCCGGAGTTATTAAGATTTAAATAAAGAGAGATCTAACATTCCCCCACCACTCTATTTTAGCAGATAGGGGAAAATGGTTCAGGCAAAAAAAATCCAAAATTTACTGAGTATTATGAAGCTATTATTTATAGCACCCATTATCTAGGCAAACTTCTGTAAAAAATCTATTTTCTTATTGTCCATAGCAGTTGCGCCCTCTAGCGGCCGTTTTACAAACTTGAAAATAATATCCAGCAATTTCTCATAGCCCCTTTAGTTATAAAGATTTTTTCCGTAGGCCATACGGCTAATACTTTCCGAGATACAGCCGAGAGCTATTCTTAGTGGGACACCCGGTACATTATAAACGCATTGTACTCTTCTTACATACGGAAATCTCGACCCAAGACTAACCTCCTTCCAATCTCTACTACCAGAAATCAACAGAAGAATTAAGTTAGCATGGAGTACTTATGGAAGAAATTCAATAACAACTGCAAGAACCTGCTCAGGTCGCATAACGCTCAATGGAACAAAATATGCTGGGAATACCCAAGGGAGGCCGTAAAGGAATGAAATTCAGATAAAATTAACCAATTATATTTTTTTTTCTTGCTATGTTTTTTCTTGCATTTTTTTGCATGTTGTATGTATTATTAAATAATTATTATATCTAATCAATTTTTATTATAAATATTTATTTTTATAACAATTTTAATAACTACTATTATCATCGATTGATAACGTAAAATAAAACAACAAATTATTGAGTCTACCACACATTCTTAGAACAATGAAACATTATAATTTAAGTCGGCCATTTTAGGTTCCCATCGCGCTCGAAGCTTTTTGATATGCTCCTTCCTTAATCTTTTTATTCAAAGGGTATACCAAATGGAAGACAAATGGAAGATCGATCAAGTAAGTGTCAAAGATAGAGACAGTTAGATAATAGAATGTATCTGATATATTTGCAACAATAAGGAAACCAAGTTACTTATCCATATACAGGGTTGTTCACCACATACGACACAGAGTATTGTAGTTAAACGATGAGATTTTTACAAATTGTAAGTTTTGGGTTCGATGAAGGACTATTAGAGGTACAATTTAAAAATAATTTTACAAGATACAGAGTGTCCCAAATAAGTAAAAAATATCAAAGTTGTATTTTTTTAAATGGAACACCCTGTATATTATTACATTTTTAGTTTCTACGATTAAAATAAAGGTAAATTTGATTAAGATTTATTATACTTAAAACTTACCGTTTTTGAAATATTTTCAATTTTGTGAAATTGCTGTAAAAATTTTAAGGCTTCATTTCTCCAAGGGTATCAAAGTTTTTAAAACTAAATATTTACTGAAGTTTATTTACTGATCAGTTATTGTGTTGCAATTATAAAAATAATACTACCTTATACAGAGTGTCTAAAAATTTATTTTAAATAATTATTAGCTTCAAACGGCAATAACTTGTTTTATTTAAATGGAACACCCTGTATATTTTACGAGAATCAGATGCACAATTTAATTGTCTATCAAATTATATTATACCATTTTTTACCTATCTCTTTAAGTTTCTGTGGAAAATACATTTTCTTGTAATTTAGAACTTATTTATCAATATACCCATGGACTATTGACATTTTAGATTATTTTTAAAGATGTACCACATTTTTAAAGAGTACAGATACTAATATTGTCGATATAATTTGTTTATTTTATTAAAAAATAAAAAAAAACTGTTTAAATATTTGTTAAAGAGGACCAATTAATATGATTTCAGTATTCAAACTACATTAACTGACTGTTTGCGTTGATTAATAATAATTGCTCCAAATACTAAAAAACTGAATTTTGTATGGGCATTAGACAGTGTGATAAAAAGTAACACCTTAAAAATGAATTTCATTTTTTAATAAATGCTTATTTATAACAACAGAGACTTTAATTTGATAACTTATTATTATATTGATTTCTGACTCAAATCCACATTTATTTATAATAATTTATTAACGAACACAATTAAGTATGTAATTAATTAGTATATGGGCGGAAATAATGGTGTTATATTTAATTAATGGTATACTCTTTTATAAAGATTTAAATAGTTTTCTTTTTGCATACAAATGGGCGAGTAATATTATCGTTTTGCTAAAAACGATAAAATTACTAGTCTGTACATTTTGTACATTTGTTGCTTTAAAAACAATCTAAAATGTCAATATTCCATGGATATATTGATAAATGCGGTCTAAATTATAAGAAAATGCATTTTCTACGAAAACTTGAAGGGATCGGTAAAAAATGGTATAATACAATTTGATAGACAATTTAATTGTGCATCTGATTCTCCTAAAATATACAGGGCATTCTATTTAAATTAAAGAAGTTATTGCCGTTTGAAGCTAATAATTATTTAAAATAAATTTTTAGACACTCTGTATAAGGTAGTATTATTTTTATTATTGCAACAGAATAACTGATCAATAAATAAACTTCATTAAATATTTAGTATTAAAAACATTGATACCCTTGGAGAAATGAAGCTTTAAAATTTTTACTGCAATTTCACAAAATTGAGAATATTTCAAAAACGGTAAGGTTTAAGTATAATAAACCTTAATCAAATTTACCTTTATTTTAATCGTAGAAACTAAAAATGTAATAATATACAGGGTGTTCCATTTAAAAAAATACTTTGATATTTTTTATTTATTTGGGACACTCTGTATCTTGTAAAAATATTTTTAAATTGTAGCTCTAATAGTCCTTCAACGAACCCCAAACTTACAATTTGTAAAAATCTCATCGTTTAGCTACAATACTCCGTGTCGTATGTGGTGAACAACTCTGTAGATTAAAAAAATTAAAGTAATAATAAGACATTTTTGACTTATATTCTACAAAAACTTACCTCTCTGGCACCTAGAATAATCGTAGTTAGCTGAGATCTGTCGCCCCACTCCGCCAAGAAAGTTAAGGTAAACGCTTGCAGGAATATCCTGAGGATGACGGTCAGCGGACTGGTGGGTTTAGGCCTGCGGTTCGTAGCCCCCGCTTCGGCATCGCCGGAGTTCGAGCCCCTTTCTATCTGAAGCAAAAGTGCAGTGTATGAATTGCTGATTCTCCGGCAAAAATGTATATGTTACAGTAAAAATTTGAAATCAGTGATTGTTAACGATTACTAGTAAAAGCTCACATTCGCTGATTTGCTAAGCCTACGCCAGTAAAAGTTCAACAGCTATTTTTGAAACCAACTTTTACTAGTGAATGCTAACATTCCCTGGAGGAGAGCAGTGAGTTTGAAAGATTCAATTAGCGCGGTTGCCACATGTTAGGATAACATTAAATCGGGCTAAACGTTGGCAACGTTGACAGACATCTGGCGTAAATTCGGCTTTGTTTTTTGTGGTTATGTATAATTGTTTAGTTATCGTTGTAAAAAGTGCTGTGCGGTATTTTCCCTATGGAAGAAATTTTCTGTGAAAAATTAAGGTAAACTGGGCAAGAATGTAATAGTGCTTGTTTTTCATTTTTGCAATATAATGAAGTCATAGCAAAAGTTAAACGTGCAAGAGAAAAAGATATTAAAGAATCTAGTGACTATGAATTTATTAAACGTTTTGATATGCTTGAAGTAGCGGGTTTGAAAAAACGATTAATTCCAGTTGAAGTAAATTCGGGCATACTTTATTTTGTCCACGATGAAGAACACCAGCATTTTTTACCTCACAGGTTAACCACACTATTTTCATATTTATATAAGTTTGGTATACAATCCAGAATTGTTCGAAAATTTATAAAATTCTCAATCAAAACGTAAATATAGATTAGGTAACAAAAAACATACCAAGGTCATACATGTAGTTTTATTGATGATTTCAAACAGGTACTCATTTAGTTAACTATATAGCAATAATAACAAATTATATTTCTAAAAGTTATCATTGTTTAGAAATAATATTAAAATACACAGTATTGATACTATAGTGTAATCTCTGATTCAATTTCACACATTTCCTAATTTTTTCATTAAGATAATATAAGTAATCTGTTTATTTTTATCATAGTACATCATCACAAACACGCTTTCGCGTATTTACTTTGCAATTAACTTATTAATCTTCACAAGTAAGATAATACCCCAATTCTGTCTATTTCTACCTATACTATTAACGAAAAAGAAAATGGCATTTTATATGTAAATTTAAATAACGAATGTCGTCAATCGTCACCTATGTATATACAGGGTGTCCCTGGTTGAGCGTGCATTAGAATTTTCTAGAGAACTACCACATCTAGGTCGGTGATTTTTCGCACATCACTGTTTCACAACGAGATCTATCGATTAAAAATATGTTCAATATGGCGGCATTTCCAGAAATACCGGAAGTTGGCAGCAACTTTCTTATTTTAAATGGGTGCCCCCATTTTTTATTACATACTTAACTTCTTTGTAAAATTCTATGAATATTGATATTAAACACTCTATACCTGACATTAACCGTTTTTGAGAAAAAAAAATATTAAAAATTTTTGGACGAAAAAACTACCTGTCAAAAAAATTTGTACAGCCTAAAAGTCAAATTTAGTGATTACCACAGCCACTGTAACATAAAGAGAAGACATGCGGCTATCTATGTAAAAATTTAAATTGTTCAAATGCCATATAATAATGGCGGTAGCTGATGGAATTGAGCGATTAAAACATTATCATAAATAATTTTTTTCAAATGAAAACCTACTTTTTTAACTGTACATGTTCCTATACCTAAAATATATCGTTTTTAAGTTATTTAAGATTTAGTATATTTTTCCTGATTTTATCTAGCTTCCTTTGACATTAAGTGTCAAATAATCAGACAATTTATTTCCAACTGTCAGAAAACTAATTATTTGAATTTCCTATTTTATAAATATTGCCTGCTTAAGAGCTTAAAAAGTGTATTATATAACTAAAACTACCTTAATAGTATACATATATACTTAGGCTACTGGTTAAAGAACTCTGGATATATGAGAGGCTTAATTAAAATTGTGAAAAATTTGAGAGCAATTAATGATACTCCAGAAAGAGCTGTTAAATTATCAGAAGAATACATTAATATTTTATCTAGAAGTGAAGATGAAAAACAATATGTGATTCAGATTGTAAGCCAGTATAAGAAGAAATATCAAAATCCAACTAAAGAATGTTTATTAAAATAAATCAGCTATACTTAAATGGTTTAAACTTCATTAGACTTGAAGATTTCTTAATTCCCAACCTTAACACCATCAGAATTGTATATTTTTACAGTAATAGATTAAATTTTTCAAAAATAATCATAATTTTGTCAAAAAAATTGAAGAATTTAGGAAGTTACGGAGTGGTTAAATTTAACCGTGAATAACTTTTGAAGGAGTAGGTTTATCGAGAAATTGTAAGAGACCTTTTTTGTAAAACGTTCAATTCTGTACAAGAATATGTTCAAGATCGAGAGAAAAAAAATATTTGCAAAAAGTAGCAAATTCCCATCTAATTTAAATGGGGAATGAACCATCTTTGGGGCAAGGTTTATTGTAAAAAATTAAGGGTTTAAAATGGTTTGTTACTTTTTTTAAACAATAAACTAAAAATTTAGAGGACGTCGTCAGAGAAATGATCAACTTTGTAATTATAACGGACACCCTACTGTATATTGTACATTAAATAGAACTAATCTGATTACCTGTTCCTCCCTATTCCTAAGTTCCATTTGGACTTCTTCCATTTCTTCCTGACCCTCATTAGGTGACATTGAACATCCTTCTTTCAGCATTTTCAGACCGAAAATCGCGAATAGAGCTGTGCTGATATAATACGTGTACGCCCTAGGTATTACGTTCACCAACCAACCAAATAACGCTGAAATTATAAAAACATATCAATTAATAATCTAAGAAATGCCGAGTGTAAATCATAACAATTGGTAACTGATGCTAAACCAAAGGGTTCTTTCCAACACAGCCAAGAACTGTTCTTGGTATTGTGTGTTGGACGAAGTTACTAGTTAGGATATGACCGCCGGACGATACTTATTTTAATTTAAAAGCTTCATTCAGACCTTCAAAATTAGTGGTTCCAATTATACTTAGAACCTCGAAATTAGCGGAATAAATTAGTGGTTTCAGTTACACTTTATGCTTAAAAGCTTACGATCATTCACAATGTCTAAAACATACAATTAAAATTAATAGAATATCCTAGCACAGATTAGGTATACTATATGTATACATATAAAAGTCTTATCCCTAATTCGTGGTACGAAAATTGTTTTTTATAACTATGTGCAAACGAGTAAAATTTCCTGTGCGCAAAAATAAACTCGCGTAAAATAACAATAAACAGCGTAATAGAGAGATATCGCATGGACGTTAATAAGGCCAGGTGTTATTTCCTTTACGTGAGGTGGTATTAACTCTCTTCATTTATAGTTATCGGATCGCAAAGAATTCTGTTCGCGTCGCGTCCGCTATTTAAACTTAACCTAACTTTGAATTTAAAACTTTGAAATTGTTTTGTTTACCTACTAGGTATTTTAAAACTAAAGGACTAAAGTGCTGATTTCCAGTGCTTTATTGTTCAACGTCTGCCAGTGGGTTTAGGGCAACAAGCAACAAATTTTCTTAGAAGGGCTAATAAGTCGTCATCTGCTGTAAACCTAAGCCTCTTTATAGGTTCTTTAATATTGGAAGAGGTGGAATCCATATTTTGGGCCATATTTATCTAATTAAAACTAATTCCAGCTACTTAAATATCAAAGTACCTAATAAAACTAAAGTAATAATACAAAACAATTCAACATAACCTAAAATAAAAGATCGCGCCGGCCGGCCCCGGTTGCCAAATACCCGCACATGTCCATTTAAGCAATTTTTAAACGTTATTTAGAAATAGCGCTTGGTGTAATTGATCCGCAAATTACGTCAGGCGGTAACGTTATTAGCGGGTGTTGCGTTAAAAATTGACTCGCGCATATCGTAACCATGATAAGGTACGCGTAAATACTGCATGACGCTATTCGATTTTCGGATATCTCTCTAATCACAGAACACACTAAAGAAGAACGCTAACTCCCATGCATTTTTTAGTTTCAAAGCGGTTTCAAATTTGTAAAGAAATCTGTAATCTGTATGTTCAAGTGGCGCCATCTAGCCACCCAGGAAAGTAACAAATGTGGCGGCAAATTTAAATAGATGTAATTTATTTTTAAGCAAGACGTATTGACTTGTTCGCCAGTTAGAGCCAATCAGATTTCTACAAAATAATGTGTAGTCATCTGATTGGTCCCAAATTGGCAAACAAGTCAAATGGTAAAAAACAAGGATTTATATATAAAGGTTAAACCAGGTTAAACTATTGTAAAGTGTTAAATGGTTTGCTTATATCATTTTATGTGCATAAAAACCTACAATAAATAATTTAATTTAATTTACAGAAAATTATACCATGAAACATTTTACAAACAAATAAAACAACAGTTTAAAAAGTATAATATTTATTATAGTACCAGATTTAAGAACACAACAAATATCGTTGGAATACAAGAGAAAGTGACGTCCATTAGAAACAATGTTTTATTTACGTGTATTTTTTACATATGGACTTGAACAATTGTGTAATATCACATTGTGGAGTTTATGTACAAAAATATGAAGTTGATCAATTTTTTTTTTGTAAAAATATATGGCGTTGTAAATATTACATTGTTAAAAAATAAAATTCACGAACATTTGGACTTGGTTAGGTTAACTCACCTCACTTTCTCGGATTATTAAATAAAATTGTTAGATAAATCAAAGACCTTTAACTTAAACCTTACCTTTAATAAAGACCTTAAAAATCAAACACAAAACAAAGTTCAAAAAAATTCAAAAATACAAAATCACGATTGTAAAATGAAGATTGCAAAAAACACAGCCAAACAACCAGAAAACAGCGAAACGCACATCTCCGTTCAATTGCAAAACACAACCGAAGAGGAAGGAGGAAGCCGGAAACGGAAAACTGATTTGACAACAGCACAATGACAGAACATAATTAATAGGCTTATTTAGGCAACTATAAAAACAATTTTGTACGCAATTGTTAGGCAACTAGAAAAATTAAAATAAAAATACGCCATCTAGCGCCCCAGGAAATTACTACCCCAAAAAAAGATCGTTCAAGGTCGTATATCTCAGTTGACTGGCCCTGTCTCTAATAACTGTGCCGGTCAGGCGCTGTGCACAATTTTAAAGGCCATAAGTGGGCGTGCTATGTGCGCAAACTAGTAACCTAACTAGTACCCGATTCCGAAAATTGGAACCACGAAAAACAATAAAGAAAAAACAAAGTTTATAATCTGTATAGTGATCCTAGCAACATAGAAACACCTTGCGGTAGTCAGTTGTATCCACAGTAAATGTAATAAAAGCGTGTTCAAATATTAATTCTGTGAAATATATATCAATATAACATAAAACGAGATGTAATTAACGAAATATCATCGTAACAACAGCTATATAAGAAACGTCTAAGTTTACTTATTTCATTATTATTATTTATTAAAAATAGATTTATGAAAAAAAAATCCTTTGCCTCGGATACAGATACCGTCACGTTTTGGAAATAGCTCAAAACAAAACAAAAGTGAACGAGGCAACAAAAAAAAAACGCCAAAAAAATCCACGAGTAGTTTAAAGGCGCTTTTAAGAATCGAAAGTAGGTCGAGGCAAACCGAAGTGGATCAAGACAACTGGAAATAAATCGCAATGCGTCAATGTTGGGCGACGAAATGTGACCTTGACATGTTTCGAAGAGTTTGTCGCTTAGTGTAGAGGCTGTTTAACAACTCTAGTTGCAAACACGGTACAACAATTACAAGAAACGTTGAACACATATACTTGGGCATACGAGGCTTTGGGCCTTAAGCTAAACATCGACAAAACTAAAATCATGTGCACTCCCTCGGAAGATCACAACAATGCTATAAAAATCGGAGAAGAACTATTCGAATATGTGGCGGAATTCAATTACCTTGGTAGTTTGATTTCGGAAAAGGCCAATATTGACTCTGAAATTCAGCACAGGATTAGTAGCGCCTCAAGAGCATTCTGGAAATTAAAAGACAGCGGTTTTCTACAATCATGACTTGAGTACAAAAACAAAACTTGCAGTATACCGAGCAATTATAATCCCCACCATGTTATATGGGAGCGAAACCTGGGTGCCTTACCGCCGACACATGAACGCATTAAACAAGTTGCAACAGAGACACCTTAGACAACTCTTAAGAATAAAATGGTTCCATCATGTCTCAAACGTATCGGTCCTTGAAAAAGCTAACTGCGAGAGTATTGAAGTCATGGTCACAAAATCCCGCTTAAGATGGGCTGGTCACGTATGCAGAATGCAAGAAAACCGCATACCAAAATCACTGCTTTACGGTGAGCTTGTAGACGGTAAGAGGAGGCCGGGTGGACAATTCAAAAGGTACAAGGACATTTTCCACGAAAACTTAAAGGGGATTAACATGCAGAATCATTGGGAAGAAGCAGTTCACAATAGAACTCAATGGAGAAGAATTGTAAACTCAGTTAACAGCGACAACCAAAAAGTAAAGAGGCAACAAAGCAATGAGATTTTTGAATGTCCGCAGTGCGGTAGGAAAATAACATCACGTATCGGGCTTTTCAGTCACAGAAAAGCTCATGAAATCTCTTTTGGCAGAGGACCCATAAAATCCATGGCCACGTCTATCCAGGGAGCTGTTGGGATTTGTCTTCTTTTCATGGGATAGGGAGGATTGGAAGATGATACCAACGTGCACCCTTTACATGCTTTAACGATCTTTTCTGCTTGTTCGTCGATTCTGGGCCACCAAACTTTGGTACGTAGTCTACTTTTCATTGCAACAATTCCTGGATGGCCTTCATGCGCCGATTCTAGAACTAGTTGTCTAAGTTTTTCAGGAATTACAATTCTCGTACCTCTTAAGAGAATCCCGTCACTAAAGCAGAATTCTTCTTTAAATACTTGACAGTGTCTGATACCATCACTCCACCGATCTTGTTCAATGCCTGCTTTTAGTCCTAAAATTTCTTGGTCAGATTCGGTATTTTCTCTAATCTCTTTTACTGTCACAGCGATAGGACAAGAGTGTGCGACAATTTGGTGGACAAAATCGTGACTCTCAACCGATGCTTGAACTTGCCCTTCACAAAATCGGGATAACGGATCTGCAATGTTATTTTTCCCTGGACGATAAATTATTTTAAAATTAAACGACTGAAGTCTTAAGACCCAACGTTCTATACGTGCACAGGGACGAGATCTAGGACCAAAAATAGTTTCGAGTGGTTTATGGTCTGTTATTAGTTCGAATTGGTCCTTACCATACAGATACATCTTAAAATGTTCTACGGCCCAAACTAAGGCCAAGGCCTCCTTTTCGGTTTGACAGTAGCGCTTCTCTACATCTGTTAGACTTTTGTTTCCATAAGCAATAATTCTAGGACCGCTATTGTCAAACTGAATAAGTACGGACCCTAGACCTACTGGACTTGCATCTGCAATGACCTGGGTACGATCCATTGGATCATAATAGCCTAGCGTTTTAATTTGAGATAAGCAGACTTTAAGTTCATTAAAAGCTTGGGTTTGTTTATCAGTCCAGAATATTGAAATGTCAGCGTTCTTTGACAGTTTTTGTTTTAAAATAATTCTAAGCGGTTCTTTTAAAGTAGCTAAATTTGGTAGCCATTTTCCAATAAAATTAACTAACCCCAAGAAACTATGCAACTCGTCTAAAGTTTTGGGAGCTCTAAATGATTTAACCACCCCTACTTAACTGTCTAATGGTCATATTCCTTGAGAGGATAAAATATGCCCCAAAAATTTTACTTCGGAAATTTTAAATACGCATTTTTCTTTGTTTAGAAGAACATTATTTTCTTTTAAAATTTTTAAAGTCAAAGATACCCGCTTATCGTGTTCCTCTTCCGATGTACCATATAGTAATATATCGTCTATAATGTTAACCGTTCCGTTGCATGGAAGCAGCATCGTTTCCATGGTTTTTTGACGTGGTTTTGACCATGGTTTTTGTCACGCTCTTGCGTGACCATCTTTTGATGCGTGTCGAATACTCGTCAGCGAGTAATGGCAGTATGTATGTATGTATGTTATTTAACCCTTTTTTTGTTTATTTTGACTGGGGTATAGTTAATAAAACTGATTTCTGGTTGAGTGGCTTATCATGTTATTACAATAAGCCCTTCAATTTTAGCATTAAAAGCATCGTAACCTGGAATGGGGATCCTCCAACAACGGTCTAAGACACTCGAAGAAATTTATCAGTGAGAGCTTGTGCTCCCCTACTAGAAACGTCATTTGCAAATTTTGAAACTGATAACTTACGTGCGAACACTGCGAGTTAAATAAAGACTCGTAAAAATAACTGCGAGTTCAACGCACTTATTTAAAATGACAGTATATTAAAATTATCAAAATACACCGCTGAATTAATCCCAAAACAATTTAAAGAAGTGTTCGGAGGACGTAAGAGAGATAGATGGTTATCGTTTTAGGTCAATATTGTTAGATGGATTATTAAAATGTATGTCATTAACGTCTGCCGGCATGAAAACGGCGTGATAATAGCGAGAATATGACTTGAGTTTGTCTCAATTTAGTTAATAGTGTTAAGGAATTAAACTTTGCCAATTTTTCTTACTTATGGCAAGAGTTCTTTGAGCAATTGGCAAATTATTTTTCTATTAAGCTTCATTGAGAATCTCGAAATTAGTGAAATAAATTAGTAGTTTCAAAGATACTAAAGAATAAAATAGAAAATGAATATAAAGAGATAGAAATAGAAGAACAGGCGGGTTTTAGAGCGGGAAGGTCTACTGTGGATCATCTGTTTACCATAACACAGGTCTTAGAGAAAAAAACGGCAAAAGATCAAGAGGTACACTTACTATATATAGACATCCAAAAGGCTTATGACAGCATACCATTAAACAAATTGTGGAAAACGTTGGAAATAACTAATATAAATGTCAACCTACTTAACGTAGTTAAGAACTTATACCAGAACACCACAGCTAGAATAAAAATACGAGACTCATTGTCAGAAAGCATAAAAATTAGAAAAGGCCTCAAGCATGGATGATTTGGTGATTGCTTATCTCCTATACTATTCAAAATATACTGCAACAAGCACTAAAAAATGGATGCTTAAGTGTAGAGGAAGGGAATCCCCGTAATAAATGAGGACACCCTGTACCTATTTTTTGCGGACGACCAGATAGTCCTAGCCCTAGATCACGATATTCTAGCTAGCCTAAAATATGTTCTCTAAATATGTCGTCAGCTCTTAGTACCATAAATAACTATTTTTTAGAATATTGTAATTAATAATATTAGACAATTATTAAAACTTAATATTACTGTGTAACCTTCGAGGAATAGCCAATTTAATTTACCATCGGTAACTGTTTTCATATTAGTTTTTCCATGTTTACTTATTTTTCTGAAGCCACCACAACGTTTGACCTTGATTACCGCGTGCTATTTCATGTAGTACAAGGGTTAACAATAAAAAACAAACAACCAATCACGGCGGATCTATTTCAGGAAACGTGGGAACTAATTTTTATAACACGGGCTTATATTTATCGTACTATTACATATTCTAGAAATGTTTTGCGAAATGTTTTACGAAATATTTCCTGAAATATTTCGTAAAACATTTCGGCGATAGTGTAGAGGCTGATTTACAATAAGCTCTTCAATTGTTATTAATCGATACTGTCTTCTTCAAATTCGAATATATCTCCAACAAAAAAAAAGCTATTGAGATGCCTCAGAAAAGAAACTTATCGAGAAAAGTTGCATCTCAATGATAAAGTAGTTTCTAAATTCCTTACTTTGTTAAACCATTCTACAGGGGAAAAATAAAACACTAAATCACCACAATACACCAAAACACTTTTACTTTTACACTGGACGCGCGTTTCGCTAACCTAATGATTTCTAAAAATTCGACTTTTCAAGTGGAAAAAGATACGTCAAAATATTTTGCAATACCGTTTGATAGAGAGTTATCCCGTGGTCTAAAAGGAATTTTTAAGAATGTCAATTATAAACTTGTGTATAGTGCTAATAATAAATTACAACAATTATTAGGTAATCCAAAGGATAAAACACCTCCACTGGGAAGGTCGGGTATTTATGAAATTTCTTGTAAAGATTGTAATCAGAAATATGTTGGGCAAACTAGAAGATCAATATTAACTAGATTTAAGGAACATTTAGCTCAGATCAAGGGCGTAGATAAGGGGGGGGGGGTACTGGGGGAGAGTATATCTACGCCCCTGGCTCAGATAAGATATGGTAGACCGGATAAATCTTGCGTTGCCGAACATATTGTTGATAAATAACATTGTATAGAATAATTAAAAATTAATTAAACAAGTCTCAAATTACAGACAATTAGACGCATATGAAAGCATCAGAATTAATAAATTTAAAGATAGTATGAACAGAGACAACGGTCCAATTCCTTCAAGTTCTTTGTTCCTACTACTCTAGTGGCGGAAATCTAACTGTTAGGCTCGGTGGGCTCTGACTCGGTTGGCTAGATCTTGCCACGCCCACTTGGTGCCCACTGGGCGAGTATATAAACGCTCAAATTGTAGATTGTAGTTTAGCTTTTAATCATCTGCTGATGATGCTAACATGGTTAGCGAAACGCGCGTCCAGTGTAAAAGTAAAAGTGTTTTGGTGTATTGTGGTGATCTAGTGTTTTATTTTGCTGTGTAACACCAAAGGTTCCAAACCTCAACTGCAATCATTCTACAGGGGGTTTCAAACTTTCGCCAAATTAGCAACATTTTGTTTTCCCTCGTATAATTGACAGAGGGAAACTTTAGTTTTTATTTAGTTACCTGAGAGGATGGTCATCAGTATTAAGGCCGATATGGCACCGCCAAACACGGTAAGTCTGGGATGCCTCATGGCCATAATAGCTGCAATGAAGAAGGTCTTGTCCCCGATTTCGGACACAAGAATGACGGACAAGCTGGCCACGAAGGCGTGGATGAAACCGACATTTTCTGGATTGATCAGTTTTCCGTTACTATCCTTCTTGGCTGCTTCTCCTGCCTGGAACAATTGAACAACACTTAAAATATAACAGATGTTTGTACTTATTGTAATGTTAATTGAAAATTATTAATTAAATGCATTAATACCATAGGAGTAATTACAAGGCACATTGACCCCCGAGGGTGCCGGGTCCACATCAGGTTGTGCTAGGCACCCCCAGGAAAATCTTGAATTTTTACTAAATTATGACTCTTGGCTAAATATTAATTTTTATTTGCTTGTGATGTAATAAAAATTACTTTTTCTAGTTTTGTACCAAACCAAACACACTGACGACCAGGTCGCACCGGCCAGGACGCTGCTACCTCTAAAGCCATTAAATCAAATGATACCGCGCACACTAACGTCCTGGCCGTCCGTTGGTCATTGCGACCAGTAGACTGCACTAAAATATTATAATTTTCTACCGCTGGTTGCCGGTTTTCTTCCAAATTAATAATTTTTCAGATGAAATCCCTCAAAAATTTTCTAAGATATAGTGTTTTAGTGTAGTTTTTGCACACGTGCAGAAAATCCAAAGAAATAGTATACAGACTGGATCAACGGGAAACTTAAATCTAGTCCCTTTTTTTTATCAAGGGTCGATTCTAGTAAAAATTCAAAACATTTTTTATGACATACTCTATTTTTGGTTGATATGATACCTGTTATTATACCTTCGAGTTTCGATGTTAAAAAGTAAAAAAATCATATTTAAAGTTTTTCTACAACCACTTGTCTTTTTTTATTAAATTATTTTTTTTAGTTTATTTTAGTAATTACGAAAAGTATATTATTTTAGTATTTTAGTCATGTACAGGGTGTCCCATTTTGGTTGAAATCATACGGTATCTCCGTTATTCGTGAAGATAGAAGGGTGCGGTTTTTACAAACCTGTGCCACTTTTTTGTCAAATGGAAGATGCTGTCAACAAAATTTTTATAACCCTTTTCGTTTCTGAGCTACAGGGTCTTTTCGAAAACTTTGCAATTTGGGACTGCCCCCGTATCTTCGTTATTATGGATGATGTCGAAAAGGTGAAAACTGATACTTGTAGAACTTTTTACGTAGAATACAGTGGCGTAGTCTGTTTTTCTACGAAAAAAATATTTTTCAAAATATGAACTAAAGTTATGTTTTTTCAAATGGAACACCCTGTATATTTATAAATCATATGATCCGCTTTGATATGAGCTTCTCAAATATATATATCACTCTATATTTATTTTCACTATTTACTACAATATTTAAAATATATCATTTTCTTATTAGTAGGCCGTGATAAATAACAAAATCTAAATGGTATTTACTAAAATAGACATGCACATATTAAAATTTTATTTGGAATTGATATATTTTACTTTTGAACTGTTACCACTGAACCTCTAAATATATTTTTCTCTTTTTTATAACGGAATTTATTATAATGGGATGGGTTTGCAAATATTTAAAAGCTTGCATTATTGAAGCATTTTTCAAGTGTTCAACATCGTATTAGTTGCCACGACATATTTCATATTTCAAAAATCCCCAAAATCAGAGATCGAGAACAGACAAATCCGGGAATCAGGGAGGCCATCATATGGGTACATTGGTTCCAGTTCATTGATTTGAGAAATAATAATTTAACAAAATTCTAATATTTTCGTTGTAAGTTAAGTTGTGAGGGGGAGCTCCATCTTGCTGAAAGTATATTTCACGTAAATTAGCTAAAGGAATATTTAAAAGTTCCGATACGATAGCTTCCAAGATTTACAAATAGCGGTAGAGATTTAAGTTTCCCTAATATACAAAGAATTAATTAGTGGCTCTCATAATAAAATAAGGGACAGATAGCAGTATTACTCTTAATAATTTGATTAGTTTCTTTTATTATCAATCATGGCCTACTAAAAAAATGATCTTTTAATATGTTTCTTTTTAAATATTGCCTTAAATAATGAAAACAAATATAGAGTGTTATATATTTTCGAGAAGCTTATAACAAGCCAGATTATATAATTCATAAATATACAGGGTGTTCCATTTAATAAAACATAACTTTAGTTCATATTTTTAAAAATATTATTTTCGTAGAATAACACACTACATCACTGTATTCTACGTAAAAAGTTCTACAATAAGCAGTTTTCACCGTCTCAATATCTTTAACAATAACTGAGATACGGGGGGGGGGTCCCAAAATTTAAGAGTAAAAGTAACCTAAACATTCATAAAAATAGAAATATTTACTGTTGTAGATTCTCAGTAACAATAAAAAAGAAGAATTTATATTGTAAACATTGAAATAACTGGAAGCTAAACTTTCTACCTGCTTATATTAGGAGTCAGTGTCTGACGACTTTTTTATGATAGGCCTAATATGTTTACTTCTAAAGTCGATAAGAGTCATCAGTAGAAGTCCTTGTCAGTAGAAAAAAGAAACAGAATATCTCCCTTTTTGTCGGTCGCGCGTACACAATGCTTTTTGTTCGGCCTATTTGTTCTGCTTGTTCGTGCGCGCTCGGTTCGTTCGGGTTAAAATGCCAAAGTCTGGACGCACCTTTAGGAACAATACTGTTTTTGTCCTTTATTGATATAATGCTGAAAATCTCACGAGTTACATGTCTCACTCTACACATATTAAATTACATAGGCGTAGGATGTAGAATATTCTGTTATGAAACGACTGATGGAATAGCAGGATCGCGGATTTTAAAAATATGGAAATAACGACGTTATCGTATAGTCAGGGTTGGAGATTTTACTTACTCCATTTACCACACCAGTATTTATTAACGAAAAATCCAAGAATATTTTAAATGCATTATTTAATATTAGAACATTTAATAAGCTTATGAATAGCAACTTCGCTTTTTAGTTAACTCGGATATTTTAACACGGATATTTTAACATTTCTGAAACTTAATTCTTTCTGAAACAATATTTTCTAATTGGTAAAACGTAAAAAAGCGTTAGATCTGACAACTCTGTTGAAACTGGTCGTTCATCTGGCCGCAGCTATAAACGCAATACATCCGGCCGGCCGACGCGACGGCCAGGTCGTTGCGACCTGGTCGTCAGTGAGTTA
The DNA here is from genome assembly GCF_002938485.1 of Sitophilus oryzae. Lineage (NCBI taxonomy): Eukaryota > Metazoa > Arthropoda > Insecta > Coleoptera > Curculionidae > Sitophilus > Sitophilus oryzae. The sequence goes on along the minus strand of NW_022147289.1, from coordinate 2,510,447 downwards.
GAGCCCTAAACGAAAAAACTAAACACTTTGGTATACAGTGTAAATTGTGTCCAACGTTTTTATTTTGATTCCAAAAAACATAGTAGTGGGCATAAACCACGATATATTCGAACACACTGTATTTCTGCACGGACTTAACAATTACTAATTATGTATATGGTTTAAAATTTCGAACAATGACTAAATAACCGTCAAACAAAAAAAAAACAATTTTTAGCTCGATAATTTTATTTATCGTAAGTCCCATTATAATTATCTCATTACACTTGTTAATATCGCACATTTCTAAAAAGCCGAACAATAACTACCTGCGATATTATTTCATAACATTTTTTTACCGATAGAGTGAAAACTACGGAAGTACCAGAACACTGCGAAAAAAATTATATTATCTGCGTTTCATTCTCGTTTCATTTGCCCATTCATTTTATATTTTCGTAACAAATTCTATTTTAAGAGTAATTGAAGATTATGAACAAGCAAGTACACACTTCTGACGCAATCAAAGCAGGCTGAAGCTTAATAAAAAATATGTTCATTTATGCTCAATGTCATTTCACTTTCTTCCATTTTTGTGCGATGATTAAGAGAAGCTTTTTGGAATTTTGAAATCGGTACAAGTAGTAGAACAAAAAGTGAAGTAATGATAATAATTATAGATTTTAAAGTCATTGAGACCTGTAACAATAATTTAAGTAATCATTGTACTTATGCTTTCGTAATAATAGGTATCTATTTATTGAATAATCGAAAATTAATAAGTGACTGGTGAGAACGTTACAAAGCAATGAAAGCAGACTTAATAAAAATGTGTTTTTTAAAGAACAAAAAACAAATATCCGGAAATAAATGAATTATTTAATAAGAGCTAACTCATAAATTATATTATTTCTATAAAAAAAAATTAAAACAATTTAATAAAATCGCTTTCCAGTATATCTTCCTGGAGACACAATGAAGAAAATACACGATATGTACAAGGTGTCCCATTTTCGTGTGCTTTACAGGGTTTCTCGTTTATGAGTAGAGATACAAACATAGTAATAAGGAAACTAGTAGCTTTACTCCTTGTCAAATCCTTTGTTCTTTTTCTGCCACTTTATATGACCTTGTTCTCGCGTCCCGTGACCACTGACGTAGCTGTATAGTCGTGGTCTATAACTAGACAAAGTATAGTCGTAGCACTCGCCATAGTTTCACAGAGATGTATTTAGGAAAATGAGTTCACAATAAAATAAAATAAAATAAAAATTGATCATCGAGTAAAAATTTGCTTGAAAACAGAATATTTTCACATTTCGTGTAAGTAACGATTCTTCTGTATCTGAAAATCTTCTGATGGGAAGAAATGCGGAAAAAATATATAATGACATATTTTTATATTATTATCTATTTCAAAGATTTTCTGCAACTTTTTTTTAATTCAAAACAAGTTTAATGTTAACATTAATGTGTTTGTTTTGTAGTAATATATATTGGTTAGGTGATTTTCATTGGATAACTAATACATTGAACAACACATTGTAGTAAATAATAAAATAACGTATTTAAACTTACAATACATACTACAATAATTGCTAATAAACATTACAGAAATTTCAAAAGAGAAAAGAAGCAAGAACCATGAGAAATAGCATCAGGAATTTCCGGTTCTTCGGATTAACCTGAACACAAACATGATCGCAAATGACTCTCAAAAAAAACTCAAAGCACAATTTTTTGAATTATTACTACAACCAATAGCAGCACGCAGTAATGCACTCATTTTTTGTCAATCCGTTTCTGTGCTGGGACGCAACGTTCGAACCTCGTAGGTCGACGGACGGACCTCAACTGAAACGCTCTGCAATCTGCCGATATTCGACAGATTGTAAAAACTGACAGAAAATATTTGGAAGAGTGCAACTACTCTTTCCTTTCTACTTTGATACAAAGATGCAGTTTTCACATCACTGTGCTACTTTTTTTTTATTAAACTCGATGGTAAAAACAGACTTGAGACTTGTCCTAGCCCTCTTTGTTTTGAAATACAGGGCGAATTTGAAATTGTTGCATTTTTCGACTGCCATCTTGCAAACTTATGAATTTTAAATGGAATACCCTTATATTACTTTTTTATTTTATTTGCCTTAACTTTCTAAAAATATAATATACTCTATACTTATTTTCATAAAGAAAATCAAAATGGCATTATTTACCTTTTTAACATAGACGGCAGGTTTAAATTAGGTAATCATAACAATCTACTAGTTTATTAGACGCCAAATTTTGATTATTGGCTATTCCACGCTACTTTGATTGTGTGAAATTAATACGCAAGTGCACCGAAAATGTCAATAACTCTGACTGACGTCCTGTACAGCTGCAAATAGATAGAAAGCAAAAATATCTGGTCACACATACAAGTTAAATTAAATTAACGATAAAAGAAAATTAATATAATAAATAATAGATAAATTTCGACAATATTGCAATTGACAAGTGTGTCTCCTACACGATGTGGCAAAAGTTCATGTGTCCAACTTTGGAAGGTGTTGCCACATCGTGTAGGACCGGCTTTATGCAATACAAGGTTATATAAAGGGCTATACTAAGGGCTGGCAATGGTTAGCGGTTTTAATATTATACGAATCTAGTGGGTATCCATCTTTCAGTGTTGGCAACCCTGGGTCGCCCCAATCAGTACCTCTGTCAGTACTCAAAGTTCTAAGGAAATAAATAAATAAATACCTTTATTGTCAAAAAATTTTTCAATTTGTAGACAAAGGTAAACTAACAAACAAAGTAAAAAACAAGGTACACAAACAAACAAAAGATAATACAAAACATTATACAAATAATATTGTCAGTCTTATTGTTAAAATAAACATTTATAAATGTTTATAATGTCAAAGAACAAAAAATAAAAATAATATTCAAAAATATTTAGCTAGTTTATAGTAAAATATCAATGACCTCTAAATAAATTCACTTCGATGTCATTAGTAAATATAGCAATAGCAAACATTAGACCAGTGTAAGATCAAATTTGATTTTCAAAATATAATTCATCTACGGCGTAGAAAGCCTTGTCTAGTAAATAAGAGTTCAATGCTTTGCGAAATGAAAAAAATGATGTTATGGATTTGATTTCAAACGGCAGGTGATTGTGCATTTTTTTCGAGTTGTATAAAGGACGGTCCACACTTGCTATATAACACTGCTATATAGCAAAGTTATATAACATGTTACATATTTTTTAGCTATATTTAGCAAATTTCGATGCTATATAACTTGCTAGATGTTATCCATTTGTAGTCGGTAAAGATCAAAAGATGTTGTGCAACATTGCTATTGTAACATGAAACAACGCGTCCACACTTGCTAAATTTCTAGTTTAGGCGCTCATATTTTCAGGGACGTGCGCGACAGAATCTTAGTATGGTGAGCTGATATTGGGTTTGTTTATTTACTAGTCGATAATACCGTATGATCGAAAAAAAACTGCGTCTCGTCGGCCTCCCGTCCAGTTGGCTTGGACATGACGATCGATGACATTCCCCATATAATTTTCCATATAAAATGACAGCGATTTTCATTTCATAGTATGTATTTGGAAACAGAAAAAGTTGAGAAAAAAATGCGTTATCTAATAGGTCAGTTCCAGCGGGAATAAAAGAAATGCAAATGGATAATTCAAAATGGTTTGTTTTTGCTTTTAAGTTATTAATGTTTTTAAAAGACAGAAACACACCATGAAAATCAGCAAAGGCAAGTATTGAAAAGATAAGCTAATTTAGTTCAACTGTATCTAGATCTTGCTGGTAGGCTATGGCGGACTCAAAACCGCTTTTTTTCTCGACTTTCTTTCCCTTTGTTCAAAAATAATTACGCACGCCGCTGCTGCGAGCTGAACCTCTTTCTCGCCAAAACGATTCATGACTACGAAAACTATAATGTGGACGGCTCCCGGTTTTTTAACATGTTACATGTAGCTTGTTAAATAGCAATGTTATATAACATGTTACTAAATGTGGACCCTCCTTAATATTGAACTTTTAACTAACTCTGGGCGTGGGGTAGGTAGATAAAGATTTTGCTCCGCGTTCCTGAGTGGATAAGTGTGAGATGGCCTTTCTTGAGAAGCTGATACATGTTTACGTATTAGGCAAACGGATTCAAATATAAATAAGGAAGGAAGAGTCAATATTTTTAATTTTTTAAAAAGATATAGGTACATGCGTCTGCACGATTTAATTACGTCTCGTGATACTTTATTTGTTTATTTTATTAACGAGTCGTTGTAATAAATTTTTAAGTGCAAATTAGAAACACTTGCATTTTTGGTAAACATAAGTAGAATTGAGTTGGTGTTCGACAGTGGTCGCGCTATTAGAACTCTGAATTCAAAAATCGATATCTCAAAATCTCTTAGAAATAATTGATTGTAGTTTTTTCAAAAAACTTTCTTAACATTTCTGCTATATTTTCTTCGCAGACAGTATCTGAAAATCTTTATAAATAAAAAAGTTACACGATTGCTATAACAAAATTGCTATGCACTGGAAGTAAATGGATGGGTTGTTTAAAATTTTTGAATGGAAAAAAAACAACCTCTTATCGAATTTTTCTTATTTAAAGATATTGTAAAAGATCCGATCTTCAAAATAAAAAAAAAGTTTCGATATCTAAAGTGGTTCTTAAATTATGATGTGATGTGTTAAAAAGTTGAGTTTTTAAATTATCGCGATTACTGACGTTTTCGCGTTATAAAAAAAATGGACACCCTAACGATATTCTTATAATTCCATTTCAGATGCTGCGAAACATATCTAATGATTTTATCTAGTTATCTTTTCGAAAAAAAGGACTTTTAAAAATAAGCGGTTTGCGATCGTGATTTTACTTTACTTGATAGGGAAAGGCGTACCGGCAACGCCGCAACAGCACATTGGAACAGGCCGATATAGTCACCTAAAAAAAAATCGAATCTTGCTGTGTATCAAACTCAAGTACAAACCTAATTTCGTTATATTTTTAAATGTTTTTATTTACCTCAGACCTACATAGTTTTCGATAACATCGTACTGTTATAAGCGTCTATATCTCATTAAATAATATACAAAAACCTCTTTTGTCACGAATTTAACTAGGGCAAAATTATAAAAAAGGATATTAAAGAAAATTTAGGTCGTTATTTTTTGAAAGTCACGTTCTGAAGTTAATATGCTGGCTGGCCACTTTACATAGAAGTCGTTTTATCGATAAACTCTTTTTCTTTATTGTTCTGGTAGCATTTTTCAATTTCAGAAGCCAATTAGGGCAAAATTTACTAACATATTCATATAAATAAAATATACCGATTTTACTTTATAACAAAGTAATAAAAACATATACAGGGTCTGGCAATATAGTTCAGTCATTGGGGATTTTTGCTTGGAAAAAAGTCCGGAAGTTTTGCAACTTTGCAGGTTTATAGGTTTTGGGCTCCCTAACTGAAATCCATAAAATGTACATTTCCAAACTTGCCGCCGGCGCCGCCATCTTGGCAAGATGGCGCCCAAAATCGGTATTTTGTGAATATCTCGAAAACTATGCGTATTTCGCGAAAATTTGAGGAGAGCAAAATTAAAGAGAATAAAAATTTCCTATAAAAAAAGGTTTTACGAAAATTTTCGCTAAAGTCAACCGTTTAAGCACAAAATCCCTGGAAATTTTACAATTTTGCGTAAAATATGATATATTATGTATAGTCGATTTTCCGAAATCAAATGTCGATTAGGGTTCACTAAAACTAGTTTCTTCAATTTTGTCATAAAACAGTGGCGTATCATTAATTCGCTCATTAATTTATGAATAATTAATTTTAATTATTGAAAATGTGTACTTGTTTCCACACCACTCAAGAGTTAAAGTATATGGCGCGTTTATTTTAACGTGGTCTCTCCGGAGGCCTACTCCACTAGATAAATTAAAAACTTTAACTTCCACTAGATAAATTGAAAACTTTAACTTATCTGCACAAGCCCGACGGATCTGGCTCATTGATGTCAAAGTCGATCGTGTCTGCTGTGCTGGGCTCATCAGGGTGGTCTCTCAATACATCCAACTCTTCATCTGCAGCCGCCAGAGGGATATCTACAGGCAAGTCCAACTCCTCTTCATCGGATTCGTCGAGTTTCTCTCTACAATTTCCTGTCACACAATGTACCGTTTGTGTCCAGGAAGGGTTCATATTTTCATAGATGTCGACTTTCGAAAGAAATCGGTACATTTATTTTATTTCGTATATTTTTCATTTTATTGATTTTATGGAAAGCCCTGTTTATTTAATCTGTTTTCCAAAAATCAGCTTTTTACGTCACGCGCTTTAATCAGGATCGTGATTAATCAATGACCAGATTTTTTTTTCGAAACACCCTGTATACATTTTTAAAAAATCTTAAAATATGTAAAAAAACAAAATAAAATATATGTGTTTAAGCGTTTTTTCGGAAACTTGACCGTTTTTTAAATAAAAAATATTGTAATATTTGAGGGGTGGTTTCACCCTCTTGGAACTGGAATTTCGAAAAATCCCTTCTTATCGAACCTCTACACCCTAGAATCAACCTGTATGCCAAAATTGAGCTTCTTACGTTGAGTGGTTTGAGCAGGATCGTGATTAATCAGTATGTCAGTCACTTAAGGATTTTATATATTAGTATAGATATAGATTATTGCAAATATAGAAATATAACTTCTAAAAATGTTGATAACTAAAGTTTTTTCACATGCTCCTTTCTTCTTTCTGAACTTTTCATTAACTTTAGAAAATGTTTACCAATCGAAACAAACTTAGGTACTTATGGTAATCCATAAGACCAAATTATAAGAATGTATTTCACGTAATTTTACCATTTTATTTACTATGAAAATTAAAAAAAAACCACTCTATTTCTGCCAAGGATTTCTAGTCAGACATCGATGATGTGTTAACTTTTACTATTTTTAAATTACTTATGTTAAAAATACTTTTATCCCGCAGTTGTTGATTTTCGTGAAACAGCAGTATGTAGTAATAAATTAAATTAAAATTTGTTTTAAATAATATGTATAACAGGGTGTCCGTTATTTACCAATTTGATCATTTCTCTCACGACGCCCTCTAAATTTTTAGTTTATTGTCTACAAAAAATAACAGACCATTGTAAACCCTTAATATTCACAATAAACCTCCTACCGGGAGTTTCTGAAAAGTGGTTCACTTCTATAACTTTTTTAATTTTTTAGATAAAAAACGAGATTTGGTATGTTAGTATAGGACATAAATCAGGATTGATCGACGTTTTCATTTATTTTCGGTCACTACCTATTTCACCGGAAATGACAACAACTTTTGATTTAAATGGTACCCTCGGTATTTTTTTACCGTATATTATGATAGAAAATGACATTCTAAATAGAATGATATATTATATGTCAACTTTTGACATTTTCAATTAAAAAATGGCCATAAATAAACGTAACGACAATTTTACTCCAAATACCAAGTATGTAGTACCAAATTATTCGTAAAAAATGCTTTTTCCAAATATGCTGTATTTTATATAAAAAAAAATATCTTTATCTTTTTATTTACGATTTATGAAAATGGTTACTTGAACATCGAACTACAAATTACTTAATGATAATAGTTAATTCTACCTGATATCCACATTTTTTAAATATGTTAGGCAAATTTTTACAATTGTTTTTAATTAAACTTTAAAATGTATTCTGCCCTTATCATATACAATACATTTTCTTAACTTGTTGATAAAGTATAGTTTTCAAATTTTTTAATATTTGGAAACTTTATCACCAGGTATATTATTACTAGCTGCTAAATACTCGCTAACGCAATTTTAGGACATGCTTTTTATTATCTGGATTTTATTCTGTTCATCTTATGCTGTTGTTTATTTCATATTAATATTCGTGTTTTAGATCTAAATTTTAATGCTATTCAATTACTTTAACGCGATAAAAAGTTAATGTTATTTATTAATACCTTTGTGTATAATATTTTTCATATTTATATCTGGCAAAACTATCAATAAATACTATTATTTATGCAAAAACTATATGCAGTACCATATGGCACAATTCAAAAGCGCGACTATTGCGGTGACGTCACAAATCGATGACTCTGGCCTGTATCTCATGTTGGTTATGGTTGAAGCTTTAAAAATACATAATGTATTTAAAAAAACAGAAGAAATATGGCTTTAAATATAATATTTACATCATATCTATAATATCAATACATAATATCAATACAATATCAATACATAACTACTTCCGAACCCTGCTCTTTAGACAAACGTAGAGTAACATAAATAGTCATGAAAGAGAAAAGATTCCATTAATAGTACAATACGAAAAAAAAACGGCGTCGCGATGGCTATGGAATGAAGATCGCTATCATTTTATAAGTAAACTTAAATGGGAAGGATGACTGGCGAATTATATTTCAAGCCAACTAAACGCCGGTTTTTTTCGATCATATTATTGTACATTCACATTGTTATTTTCATATTGTAGGCAATATAAAAATAAATTACTACCTTCTTAAGGCCAACTGGCAGTAAGGACCATTAAAAACTAAAGATGCGTCCATTTTTCACAAAAAAACGGCATCAAAGACAGCTGGGGAATGACGTCTACAGCTTGACCTCGCCATATCATCGACTGTCATTCCCCAGCCGTCTTTGACGCTGTTTTTTCTTCTATCGTATCTATCTTCTATCATAAGATATTATTTATTACAGCAGGCCACTCACAAGGGAGCAAGTTGAACAACATACTTAGCAACATTTTGATCAACCAACACCGCATTAGAAAACCTATTGTACCACAACTTCATTTACAAACATGTTGCCCTTAGTGTGTGGACTGCTTTAGTTTAAATTAACTAAACTAAAATTTACCATAATATAGTACCCTACATCTGGCAGTTCTCATAGTAAATATTTGAAGTTTGTTGACTTGGGTGTTCTAAATTTTGAATCACTATGACACAGTACCAATAATTTCAATACAAAATACTAAAAATATACAAGACAAACAGAAATTCTATTAAATAACAATAAATTGTGTTAAAAAATATAGAACTAATCACAATCTTACTGCAAATTTTTACTGACAATCTACTAATAAGAGATAAAATATGCATACACAATAATGATAAGAAAATGTTCATCAAATATAATTAATTGTAAATACAAATATCTAGTAGGTATCTTCAAATAAATTCATATTTTGTGTATGGAGGGTAACACAGACTGTAGCTCTTTATCTTATGATAAAATGTTTTCATTTTCTATCTCATCAATTAAGAATATGCATAGGGAATATGTGTAAATCCATTAAGATTAGCTAAGATATGAACACTTTCTTTATAGGAAAAAGAACACTTGAAACTATAGAAAGGTACTTGTAGGTAGCAAAATCAAAGTAAACATACCTCTGTAGGTTTAACTTCGTCCGTTTCCAGAGGCTGAACACCCGGTGGCAGTTCTTGAACACCTCCATCAGCAAAACACACAGAATACAACACGAAAAAGACGAGTAACAAAAGAACCTTTCGTCTAATATTTGTTAACAAACTCATTTTTGTATACTTATTACTATCGTTTCTATTCAAGTTTTCCTAATTAATGTATAAAGAATATTACTACTTCAATATGTTATTTATAAAAGACGAAGCGGTGAATCTACACACAAAAGAATATAAAATACTACGACATTATACAATTTCTGTTGTTCTAATCACGGTGTATTTGTGGTGTAATTATGGAATATATAAAACCGAAAGGAATTTAATCGGCACGAGATCACCACATCTTTGATAAAACTGATTTTCTGATTTTTATACAAGCCCGAGAGCTTTGAAAATTGATAAATAACCTTAATACGTCATCTTCCCCTAATGTCACTTTCAATATTGAAAACGTCACTTAAATTTAAATTTAATATATTTATAATCAAAGTTATACGAAAATGCAGTTATATTTAAGTTAGAAATAGAAACCAGCCAAAATATAAATTATTTTAAGCTTTTAAATTTTAATTTAGAAATTTAAATTTTTTGCATATTTCTTGACAGCTATCTCATATATAGGCAACTAAAAATACATACAATACATACATTACCATGGAGCGAATAAATAAAATTGAAGTATATATATGATGCTATGACTTATTTATATATGATTTTTTTTAAATATTTGAATATACACGTAAATATAAGGAAATCTCGTTTGTATTGTGAGCTAATTAATGTTAAATCAATGTTTTTGCTATAAATTTAACACTAATTTCGTTTACTTATGTAGAAATGTATAATCTAAGTTGTTGAAGCACTTCAATATTTCTGAACGTACTTAAATAAACGTCATGTTCCATTTTTAGGTTAACAAACCATTTGACATTTTAATCAAAAACAAAAAATTCTGCCGATTCATAATCACAAATTATTTTCATTTGCATATAGTATTGTACACTGCGAAAATGGTAAATTAATATCTTCCTATATTGTAAATTTGCCAGGATATTTACCTAATTAATTTTATACTTTCAGAGTTTTGGACTTCCTTCATTAAAAGCAAAACCAACTCAAGCTCCAGATTATGGATTCCATGAGGGTGATTTTGGGGTTCCTGACCTCATGACTTCTGGACTAGCCTCAGCTAAAAGTACCGTAGAAAACGTCCATGCTTTACAACCCTCTGAGCAAAACGTAAGTACTCCAAATGCTATGCCAACATATAATCTAAGAGTGTGAAATTTTCAGTACCGCCAAAACATTCACGGCATGAATATGAGCATTTTGCGTAACAACCAAGGACTGCACGCACCCCTCAGAATTGCGATGGAGTTAAAATCTGCTAAAAAAGTTGGTCATTTGCCTTTTCTAAAGTCCCACAATGTGATGCACGATTCCCTAACTGGTCGTGATTTAGAAATTGGACCAGAAGATTTATTCAACACGGGAGAATTTTTGGAAGTATCAAGACAACCTCATTCGGTTGTGGAAAGATCTTTGGGAATTCTATAATTAAGTTTTTCTTTTGTATTTGTAATAACTTTTTATATTAATAAACAAGTATTTATTGTTATACACTTATCTTTCAGAGGTAGTATACATACACCTATGTACCTATCTTAATACTTAACACCCAATAAAGAAAATATAAAAAGCCATGTCTTCTTTCAATTACTAAAAAAAATTACTCTCTACCTTGTACTATTGATCTGTTTCTAAAGGAGGTAGAGTTTTATTAATCCATTTAAATAAACCTTCCAATTCACTTTTCTTTAATTCGTGTAAAGTATATACTAAAGGAACAAATTCTCCCTTTACATTGAGCTTGGTCAGTTCTTCGAAAGTCTTTTGGCCCCACGTAATTGGCACCATTGTATCTTTTTCACCGTGGGCCATGTATAAAGGAGTATTTTCAGCTTTAAGTTCACTATACACTGCGGAATTTTTATTAAGGAATGAAGACAACGCAAAAACACCCGCAAAACCTGGGTTAAACCTAAAGGCACTGTGTAGGGCTAAGGCACCTCCCATTGAGAATCCACCTAATGAAAAATAAAACCCATATTAATACACTAAAATTCCAAGATAACCAAAATACTTAATACCAATGATAATTCTATGTAAAGGCACCCCACTTTGTACTATATCATTCACTAACGTTTTGATAGAACTTCCTATATCTGTTAATGTCTCAATATGTTCAGGAACTTCAGGGGTAATGTTATATCTATCAAACCATACATAACTCAGCTAGAAATTGGTTAAAAATAAGCTTAAAAATATAAAATAAGTTCATTAAGTCATACCTCTCCTCCAAGAGGTGTATAGGGCCTAAGAGGAGCTGTAGGAAAATAGAAATTGATATGAGGAGAGGCAAAATCACCAATAAGAAACTTAATCCAGTTTAAAAATCCTTGTCCAGTATCACCTAGAAGACAACCATAAGACAACTATTAATTTGTATCAGTTTTTGTAAGCAGCATAAGTTTACCTGATCCATGCAAAAATATAACAGAAGCAGAACATAGTTTATTTGTTTGAGAAATTTTTAACAACGGTCCTAAAGACATTATGTGATTATTTATAGTATATTAATAAATTATAAAAAGTTATTAGCTTAAAATTAAATGCATAGGAAAATTACAACTACATAATTTCATAATTATCAAAATTATGCTAAAATCATATGAAATGAATATTTGGTTGCATAATTTAATACTAATATGTCAAAAAATTAAAGGGATAGTAAAAAATTTACAGTTAAATACGGTCAGTAATTCTCTAAATTCATAAGTTTTATTGATGTTTTGTATGTAAATAAATAATTTCAGATAATAATCAACATTATTTATAATAACTTGTTACGTAATAAAGATTATTTTTTATTTTAGAGTGACATAACCTAGCATAGACAACCTAAGAAAATGGTTTCAGGTATAAAAATTTTCTCCTCCATTTACAAGGTAAGAAATTACTCCTCGGTCAAGCGTAATTTCACAGCTGGGAAAGTGATCTTTAATAAACCAAGATCTCAAAGTTCGGGGTCGGTTCCAGACGTGCCAGGGCTTAGCCAGAATGTTGTAAAAGTTGCAAGCGAACCTGTAGGGCCAGGTAATTGTAGAGAAAATATTTGATTTATAGAATTATTCTAGTGTAGTTGTTGCTATAATCTGGAAACTATTTCAGGTGCTTCAAAAACTTCAGACTACAAGAATCCTGAATATTTCTGTTATGACAAGAACAGTTACTTCGAAGCTGAAGTAGAAATATTGAAATATAGGTGCCCACAACCGTCTGTCTATGAATATTACAAACATACTGAGCCCAAGTAATTAGAAAAAGAGACAGCAATAGAAAGAAATATGTATTTATGTATATTATTTTGTTTATTGAATAAAGGTATGTGATAAAACATTAAAAAGATTTACATTTACATTTTATTTACACTTTTGCACTGCTGTTATGATGTTTTGGTAATCATCTGTTAAAATATTGTTGTTTAGACATGTTGTTCCTCCTCCACGCAAAACCTGTGGTCCCTAAAATTATAATTAACATTCTTAATTCATATATAATGACTATAAATAAACCAATTTTAGTATATAAGATACTCTGCTATTGTAAGAAAATTTAAACTTTGAAAAAAAAATATTGACTATACATACATTATTACATATATGTACTATATTTTTTAAAAATGTTATATTATTTTCTTTTTTCTTCTTGGGAGAACCCAAGCTCTAAGTTTTTGAAAATATAGAAGTAGAAGAAATGAAATAAAAATCATCTGAAGTTTTCAAAATAATTTTAAAATTATGGTAATTTATTATTGTGGTTAAAGAATAAAAAACTATGATAATGAATACAATTCTACAATATAACCAAGCAATATACAGGGTGGCGCCTCGGATACGACGCGGGGGCTCCAAGGAGAACGGTTTTTACAGTTTGTATTGAAATGAAATTTTGTAGGCAAAATATAATTTAAAGTATTTTTTAAAATTACATAGAATTCTACAGCGTGTTCCCGAAAAAAGTTACACTTCAAAGTTGTTTTTTTTTGTAATATATAAATTAATTAATTTTCGGATTCTGGTAAAAAAATAAAAAACACAGCCACCTAGATTTTATAAAATAATACAGATCTACTGACAATAAGTCATAAAAATGAAAATATCTAAGAAATTGTTTTTCTTAGGGGTAAGCAACCCTAATATACTATTTTGAAGAGACACGAATTATCCATTGAATATCGAAATAATATACTGGGTGTTATATTAATTTTGGCTCACCCTGTATCACTTTTCAGATCAAGTTTTTATTTCTATACCGTGTAAATTCCAATTTAGATAGCTTTTACTGAACCTTACGTATGCTTCTCTAATGAAACTTACCTTTATTTTTTTCATAGAATCCAAAAATGAATTAATATATCTTAGTAACTTTTAAGACACCCTGTAGAACTCTATATATTTATAAAATGCTGTAATTTAACTTACATAATATTATGCTCACAAAATTAAATTTCAATACAAATTGTCGTTCCTCCTTGTTGGAGCCTCCGTGTCGTATGAGAGGCGCCACCCTGTATAATCATGCCATTATTGCACTTTCTAATTGAATTTTGTTATATTTTATAAATGATACATTACCGCTCTGTTTATATCTCCTATACAGATCCACTTATTTTTAGAAGTGGTATGGGAGGAAACTGCCCATTTTGAATGGTCAACGGTTGTTTTAAATGACACGTTTGCTTCCGGAATTAAAATAGAAACCACGTTGTTCACCCTAGAGTAGAAAATAAATTACATAAACAATATAACAGCTCAACAATACTTAAATATTAATTCTAAGTTTTTTTTAGTTTCAAGGAAAAATAATTAAAATTAGATGAAAAATTAAGTATCGAATTAATTAGTGTTTAAGTTTGTAGTACGTTGACAACACTATCATATTGTACTAATTAAGTACAATATGATATTTTAAAACTGTTATTTCTAAATAACAGTTCGCAACATTCGTTCGTTTAAAAATAACGGGTACGAAAATAACAGTACAGTCTCCAAAGATCGAAGATCCACAAGTTGTACCAAGCTTGCAACAATTGTTACTTCAAAAAAATAACAGATGTGAAAATAACAGTACATTGATATCTATGTATCACAATGCAAAGTCACACATTACACTGTAAATTTAAACTTTATTTTTAAAATAATAGTAACAGATACAATTGTTATTTAAAAATACCAGTTTTTTCCAGCTGTCCAGCAGTGATATAACAGGATATGGCACTGTTGTAGTTTTTATGAACTGTCTTAGGGTTTCGCGTACAGTACGGTTTCTAGTGATAACTATAGGGGGGGTTATTTTACAACTGTTATTCTTAAATAACAGTTCGCTAATATTGCTACTTCAAAAAAATAACGGAGATATGAAAATAACAGTGCACAATATTGGGATATCGCAACCCCACAGGTTTTGTCCCAACTTACAACAGTTAACTGTTACTTCCAAAAAATAACAAATTTGAAAATAACAGTACCTATAGGTGATGTAACTTTATAATAAGAGCATCAGTTCCAACTGATATTTCAAAATATCAGTTTTACCTACCTCTAATGATAACACAATATATAGTCTGTGAAACGAATAACTTTGAATTTGACAGTTCCCGCGGGCTTTTATAGTGTTAATTTTACCAAAGACATCTAAATAAAAGGAGACGAAACAATTTACATTTTACCGCGATCACGAACCGTGTTGCACAAAAATCGATGATGCCAATTTTAAGTGACCGGTGGTAGATTTCGGCTGATTACGGTTTGAGTTCTAAATGCTATTGTCATTACAAGGTCATTAGACTAAATATTTGTGTAGTTATATTATTTTAATTTAAAAATGATATAGTTTACATGAAATATACATAATATACAGTTAATAAATACAATATATATATATATATATATATATATATATATATATATATATATATATATATATATATATATATACTGCTATACTTTCTTTCTGCTCCATATATATATATATATATATATATATATATATATATACCTATTTATAGTAATAAATAACTTTGATAAACCAAATAAACTATGAACCATACAAATGCAGCAAATGTTTTACAAAATACAAATAATGAATAGATACATAAGATAATGGGTAAAATGTAAAATATATTTTAAATTTTGGTGTTTGAAAATCGATCTAATTTAACAAAACAACATTCAATATCTACTACTTACTATGGCTGAAATCGTATTCCTAGTCAATGTAGATAGTTTTAGTGTTAAGAATAATAATTTAAAAAAAAAACATGATCATCTTTTGACTTAAAGTTTATATTAGTTTATTAATTGCAGTAAACATTATGTGGTGTGAATATTTTATATGTAATTTTTGGATTATATTCGACACTATTTTTTCATATGACACAACACTGATGAAGGCATGATGTTAGCGAAACGTTTTTTTAACCAAAAAAATAATGAAAAACAAATGAAACTTTACTCAGCGTTTTTTGAACCTAAATCCCAAGAAAATAAAAATTTTCAGAATAATTTTATAAAATGACAGCGATAACATTTCATAGCCATCGCTGCAGCCTTTTCTATGATATTGTATTATTTGCAAATATAATTTTCGAACGATGCTTGCAAAATATACATATACATTTGTGAATGCAAATAATAATACATCACTATTAAGTAGATATTGAATGTTTTGTTAAAATTAGATCGATTTTCAAACCCCAAAATTTAAAAATATATTTTACATTTCACCCATTATCTGATGTATCAATTCATTATTTGTATATTGCCTTAAAACATTTGCTGCATTTGTATGGTTCATAAAATATTTGCCAAAGTTATTTATTACTATAAATAGGTATATATATTGTATTTATTAACTGTATATTATGTATATTTCATGTAAACTATATCATTTTAAAATACAAACCAAAATACGAGGAATTATTATGTTTTTCCATGTATTCTACAACATATTTATTAATCCGTAGTATCTAACTAGCGTGACATCATAAATCGCTCCGAGGCTGTTCTATTAGAACGGCATTGGTCTGATATTTAGAAATGTCAAAAGCTGATGACATTTTACTTTTGACAATTGTGTTGATTTTTGTAGAGAGGAAGAACTGTCACTTGTTTTATTATTTTCCTTTTCTATTTCACGAAAGTAAAAAGAGTTACCTATCTGATTCGTTCAGGCACTCAATTTAAAGAATATCAGTAACTTTTTTGATAGAGGAATTTTATATTTACCATGTTGGTAAAAAATAACGGTCAAAATTCAAAGTTATTCATTTTATAGACTATAGCAATGATGGGATAAAGTTGGGATTGTCGATTGTCGCGTCATATTGTACTTTTTAATTAATGTTTACATACAGTACATACCAAATAAACTTTTAGTCATGTGATTAAGCTTGACCGGCACAACGTTGCCCCCTATTATATATTTTCTTTTAATCAAAATATTTTAGAAAACAAAAATAAATTAATTATAAATATAGAAACAGTAGTTATTATTTACATCAACAAAACTCACCTTCTTAAAAGCACTTAAGGGACATAAAGGGCCATTAACTACCGCTTTCCCGTTCAAAATATTCTAATAAAGTTGCAATGAGTTTTTACGGCTATAGCTATCTTGTCTTGTACACTTCGCACTAAAGGAGGTTCTAAAAAGAACAATGTTCGACTGCAAGGTCTGCTAGTAAACGTTTTCAAGCTCAAAGTATCACAACACTATTTATTTAAACCAAAAACTCGTAATGCGAAACTAACGTGTCAAAACGAATGACAATACCGGGAAATAAATAAATAAATGCGGCAACTTGGCATTTTTTACAGCAGGGCTACCACCTGAATACCCAGCGCGAATTTTAAATTCCAGTTAGTCAATACGGCGCCGAATATGACCATGGTTGGGAACAATGAATTTAAAAATCGCACCCTCGATTACGTAACTAAAAGTTTAATTGATATTGTCAAGGTCAAACTGTATTACTGGTTGCATAACTGCATTACTGCTACATAACTGCAACGTGCATTGAGGAACCTGGCGAATACGCCAGAAAGGAAAAGAAAATTACAGAATTCTTTAGAACGTTCCAGAAACACTCGCCAGGGGATATATAAAGGCCCGCGGTTTGGTAGTTGACAGTTGAAGTTTGATAACACCGCGTTTTAAATTGTGAAATACCGTTAGAATAATAGTAGTTGCATAAATTGTGTTGTAAATATAAGTTGTGTGTACAGAGTGAGACAAATAAATTCGTTAAACAAACAATTGGTGTCGGAAGTGCGATTCAAGAGGATTTTAAGAAGAAATTAAGTGGATTGGAAGATTTTTAGACCGAATTAGAGTATTTTTATGGTTGGTACAAGGGAGCAAGCTAAGAAAATGGAGGAAGTAAGCAAGTGGGCGATTTATGGAGAAATTAGAAGAGAAAGGAAGAGGAAAAATTACGACGTCAACAGAACAGGACCGGCTTGAGAACATTTTTTCGAAGATTTGAAAATTCAACGACAACAAGATAAACAAGAAGAACAGGACCGGCTTGAGAAAATGTTGGGTAATTTGGAAATTCGTTTGGAGGAGCGACGTCAGAGAGAAAAGCAAGAAGAACAGGACCGGCTTCAGAAAATTTTAGAAAATCAGGAAATTCGACTTCACAAAAACTTCGAGGATATGAAAAAGGAGCAACAAGCAATGTTGGAAGTACGTTGCCAGGAACAGCAGAACCACTTCCAAAAAGCCGTAGAAGATCTGGAGGAGCGCCTTCAGCAGAAGTTAGAAAGGTTGGAGATGGACCTACAGACGACCAAGGTACAAGTAAGGACACCTGGCGTTCCGGGAACTGCGAACCTTAAGGCCCCGACCTACGATGGATAAACGACCTGGACGATGTACCACCGCCAGTTTGAAGCAGCGGCTGCTGCCAACGGATGGACCGACCACGAGAAAGCAGCGGCACTTGTCATCGCGCTGCGTGGCCCTGACCTGGAACTGCTGCAAACTATTCCTGCAGCCCAACAGCAAGAGTACGAAACCTTGGTTACTGCATTGGATCGAAGATTTGGAGACCAACATCGACGTCAACTTTACCAGGCCCAGACACGCATGCAGAGGTCCGGAGAGAGTCTGTAGGAATTTGAAGCAGACTTATGTCGGCTGGTACACCTAGCGTATCCTGAAGCACCGGAAGGATTTAGGGAGGAACTCGTTGCTCAGTGCTTTATCAGCGGACTAAAAGACAACGAATTACAGAGGGCGCTGCAAATATCCCGATTTTCTACCAGCAGCGAAGCACTGGTCAGGGCGCTGGAAATTGAAACTGCTTTTAGCGCCATCCCTAGACCGAATATAAGATCTGTAACGGTCGAGGAACAGCCCGGAAGTTCTCACATACGTTTGGAGGAGATATTTAGTAAACTATGTGAGTTACTAGTGAACAAGGGTACCAACAACACCCAGACAGAGAACCAGAGAAGATCCCAGGACATAAGGTGCTTTAGATGTGGCAGGAATGGCCACATTAAACGGGATTGCCATCCAGAGAACGTAGGCACCAGGAAAACTAAAATCAGTCAATACTAAGGGGCGAGTATTGACTGGGGAGAACAGAGCCCCCAGGATTTTTTCCATTAGGAGTTTAGGAAGAACCGCTGACAGTTTGGTGATCGACGGGAAAGTCAATGGAAAGGGAATTCGAATGACTGTGGACACTGGCGCTATGGTATCGTTGGTGCGAGCTAATTCAGTGCAAGGGTTGAAGCTGATGCCTCTGAGAAGAAGAGTGTGTTTACGTACAGTTACGGGAGAAATGGCCGTTGTACGGGGAGAGGCTATCGTCGAAGTGAAGTTAGGAAATTTGAAGTTTCAGCATAGTGGCAAATATTGAAGATGACTTCATCTTGGGCATGGATGTGATTCGTCAACATGGATTTTCGTTCGATCACCAGAGAAATATCCTGAATATCGGAAATGAAGAGTTCATGTTATCTCCAGACGAGGGACCGGGAAGAATGGATGTAAGATCAGCGGAAACTGTGATGATACCTGGTAATACCGAGAAGATCGTATTCGGTAAAGTGGAGAAAATCGCTGGGTGCTGTGTTGGACTGGTACAAAGTAGCGACAACAAACAAGATAGGTACTTAGTAGGAAAGTCATTGGTGAACACCGACAAGAATACACCGATCAGAATTGCGAATGTTTTCCCGAATTGTGTCAAGATTCAAAAAGGTGACAAGATAGCCATCTGCGAACCTGTAAGAAGTGTCACCCGATGTGATGAAGTGCCGTCAGCTGTTATACAAATGGCATCCAAAGAAACACTAAACATCTAGAGCAGCCATAGGATCACCTAACATCTGAGGAGAAACGGAAGGCTAAGCAGTTCCTGCTAAAGCATGGCAGTATTTTTGAGAAGAACAACAGTGGAAGAACGGATTTTGTGAACCACCGGATTAATACTGGTCATGCTCAGCCGATTCGACAACGTCCTAGAAGGGTGTCCCTTTCCAAACAACAAGAAATGGAGACAATGGTAGATAAGATGTTAGAAGATGGAGTAATCGAAGAATCATCAAGTCCATGGTCATCCCCTGTTGTTTTAGTGACGAAGAAAGATGGTAGTACACGATTCTGCGTAGACTACAGGAAACTCAACGACATCAAAACCCTCAAAACCCGCGGGAAAATTAAGTGTTGACCCAGACCATAGTTTAGAGTTAATATTCGGTGCCCAGAGACCGCCAGAGAGAGCTTGCCAGAGATTATGGCCAGAGAGATGTATTAGCCACAAATAAAGTTTGTATACTATCTTGTATATGATACCAAAAACTAGAGTGTCTGTAAAATAGCAGCACACGATAGGTAAATAATAATCATATTGAATAATTATTATATTGATAAATGTAACAATAAATGCAGGAAGTTGCTTGAGCTGGAAAGCCGGAAATCTTTTTATATCTTTTTTGGTATGTGGTGTTTTTTTAAATAAACCCTTGCTTGTTGTGTATTAACACACACTGTAATTGTTTTTAATAAAATAACTCGATTAGATTTTCTCAATTTTATACCGTTTTTTTTTCACAATATTTTGAAGTAATCACTTTTGTCACTGAAATTTTAAACATATTAATTTTCTGCTATGCGTTCCAATTTTACCAACTTAATTCTTTGTAAAATAAAATAAACTAATTGGAAACAAAAAATAACAGACACGCATCTATCACTGTCAAGGATCTTGTCGTTGGACAGACTATAGTTAACATCTTACTTACTCAAACGTCTTATCGCACTCAGAAGGGAGCCTGTCAGGCTCATTAGGCCACGTCTCCACGTACAAGTCCGACTCCAACTTTGGCCCTACCAAGTCTGCATACAGGTCTTTATGAAACTTTCCCGATTTAGCGAAAGAAATAAACTCTATTCCCTGACTAGAATTGATGTGGGCTATGTTAAAAAATGGAGAAGTTTCTATGGTTATATTATTGGCTGCCCTGTACAGATCAGGAGTGGAAGTTTTAAAGGTGTCAGGAATGTTCTGGTCATAAATATGAGGCTCGTTGTATTGCAGTTGTAAACCTAAAAGACAGAGATGGTTCAGGAAAATACACAGTGTACAGGGTGGCTCGAATTCGACGCTCATCATTGGGATTTCGGAAACCGTAAGAGATACAGGATCGGTTAAATGGAGGCAAAGTTGCGCAATTTGATGCTAAATAAAATGCCGTATTGCATTTTGAAAAATTCCGAATACTTCCGAATATATTCGAAAAAAAAAACGGAATTTTCAATTTTGTGTTCTATTGTTTCCTGACTTTATTTGTTAAGATGAAAAACTTAAAATGAAAAACACATTTTGGCCACTTTTTCTGCTCTATAACTCTGTGTGATTAAATATTGACTCTGACGTTTCGGCTTCTGGCGACCATCATCAACTTAAGTGTTGTAAATACGGACCTGATTTTTTTTCAATTTAATTAAATCCTTTCATCACTCTTAAAACACTATATATAGTCGCTTTGATATTTGCCGACGTTTCCTACAGAAAATTCCTCCATCACCAGAATATTTTATGCAAAAAATAAATAAAAATGCAATACGGCATTTTATTGAGCGTCAAATTGCGCAATTTTGCCTCCATTTAACCGATCCTGTATCTCTTACGGTTTCCGAAATCCCAATGATGAGCGTCGAATTCGACCCACCCTGTACAGGGTGGATCAAATTGGACGCTTTTAAATGGAAACTGCCTTTTCTATAGGATATAGACAAAAACTAATATGGGAGTCTGGAGGTTAATTTTTATCAGAAACATGATGCTAAAAACCGTGTTTTCCAAAAATGTGCATTTTTAACAAATCGCTGTAACTTTTTTACTATGGAAAAATTTGTATTTGTATGAAAACATTTCCAAAGCACCTTTTTACGTAGAATTTAATGGTTTGAGTATCTTTTTTAAATTAATAATTTAAGAATTATCAACAGAAAAATTGATTTTTTATTTCGGTATATTTTTAATTAATTGAAATTAACTTAAAATTACCTTTCCAAAAATATAGCACACTTGAGATTTTGTAATAGTCCCTTTCGAAATACCGAAGTTTTAAAAGTTCGCCATTTTTAACTAGTAGGCTTTGGACACCTTATTGATGATCTGCCCCTAATGGAACTCGAAAACATATTTTTCCAGCAAGACTAGGCACCGCCTCAGAACTCTGAAGTTATCAGCAAATATTTGCAACCCATTTCGAGAATAATTGAATAGAGGATAGAGCTAACCAAGATCCCAGTCGTTGGCCGCCGAGGCAGCCGGACTTAGCGCCTATGAATTTTTATCATTGCGGAAGAATAAAGGTTCTTATGAAATGTTAATGAATTCCGCGAGAAATGTTCAAAAACGGTCCGGTCTGTCCATAACAAAATGTCATGTCTTGATTTGTTATTTATTTTTATTGTTATTAGATATAGTTTAAATGTGTTGATGTTGTTAAATATAGTTTAAATTGTTATAAAATTCTACATCTCTCATTGTATATATTATTTTCGTTTTAATTGCTGCTCACAGCTAGATTTTTTTTAGATTTTGGCTCTAACTCACTGACGACCAGGTTGCAACGACCTGGCCGTCGGCTGGCCGGATGTATTGCGTTTATAGCTGCGGCCAGATGAACGACCAGTTTCAACAGAGTTGTCAAATCTAACGTTTTTTTACGTTTTATCAATTAGAAAATATTGTTTCAGAAAGAATTAAGTTTCAGAAATGTTAAAATATCCGAGTTAACTAAAAAAGGAAGTTGCTATTCATGAGCTTATTAAATGTTCTAAGAGAAAATAAAATATTTTGCGTTGAATTTGAGGGATTTCATCCGAAAAATTATTAATTTGGAAGAAAACCGGCAACAAGCGGCAGAAAATTATAATATTTTAGTGCAGTCTACTGGTCGCAACGACCAACGGACGGCCAGGACGTTAGTGTGCGCGGTATCATTTGATTTAATGGTTTTAGAGGTAGCAGCTAGTGATGGGAATAATCGAATTATTTTCACCATTGAATAATTAGTCATAATTCATATTTCACAATCGAATTAATTATTCGAATTATTTAGTAGAATTATAAATTTAACCTAAAAATAAATTCGTCCCAGCTATTGCTCGTCTAGGGGCTATTTTAAACAAATCTGAACAATTGAATAATTTATAGTTTTAAATTTAAAAGTGCCGAGTTTATGATTGTTATTGTTATGGCCTTTTATAAACATTTCAATTCCTATTGAAAACCGCTTCTTCTAAAACGATATAAGTATGTCCTTGTTTACGTGCGGTTCGTATTCCTTTTTATTTTACTAGTGGCAATCAATAATTATTTAGATAAAAGAAGAAAATTAATTTTAGTGTTCGGTGAAATTTGGGTGAGATGGAAATGAACCAAATAATAGTAGTATTCTTTCGTTCTGAACGAAATGAAAATTTTCACTTAAACTGATTTATTCCTACGTGGTATAGGAAATAACAATGATTTCTAGATTTTTCTATATCGGATCGTTCCTTTCTTTGTCGATTCCCTTTATAAATCAGTTTAAGTAAAAATTTTCAGTTGGTTCAGAACGAAAGAATACTACTAATTACTAATCTCTGTTACTAATATTCGTCCATAAGAGGTTATGTTTTATGTTCATTTGTAATTCGGTTACCACAGATATAATATAAAATACTACTAATTTTTATCTCGATTATATCGAAAAAGATAATCGAATTAGTTAGTTTTAATTTACTATCGAATTAGTCGAATAATTTAATTCGAATTTCCCCAACACTAGTAGCAGCGGCCTGGCCGGTGCGACCTGGTCGTCAGCGTGTTACAGCCAGCGTCGCGTCGGTCAAAGCCTACTTATTCAAAGTGGGCGAATTTTTAAAAACTCTATATCTCGAAAAGAAATCGAGCAAAATATGTAGTATGCTATATTTTTGGAAAGGTAATTTTAAATTCTTTTGAACTAATTAAAATTATACAGGGTGTTCCATATAAAAAATCAAATTTTTTGTTGACAATTCTTAAATTATTAATTTTAAAAAAATTATACTTAAACCATTAAATTCTACGTAAAAAGGTGCTTTGTAAATGTTTTCACAAAAATAGTGTGTGAGTCAATAAGTGGGCGTTCAATTTGGCCCACTCTGTACACGTATACCTTTATTTTTTTTACTCTATATAATTAAAAAAAATACATTACCCACAGTATTTAAGTGCGTTACATCCGTACTAATACACAGGAAACTTTGACCATAGTGTGTAGCTGTATGAGGGTAATGATAAGACCCAAAAGTAACTGGAAACATCGGAACAGAATGTATCAACCAGAACCCTTGGGTTTCATTTGCAATGACCACTCCCTTGGTATGGCCCATTCTCTCTGATTTACTTCCGTAAGGCGGTTGATCGTTGTAGAGAATGTACAAATAATCCTATTGAACCAAACCAAAAAATATGTGACAAACATTATATCTAAACGTGCTTCCTATCAAATGTCATGTTTTATTATTTTTACTTAAGTTTTATTAATTTCTATACACAAAAGCTACCATACAATAGAAAAAAGGTGTCAAAAGTGTAGTTATACCTTCGAATTACTGCTTGAAAATGGAGATAAAGTATTGGCAATTATAGAGTTCACTTGGTCAATACCAACGTCTGATAATATCCACTTTTCAGCATTATTAGATGTGATATAAGTATAAGCTACACCAGCTCTTACTAAGCTATTAGAATGTGCTGATTGTTTAGGTAGCTTATAAACAACAAACCTAGAATAAATAAATAGTATTACTAAAAACATAATATAAAACAAAATAGTCTAATTTTTAATAAATTTAAAATATAATGTAACTTTGAGATCATGTTCTAAAATATAGTATATTCACATTCAAGTTTACCAAATTAAACAAATTATACTTTACCAATCTACATCGTTATTTTCTTGATCCCTGCACTGAAGCCCATCGGAAATATTTAAAACACAATAAATTAGCATAAGCCACACTAAATAGCAACATTTGATGACAACCATTTTGTCTCAAAAACTAATTATGAATGGTTATTGTTATTAACAAAGTAAAGAATTCAAATTTGCTTTCTACCCACACAAATGATTATTTATCGGCGGTAGTATGATAATTCTCAGACTTCAGTTTGTTGATTTTAAATAGCATGATATACAGTGGTATCAGAAAGGGGACATTGTGGTAAAAAAATAGAAGAAATTATAGCTACAAATATAACTTGTAATATTCTAGAAGTGTAAATGAGATTATAATTTGATCTTCTTAAATATATTAATATTACAGTTCTTTTTTACAATGACAGTATCTTTGATTAAAGTGACCAGATAGTTTGTGTACAAGCGCTTCTTGTTGAAACCAAATCTAAATATTTTTTCATGGCAAATCTATACTAATATATAGAATCCTTAAGTGACTGAATCACTGATTAATCACGATCCTGCTCAAACCACTCAACGTAAGAAGCTCAATTTTGGCATACAGGTTGATTCTAGGATGTAGAGATACGATAAGAAGGGATTTTTCGAAATTCCGGTTCTAAGGGGGTGAGACCACCCCTCAAATATTACAATATTTTTTATTTAAAAAACGGTCAAGTTTCCGAAAAGACACGTAAACACGTATATTTTATTTTATTTTTTTACATATTTTAAGATTTTTAAAAGTGTATACAGGGTGTTTCGAAAAACCTGGTCATTGATTAATCACGATCCTGCTTAAAGCGCTTGAGGTAAAAAGCTGATTTTTGGAAAACGGATTGACTTTAGGGTGTAGAGGTTCGATAAGAAGGGATTTTTCGAAACTCGAATTCTAAGGGGATGAAACCACCCCTCAAATATTAGAATAGTTTTTATTTAAAAACCGGTGAGTTTTTCGGAAAAACTCTTAAAACACGTATATTTTATTTTGATATTTTACATATTTTAAGATTTTTAAAAAATGTATACAGGGTGTTTCATAAAATATGACCATTGAGTAATCACGATTCTGCCTAAACTGCTTGACGTTTAAAGCTGATGTTTGGCAAACGGATTGACTGTGGGGTGTAGAGGTTCGATAAGGAGGGGTTTCTCGAATCTCAAATTCCAAGAGGGTGAAAACGCCCCTCAAATATTACAATATTTGTTATTTAAAAAACGGTTAGTCTTTCGGGAAAACGTTTGGACACGCATAATTTATTTTGTTTTTTACATATTTTGAATTTTTTTAAAAAATCATACAGGGTGTTCCAAAAAGTTGGGTAATTGATTAACCACGATTCTGCTTAAACTGCTTGACGTAAAAAGCTTATTAGATATTTCGAAAGTCAAATTCCAACAAGATGAAACTACCCCTCAAATATTACCAAGTTATATAATAATATCGCCATATTGTTTTTTCTCATGCTGACATAAATGTGAGAAAATTTTATCCAGTTTGTATGTTAATAGAAAATCTTTCTTTGTTTTATCATCACCATTACAAATGATTAATTCGACGCGAACGAAGTCGCGGGTACACGCTAGTTAAGTATAAGCAGTTGATAAAAATAGAAAATGAAAAGTTTTGGTCAGAATTAATAGAAATATGTCGTTCCTATACATGGTTTGTGGGAGGTAAAAAGTGGCGAACAATACAAAATCAACTGGGGAACGATTTATTGTACGACAAACAACCCTATATGCAATTGAAGGGTCAGGGGAAAACTTGATAAACGCCAATTTCTTAATTTTAGGATTTTACAATATTATAGTATGTCTAACTGGTCCCTACAAAATGTAAAAACTATATGTACTCTATACCTGGTGCGTCTCAAAAGTGGCTAACCCCTATAACTTTTTTATTTTTTTAGATAAAAAAACGAGATTTGGTATATTAGTATATGATATATATAGGATTGATTGACGTCATTGACAGGGGCTGATACAGGAATTTATTTTAGGGGGGCAAATAAAAAGTAATGTAGAATATGCTTTTTGGAGCGCCATTTTTGACCAAAAAGCCTAATATTTAACCCAATTTATAGATTTTAGGGGGGGGGGGGTTGACCCCATGGGCCCCCTTTCTGTATCCGCCACTGGTCATTGACGTATTCAATTATTTTGGTCACTTCTTGTTTCACAGGAAATGACTACAACTTTTGATTTTCAAATGTATCAATTATCCT
The DNA here is from genome assembly GCF_002938485.1 of Sitophilus oryzae. Classification (NCBI taxonomy): domain Eukaryota; kingdom Metazoa; phylum Arthropoda; class Insecta; order Coleoptera; family Curculionidae; genus Sitophilus; species Sitophilus oryzae. Next base: position 2,483,136 of record NW_022147289.1, on the reverse strand, counting down.
CAGTATTTTTTACTTTGTTCAATAGAAAATGTCACTCTGAATAGAATGACATATTACTTACTACTACATACAACTTTTAACATTTTTGCTTTAAACAAAATCGTATAATTTCAATCTAGAGTGCCATGGCGGTGTTAGAAACACTGAGTTTTAATCAAGGAGCCTAGGAAAAATAGATTTGAGTGTTTAATGTTTTTAGTGTCCTGTCCTGGCCGGTTAAAAGATGCCCAAATCATTTTTTACGAATAATTTGGAACCACACACTTGGTACTCCGAGTCAAATTGTCGGTATGAACCGCATGTTACAATTTCACATAAACCATATGAGAAAATGTCAAAAGTTGGCATATGATATGTCACTCAATTCAGAGTGTCATTTTCTATCAAATTAAGTAAAAAAATACCGAGGGTACCATTTAAAAATCAAAAGTTGCTGTCATTTCCGGTGAAACAGGAAGTGACCAAAAACAATTGAATACGTCAATCAATCCTAATTTATGTCATATACTAACATACCAAATCTCATTTTTTTATCTGAAAAAATAAAAAAGTTATAAGGGTGAGCCACTTTTGAGATGCACCCGGTATATGATATACATATGTATATAGAATACTCGGAAAGAATATGATAACCGTAAGCTGTCCAGTGCGTGTAAAATTAGTAAAACGGCGCTTATCATGTTTTCCCCTGGACCCTTCAATTTCTTTAGCTATTTTAAAGATTATTGTGGATTTTTAGGATGATGAAATAAAACCACAGATCTTTCTTATTGCTTAAATTTAATAAGGACCATAGAGTACTCAACATTAATTTTAGAAATATGTTATATCATAAAACTTATACTTATAGGATGGAATTTATCTTAAATATATTTACAAAAAAACATGACCATCAGTAGCTCTTTCAAGAAAAAATAATTTAATAAAGTTAAACATTATAACAATTTTTTTAAACATTTAGACATAATGGCTTAGTAAATAAAAAGAAGTAATATTAGTAATTGTATGGGCGATATGTTTAACAACCAAAAGGACACTAGGATCGAAAAAAAGACGTCAAGTTACCTTGGAAATGACAAATTGTTGTCTAAGCTAACTCTGACGCTCTTTTTTTCGACCATATGGTATTATAGTTTAAAAGTACAGTCATGACTAGTAATAATAACGTTCAGTGAACAAAAATGCATCACAAACACTTTAAAAAATTAATAAGAATGTTACTTTATCTATCAGTTCTTTTCTTGTCCAAACAATATTTGTTGATTTTTTAACTTGTTAACTTGATGTGGTATGTGATATAACTAACCATGAAATTATGAAATAAAATAGTCCAATAGGATAAACTGCTAAAAGTTTTCGACCAGGTTTTTGACTATCACCCAAGAAAATCATAGATGCTGTAAAAAATTGATTATTAACTTACAAGATTGACTTATAACCCTCGCCAACGTGAACATAGGAAATCCCATGTAAATTTTAAAAATAAATATAAGTTCCTCATTGAATTTTAGAGAAAAAGTTATTTGAAACTTTTTAAACAACTCCACTTAAATACAAATCCACCACTAAGATAGGAAATCCCACACTAATTTGTGTGGGATTTCCTATGTTCAGATCAGTGTTTATTTATTATAACTATTTATAATTTTGAATATAAATTAATTTTAAATAAGTACTTATATTTATCAAACTTACCATATGTAGCCCATGCAAAGCCTGCCATCGATACACCAAATCTTATGAAAAACATTAAATAAGTTTGCTTCACTAATAAAATAATTCTACACGCTATTAATGCAATCGTCGTTGGTAGAAGACAGTAACCCAAAACACAGACACTTTGAAAAAACGATCTAAAATATAAAATGGAGAATATTATATACTGTCAATACATAATTTCTATGAATCTTACATATTTCCACCCAACAATTTTGAATTTAAAGTAACTATCATTGATCCTATCCAAACAATAACAAAAACTTCCGCAAATTCAGGTCCACCTTCGCTAGTGTGATCTGACAAACTAGATCCTTGCAAAACCCTTAAAAAATATCATACAATAAGGCTGATAAAATTTATACATGTAAAGTACTTACATTGCCATAAAGGTACAAAGCATTAATGGTCCCCATAAGTCCCCTAAAACAAGAAAATACTAAGCAAATGCAAAGCAATTAATGGTAAGTACTTACATTCTTTTAATAAAGTCTTCTTCTCCTTAGGAAACAAAACATGTCCAAACTTTATACCTACGGCTTTAACATCTCTCATCTACAAAATCATACATGCTTCGTATATTTATTATACATCATTCAAGGAGCACTAAACTTACAATTGTATCCTTTATGGGTTCATCAAGGGTATTAAAATCTGGTTGTCCTAAATATTGTGCGTTCTTGTTTGTAGGAATATTCATTTCGCCTTCTACATGTCCTCCCACATCATCATACATCTAAAAAATAATGGATTAAAGGAATGTTTATTGTGGATATGTATAAGCAAACCACCTCAAGTCTAGTGTGATCCATTTTTTCGTTGGATTTTGTGAAATCTTAGAGGTTTATGACCATAAATTCAAGCTAAATATATTTTCTTTCAGAAAAACATCGATGTGTACAAAATTCCTCTAATTTTTGACGTCGCTCTATTTACACTGACGTCACCTGTCAAAATTTGTAGGATGTGCGTTGGTAAACAAAATCTCTGCATTATCGTCTAAATATCATGTCAAAACAGTTTTATATTATACCTTTTCGAAGAGCTAGATAAAATATATTTGCAAGTAATTGTTTCTGAATAATTAATTAGGAGGTTATTTATAAACAAACGAGTATATTTATTTGTAAAATAGGACCTATTTTGTAGAAAAAATACGATCGACTTTGATGAGGCATCGAAGAACCGTACATTTTAATGTATGATTTAGGTAACAGATGTCACCACATAGTTTACAGCGTTCTATTATTGATTTGATGTGTAAATTGTGGATGTCGCGACAAGTCATTGTTTGGATTTTAGCGCAATTGCATAGAAAGTTTGAAAAATAATTTCTATTGCAACAAATAAATTAGTGAATGAGTTTTGTGCGTTATTTTTAGAGCATGATATTACACGAAAAAGCTCACATTTTCACGGAGAATACACAGAAACAATGGAGGAAAAGTATATATTTGTTAAATTCTACTGTCCTTAGATAATATTAATATATTTTATTGTTTTTGAGTCATTACATTGTTTAGACAGAAGTTATAAAAATGCCGCCAACTTTTTTTTCTGTTTCACATTTTGTCAGTTGTTGGAAAATAATGTATCCAGCGTTTAAGTTAGGTTTTTTAATTGTTTTGGTTATATCAGAGAGCGTTTTTTCGGCTGATCAAAATGAAACTGTACAAGACGAAGGCGATCATGATTTTGTTGGTGGTGGTACTGTTGGCTCCGGAAATAGCACTGCAAATGTTTCAATATCTGATAGAAATTTAGATCAGAAGCAACTAGAATTAAAAAGCGATGTATATTACCCAACGGATGGATCAGAAAATCAAGGTAATAATTAAATAAATTAACGATTATCATTATACAGGGTGACCCAGGGCTCCCAAAATCTTCTTGACAGGTTTTCTATTTTTTATTCTGCATCTAAAAGAAAAACAATATATATCCAGGGTCCAATAAGATATTTAAAATAGAAAATAGACAAAAAATATTTCTTAAGGTTTTTACAATGTTGATCTTATATTTTGGACATCCTGTACGATTTAAGATTACGATATTTATAATAAAGTAGGTTCAGATCTTCTGTAATAGACAGCGAGCGTAGTTTTGATCTAAGAACCGTCAATTTTTATTTTTTACACTTTTTTAATAAATGCTGCAAAAATATACCGTATGAGCGAAAAAAAAAACGGCGTCATCGATCGTCATTTCATGGCCATCGCTGACGCCGTTTTTATTCGATCATACGGTATATTTTCTTTTCTTAATTTATTTCTCTGGAACTAATCAATACAAATTTAATGACAATCTAGAATTACGTAAATTTGTCAGGAAGGGACCCACAAACTCAATAATATACAGCGTGTTCCATTTAAAAAAAATACCCTATAATAAAGTCTTCTCTATATATAACTATATTTAGGAAGTTAAGAACCGAAAGTTCTAAACTCTCTGAATTACTTCTGTACAGGGTGTTTTTTTTTAAATGGGGCATCCTGTATATTATTTTATTTTATTTGCCTTGTTAAGAGCTTTCTAAAAGCACTTATTAATTCAAATAATGTCTACACCTTTGTTGCGGGTTAATTTCTTTTATTTTCAGAAAATTTACTTAATTGTTGTTTTTTTATTTTTAATTTCTACAGTATGTTCCCAGATTGTCTTTACAAGAGGAAATTTTTTTATTATTCTTCATAAAAAAATTTTGTTTGTTCTAAAAATGGTCAATCCCGCTTTTACTTTTCTAAATTTCTATACCGTTATGCCAATAACGATGAACTTAAACAGCCGTTAAACGGTAGCCTACTAAGATGCCGTTAATAGATATTATGACGTTGTTGATTTCGGCGGAAAGTAATGCCTAGCTATAGGCATTTTGCAAGAGCTCCTGTGGCCCCGTGGCTGAGGCTATTGCTTCGTGATCGAAAGGTCCTTGGTTCAAATCTCACGCCGAACCAAAACTTTTTTATATTTTTTTTGCTTATAGCGTGATCTTATTGCATTGGTTTCACTCTTTTTGGTCGGATTGGTTTAGTTATTTGGCGGGTTGGTTAGCGTGGTTATTTGGAGGGTGTTAATTCATTGGTTAGTTGGTTATTTGGTGTGGTTGGTTGGTTTTTACTAATTTATATTTGTTTTTATATTTTTTTACAAGTGTCATGGTTAGTTGCGTTGATTAAGTTGGTTATTTGGTGGGGTGAATAGCGTTGGTTAGTCCTTATAAAATTCCTATATTTCATAAAACCGTCAAGTGTGTCTCATCAACGACGTCATACCTATTAACGGCATTTTAGTAAGCTACCGTTTAGCGGCAGTTTAAGTACAGCCTAAAAATAATACCGTTATAAAAATTTAAAAAAAAAACCATGAAAATATGGTTGAATTTGTTCATATTTTTTCCTAAAGCTTCATTCAGAACCTCGCAATTAGTGGAGTAAATTAGTGGTTTCAATAACACTTTATACTTTTTAGTTTACGATTATTCACAGTGTTTAAAAAACACAATTAAAATTAAAAGAATATCCTAGCAACAGCTTGCTAGGTCAGTTGTATCCATAGAGAAAGCCTAATATTTAGCTTATAAAACAATAAACTTTTGATTTCTAACTACAATTTCTCTTGACGGAAGATAATCAAAAACCAAAATGGCATTTCTCGCAAATTTTGAAGCATAATTAGTGGAAAAGTTAAAAGTTTGATAATTTTTTCTACTAATTGAAAATGTCTACCACTCTATTTTGACGTTCTGAATGCTTACGTTGAAATTAGAGGAACAAAAACTTCTACGCTAATTAAAACCACTAATTTATTTCACTAATTACGAGGTTCCGAATGAAGTTTTTGTCCTAAAAATCAAAAGGCGTTTCTAAGGTATATAATATAATTTTGATTCCATTCTTTGATAGATGGTTATTATTAATTTTGATTAACGTCATATTTTTGGTGTTGTTAAAGTATCACATTTTCCGACAATTATTATCACCCTTTCTATAATACTGAACTAATTAAATGTTGTGCTTCTTTAACATCTTAAAACAGCAAAAAAATGACGTTAATTAAAATTTTATGAATAACAATCCATATTCGGTGGATGAAAACGAAATTATATTACAATAGAAACGCCTTTTAATTTTTAGGACTTTAAGAAAATACTCAACTATATTTTCATGTTTTTTTTTAATATTCTTTAAAGCGGTGTGGAAAGTTGTAAAAGTATAACTATTTTAGGACAAGGATTTTTTTTGAAGAGATGATTCTTTTTTTATTAACATTTTTCTCAAAATGTCAATAATAAAAATGTTTTTCCTCTTGTAAAGACAAACCGGGGACATACTCTATATTTATTTTCATAAATAATGAAAAAATGCATTATTTAACTTTTTTAACATAAATCAACCTAAAACACACAAACCGCAAAAATCTAGGGATATCATTTTATTAAAGTTAAAACTAAATGTTTTGAATAAACAACCACATATTTGTAAGCCGATTCTTTCTACTTCGATTGAAACGAAGTAGTCACACTAGTTATTTCTAAATTTGGGATATTTGCAGAAGTGTTTGTGCATTTTTTGTCAAATGTATAAAAAGCACCTAGCATCAATTGTTCGAATTTAACCTGTACTGGCTATGTTTTATGATAACTGGCCAGAATTCATTTAAATAACTCTGATTAGTATTAAACGACATTATGGAGCTTAGATATCTTAACAGAGACGAAATGCTAAGGGCCATGGGTATGCTCGAAGATGGAATGCGCCAAATCGAAAACGCGCAAAGTGTAATATCGCGATTAAGTGCACGCTACCGTGAAAGTGGTGATGTTGCTGAAAGGCACACAGAGCGACATCGCATTACTACCCCTCAGCAAGATCATTTTTTACAATTAAATGCTCGATGCCGACCGACTCTTACAGCACCAGAGCTTAGTTTAATTCTCCAGGAAACACATAATATAACCGTTAGTCCTGACACTGTTCGCAATAGATTAAGAGAGGTCAACTTAAGAAGCAGACGCCCCTGGAGAGCTCAACCCTTAACGAGAGGAAATCGAGAGGTACGATATTTGTGGGCTCAAGATCATGTTCAGTGGTCGAATGAACAATGGGCCAATGTTCTCTTCACGGACGAGTCACGCTTTAGAATTCATCTGGATTCGAGAAGGCTTAGGGTATGGAGAGAACCGGGAAATCTTATTCGGTTGGATCATGTTCAGGAAGTGCACCCTTATCAAGGTGGAACAGTTATGGTCTGGGGAGGAATCCAGTTAGGCCGAAAAACCGATTTCGTTTTTCTTGAAAGGTTTCTAACAGAAATCACATATCGTGATTTAATTCTTGAGCCTGTCGTGTTACCATATGCCAATGATTTTGGGAGAAACTTCATTCTCATGCATGAGAATGCACGGCCTCATACAGCCAGAGTGGTAAGTGAGTTTATCAATGCTCATCAATTAAACATCTTACCCTGGCCGGCACAATCTCCTGACCTCAACCCCATCGAGCACGTATGGGACGCGGTACAAAGAAGAATTTTGAGAATGGGTATGCCTTGTGAAACTCGTAGGGATCTGGTTCGGGCCGTGAATGCAGCGTGGCAGGCTGTACCTCAAGAAGAGATCGACAACCTGATCAGGAGCATGGAGAGACGATGTAATGAACAGTAGAGGAGGCCATAACCTTTATTAAGTAAAAATGTGTGTATTTTTTTGAGTTCAATAAAAATCAAGGTAAATTTGAAAAATTCGGTAAATTTCGCATTTTTATTTCCAATACGTCCTGTAAACTATTTGTTTATTTTAATTTTATTATATCAGAAATGCAAATAATAAAATTACTGACGATGGCTGGATAAAATTGTAATATCCCTAGACTTTTCCGGTGTGTTTAGTTTAAAAGAGTATTATTTTATTTATATAGTGTATATATCTTAATAAACTGCACTCAAAATAAACTTTTGCAGCTTTTAGATAACACGCTGTCAATCAGAGTTATTGCTATTTTTTCATGCACTTGCAATAACTGCATACACAGAAAACTAGCGTGGAATAGCCAAAAACTAAAATTTAATGTCGAATAAATTATTTATTCGATTGTTTTGATTACTCTCTTATTTTTTACATTATTTATGATAATAATGATCTTCTTGATGAGATAAACTCAATTTTATTTAATCACAATTAATAAAATTAAAATAAAATTAATAAATTATATTATATATTTACCTAATTTATTATTAAATATTATTACTTTTAGTTATTATTACTATTAGTCCAACCTACAGCAGTTTCAGATAAAAAATAATGGTAGGTATTAAAGATAATTATTGGAAAAAAACTAATTTTAAAAAGTTTTAACATCCTGTAACTCTAAAACTATGCATTTCCATACCCATTTTTATAGGAACTTTTTTTTCATATTTTTTGATAAGGAATCAATTTGTACTTATTTAAAACTTTCGCAAGTTAATGATATTAATTTTTATTAAAGCTTGCTATAAGACTTAAATTGGATAAAGGCAAATTAATAAAATTGCGTTTATCTCATCAAGGAGGCCGAAATCTGCTAAATATCAAGAGATAACTTTTAATCAGCATTAAAGTGCTTACACTATTTTGCTAACAAAAGAAAAAAAGTCAGTGGCGTACATGCTTTTTTTAGAAAAAATATTCCAGTGATAACCCATCTGCACGTCCCTGGTGAATCCCATGTCGACACTTTTTTAGCTTTAAAATATGTCGCATTTATAGTAACTTCTATCCTCAAAATTTCATTCGAATAAGTAAGACTTTAACACCCTGTAGCTATACGAAAGTTGGTATGAAAAATAAATTAATTTTTACGTGAGGAATATCGCCACGAGAGATGGCACATGTTTTTTGAAACACCCTGTATATTGCAGTGGTTTTCCTTCAATTTCAGAACTAAAAAACGTCGTAGAATTCAACGTTCCCAAAAATTCCACTCCAACTCCCAAAAAACTGGACAATTTTCGTCCAAGTCCACAACTGGAAAGTTACTACGAATTCAACAGAGTTCCAGTGGTTCCCGCTTATCCAGAACCAAAGTCGGTGAGCAGCAGTATAATCGTTGGCGAGGGAAATTCTAAGGAGAACTTGAGGATTCTGGAAACCAAACATCGGTTTGGGAAAGGACAGGTTGTACCTCTGGATAAGGACAAGGAAAGAGCTGTGGAAAGTGGTGGGTTTGAGCCTGGACTATCCATTGCACGTGGAAGTAGGAACGGTAATGGAGAGTTTCCTAATGTTGTTGAAAGTAGTAGCTGTAATCCTTGTAAAGTTAGGGAGGGTCCAGGATTTGCAGATTATAACAGGTAATCAAATCGTTTATAAAAAATCTCTCTTTTTTTAAATTTTTGAAAGTAACACGGTTATTTTGGACTTATTTGAAAAACGGTAAAGAGAAAATATGTTTCTTTTATCAAGATCTACTAGCCGCAAAATATTTGCACTTATTTAAGACTCACCCTGTATATTGCAACATACAGCATATTCTGCAAATAAAAATAAGTAAAAAATTTCGTATAAATGCATGTCCTAAAATGCTTGGTTTCGGAGATACAAGTTTCATTTTTATTTCGATGTTTTCCAAACAATTTCTGAAGTAACGTCAATGTTTGGATGAAAATTGGTGTCTGGGAGTTTTTTGACATGAGAAATTTGATTTTGATGTTAATATGCCGCCTATCTGTAGGGGGCGCCACCTACATGTGTTTTAACTGTTTTGTAGAATTAATAACTTTTCGTCCGTACCTGTATAAAACTACCGAGTGAAAAAATATACATTTTCGTGATTTTTTGCGTAAAAAATATCTCTTGGTAAAAATCGCTAAGAGCAACCGTTCTCAAGAAATTTTGAATGGAAATAGTCAATACATGTCATTATTGACTAAAAATAAACATGTTGAGTAGATAGTTAAGCGGGGTATCCACATGCAAGGATTACTGGCGCCATTCAACTGGCGCCAGTTTTATTGTATGTGGAAACCTGTAAAATCGACTGTTCATCGACTAATTCATATGCGAGTAAAGTTCAACGCTCCTGTACTTTTTGGCGCCAGTTTTGTGTGTAAACAATACGAGTATCTCCACTCGTAAAAATGTCGTTTGTTTCAAAAAAGTGGTCTACTGAATTAATAATAAACTTTTTGGAATCCTACGAACAACATCCTTGCTTACGGAAGAATTGTTGGTTGCGGGTCATGTCTGATTCTCTCAGCAACTTTGATGTAAATTCCGCAAACGCCAAAATTCGAAGTATTATGAATGCTTACACCCTAGAGCATAACAAGGTGTTAAAATCTCATAAAACTGACCGTAACGACATGCCAGTTTTAAATTTACTATAGACCTGTGGAAACGGGTAATGGCGCCATTTAATTGTGGCGTCAATAAACTGGCGCCAGTAATCCTTGCATGTGGAAACCCCGCTTTATTTTAGAGACATAATAAATTTGGGAAATTTTTAGTTGTTTAAATTAATCATAATTTTTTCTTCGAAAAAATGACGATAAAACAGTTTCTGTTGAACTTTTGACACAAAAATATTTCAAATTTATGATTTCAGTCTAGATGTTTAATTATGTCAATGATGACAGGTATTGATATTTTCTATTCCAAATATTTGGAGAACCATTATTCGAAGCGATTTTTACCAAGAGATCTTTTTTACGTAAAAAACGTCGTAAATGTATATTTTTTACTCGGTAATATTATACAGGTACGGACGAAGTTATTACTCTTCAAACCAGTTAAAAAATATGGGGGCCCTCTACAAGTAATAGTCATACGACATATCAAAATCAAATTTATCATATCAAAAAACTCCGAGACACCAATTTTCATTCAAATATTAACGCTACTTTAGAAATTCTTTAAAAAAAATCTAAATAAAAATGAAACTTCTACACCCTGTATCTCCGAAACTAAGCATTTTAGGACATATATTTATACGAACTTTTTTACTTATTTTTATCTACAGAATACGCTGCGTTGCCAAAGTTTCCGGAATACAGTTCGGACCACCCTGTATAATAGATTCTAATTTTGAATGCAATTTGCTACACAAAATAAAACAAATTTGCGTCAAAAGCAAAATAAATAAACTATGTAAGTTACATAATCGACCATTTAGTTGTTAAGATCTTTATCCAAAAGGAAATGAAGATAATTATAAATGGGAAATTAGTACACCATCACTTTCTGATGTAATTATAGACATCTGTATTTAGAGCAAAATTCATAGGATTAATATACAGTATGTCCCCGGATTGTCACTACATTATTTGATTGTTACCACTCGGAAATCTCTTATTAACATTTTAAGAAAAATGCATTCTGCATAACAATTTTTGAATCTTCCTAAAATGGTCAATCTCATTCATACTTTCCCAAATTTCCATACCGTTTTAGAAAAAAATAACAAAAAATAATGAGGTTTTTTTTTTAAATTTAATATCTTGTGGGGAGAATCCTCGAGTAAAAATAAGATTAACTAATAGATTACTAATGATTAAAACGATGTCAATATGACTCCTACTTGTAGGGGGACCACCTACATCTCTTAACTGTTTTGAATTTTTGAAAATCTACTCTAATATCTAGTATGTACTGAACATGCATATTTAATTTTTGTAACCGATGGGCATGGATTGATTATTAAGAATCCAAATATCCTGAGAACAATTGCTCGCAGCGAGTTTTACCAAGAGACATTTTTTAAGTAAAATAGACGTAAATGTACATTTTTTAACTCAGTAATATAATACAGGGACAGACGTAAAGTTATTACTCTTCAAAACAGTTAAAAAAGATGTAGGTGGTGCCCCCTACAACTAGGAATCATATTGATATTGAAATCAAATTTTTCATGTTAAAAACCCCCAGATACAAATTTTCATCCAAATACAAAATTTAGTTTTAGAAATTATTAGGAACTAATCGAAATAAAAATGAAATTCCTACACCCTGTATCTCCGAAAGGAAGCATTTTAGGACATAACTTTATAGAAATGTTTTACTTATTTTAATCTGCAAAATATGCTGCCGAAGTTTCCGGAATACAGTTCGGACCACCCTGTATTTCTAAAACACGCCATTTTTGAACATAATGTTTATATGAACTATTCCTCTTGAAGTTATTTGAAGAACTTCATGTACAGGGTCCTTTCATGTACAGGGTGGCCGAAATTGGTCTGTTTTAACAGAGAAACCCTCTTTCCTGACTAGATAGAGCAAAACCAACATAGATGTCATGGGCTCGATTTCTGAGACATGTTTAATGGCGTAAACCGCCTGTTGATATTTTCACTGCCGACTGAGACACGGGGTCTTTTTGAATTTTTTACCATTTTGAAAATTGCCCATAACTCTTTTATTTTGCGGAATAATAAAATTCTGTAAAAACGTTCTTAAGGCACATTTTTAAGCACAATCCAGTAGGGTAGTCAGTTTTTTTCTATGCTTGCTCTTTTTGTCAGAAAAAATAAAAAATATAATTTTTTAATTGGAAATCATAGTTTGCTATGAATTTTAAAAAAAACTGGCGTTTAACCCTTCCAACCGGTATAAAGTTATGGGTCTCTATTTCTAAGAATGAGAGAAATATTTGTTTTTTTATCTTTATATCGAAGCGGGCCTTGATTTTATGTTGACCTATTTGCCTAATAATTATTTTTTATCGCAATTTAATATTCTACATTATTATTTATCTGCATAACTAAAGACTTGTGAAAAGGTAAATTAACATTCTATATTAGTATTAGTCATTACAATTGAAATCGATAAAATAAACAAAGAAAAAAACTAAAAAACGTATTTTTTGAGTGACGAATATAGTTTTCTAAAAAAATCATCAAAGATGTTCAAACTTGAGCACCTCCTTGTTGAATACACAATAAACATATTTTGCGCACAGTGTTACAACAATTTACTAGACGAACTGGTGTAATAAGTCCAAAAGTTTGCCTAGCAGCCTTCTGCAATTCTTCTCTCGTCCCACTGGCTCTTCCCTTATATATAAGGTTTTTTAATTGTCCCTATAAAAAAAATCGAAAGGAGTTAAATCACAGGACCAAGATATGAGGCCCCTTGTTCCAATCCAGTTCTCTCTAAATTTCTCATTTAAAGAAATCAGTTGTTATAATCCTGGCCTTTTAATTGTAAATGGTAATACTAATGTAGAATGTTGATTTACCTTTTCAGAAGTCTTTAATTATGCAGGTAAATAATAATATAAAATATTAAATTGTGATAAAAAATAATTAGGCAACTAAGTCAAGACAAAAAGTCCTCCTACACTGGGTGCCTGCTCACCAAGGGATAGAAGGCAATGAAAAAGCAAATAATCTAGCTAGGAAAGGAGCGAACACTCCACTAACTGGACCAGAACCGTTCTGCTTTCTAAGTGGTAACCAACTCAAGGCGGAACTCAAGAACTTGGAAGATTCCATCCGCAACCTGGAATGGAAATCTTGCAATGGTCTAAGACACTCGAAGAAGTTTCTGAGGGCTTATGATCAAGAAAAATCACAGATCTTCTGGGTCGAGTAAGAACAATCTTCGGATTGTCACGGGGTTTTTAACAGGACACTGTCTCATCAATGAACACCTCAGTAGATTGAAACTAAGAAGAAACGGCGAATGCAGATTCTGTGGGGAAGATGGTGAAACACCAGTACACCTCATCACTGAGTGCGCCGAGACGACAACCATTCGTGCCATGAATTTTGGTACGACTGATATTGGAGATGGAGAACTACCCTCTATAAAACCGTCCCAGATACTGGCTTTTGTCAAAGCCCTGGGACTGTATGATGAGTTATGATTCAAGAAAGGGGGACACAATGGATCTGTAAGGTCGAAGTGATTAACCCCCCTCCCACTCATTCTAAATTCTAAAAATTCTAAAGTCAACACAAAATCAATGCCCGCTTCGATACAAACATAAAAAACCTAATTTTTTTCTCATTCATAAAAATAAATACACATAACTCTATATCGTTGGAAAGGTTTAAACACCAGCATTTTTTTTAAATTCATAGCCAACTATGATTTCCATTTAAAAATTATATTTTTTATTACTTCTGACAAAAAGAGCAAGTATAGTAAAAAACAGGCTAGGCCACTGGATTGTGCTTAAAAAGTGCCTTAAGAACGTTTTTACAGAATTTTATTATTCCGCGAAATATAAAAGTTATCGGCAATTTTCCAAATGGTAAAAAATTTAAAAAGACCTTTGCAATAAAAATATCAACATTGCAATGAAAATATCAACAGTTTCCGCCATTAAGCGTGTCTCAGAAATCGAGCCCATGATATCTATGTCGGTTTTGCTCTATCTAGTCAGGAAATAGGTTTTCTCTGTCAAAACAGACCAATTTCGACCACCCTGTACATCCTGTATATTAAAAAAAAACTTTCTTCCAGAGAAACACCTTGGGTGAGCAAAATCCGCTTTCCAGCAACAGGAACAGCCAATGACGAGGCAGACAGACCATCCTACGTATCCCACACGAATCAAAATGCAAATTCCAATATTCACCCCGGTAACTCAGCTCAGGGCGCTGTTCAATATTCATATCCAAATGAAAATATCAAGCCTAATAGCCAATACTTACCCCCTTCCGGCACTGGTGTTAAACTGAACGATTATTTGGCCCATCATCAAGGTAATACCGCTCATGGGATACAAACGAACAATATAGAATCACCGAGGCATAATTATGGAGAGGATAGTGTGAGAAAGCCTTATTATATTTCGGGTTACCCTGTTAGTAACCCTGGGACTGGGCAAGGGAGGTTTTCTTCTCAGGGTGTAGGTCATACGACTGGTCCTAATAGGGAATTTAACTTCAATCAGTTAGTAGAGGTAAGAAGCACTAATATACACTATCGGACAAAAGTAGAGGAACAAAGTTCATTTTTATTCATATTTAAATAAAAAAATTATTAGGTTGTTATTTTCGGCTATGTTTACTAACACACTATCCTTACACTATTACTATAGTACTATTTTATTACTAGTACTATAGTACTAGTACGATTTTGGTGTACTTTTAATCAGTTTAAAAATGGTAAATAATAATGATTATAAAAATTGATGAAAATGGGGGCGACAAAAGTAGAGCAACAAAAACAGATTTTATTGTGTCTTATTTCAACAAAAAATATTTAACACATTTAAGAACAATAATAATTGAAAGTAATACATTAGTAATTGATAGAATATCCATTATTATTAATAACTTGCTGACAACGGCGAGGCATTGAAGCAGTCAACTTCTGAATGACATTTTCGGGAAGATTTGTCCAAACTTCATTAATTTTATCTATCAAGGATTGTTTATTTGGAAACATTTGGGTACGAATACGACGTTCTACTTCTTCCCAGAGATTTTCAATCGGGTTAGGGCCTGGGGATTGCGCTGGCCATTGCAAAACTCGAACGTCATTTTCCCTAAACCACTGTTTAACAACTTGTGAAGAGTGTTTTGGATCGTTGTCCTGTTGGAAAATACAACGCAGTGGCATTTCCCATTCTGCATAAGGAAGCATAAGATTCTGTATATCCCAATAAACAAATCGGTCCATCGTGTCATTAATAAAGTGTATAAGGCCTATCCCATTCCATGAGAAACAACCCCATAAAAATACACTGCCTTTACCGTGTTTAATTGTAGGTGTTACGTATTTAGGATTAAACCTTGTATTGATTGGTCGCCTCACACGTCTCATTCCATCAGAATTGAATATGTTGTAGTGCGTTTCATCACTGACAGAACTTTTTTCCAGTCATTGACGGTCCAGTTTAAATGCCGACGTTCGAATGCCAACCTTGTTGCTCTATTTCTTTCCGAAACTAACGGCTTTTTAGCTGGACGTCTACTAAATAACTTTGCATCTACTAATCTTCTTTGTACTGTTCGTATACCAATCGTAATTTCTGGAATTTCAGCAATAATTCTAGGTGCGGACTTCAAAGCATCATTTTGAGCAATTATTTTGATGCGTCTGTCGGTCATTACTGTTGTTTTCTTTGGTCTTTCCGATTTTGGCTACTTTTCTAAGTGTCCCCTGTCATTATACGATGAAATTATTTTAGATACACTGTACCGGGGTAACACAAACTGTCTTGAAATATTGGCTTGTTTGTTACCTTCCGTGAATGCATTCACAACTCTTTGCTTCAAGTCTTTTGAAATTGGAATTCCTCTTGGCATGACTAATCCAGCATAGAAATGTTAAAAATAACATAAAATAAACCTCGCACAATTATTTGGGCCTTTACTTTTGCTAAAACCCTTCTTTGGAATGAATTATTTGAATATTGCTCTACTTTTGACGCGTTACTATTAAGCATTTAAAACCAAATGTCAAAATAAATTAATTTGTTTTGTTATTAAAAATTCTTGCTGTCATGGATACTCATAGCCTACTTCGTAGTTTTTAAATTTATTGTATTTGTATACATCATCATGCATGTATAATTAAAAAATCGCGATTTGCAAATATTTCTCGAAGTGTTGCTCTACTTTTGTCAGATAGAGGTATCCTTTAGTATAGTTTTTCCGTTTTTTTTTATAAATATTCCAGTGATAACCCATATACACGTCCCTGGTGAAAATGTCGACATTTTTTTAGCATTAAAATATGTTACACATAGAGTAACTTTTACCCTCAAAATTTCATTCGAATCGCTTAAAGCACTTGGAAGAAAATTATTATAAATCGAAAAAAGATTCCCTGTATCTACAGGACGTTTCAAAAAATATGTGCCACCTCTCGTGGGGAGTTTCCTCAGGCAAAAATAATATTTATTTTTCATATCAACATAAGTCCGATTCTGCTTTGTTTCGTAGCTACAGGCTACAGGGTGTTAAAATCTAAATAATCTTTCCATTTGTAATAATTTTCTTTCAAGTACTTTTAGTCGTCGAATAAAATTTCGAGGGTAAAAGTTACTATAATATTTTAATGCCAAAAAAGTGTCGATAAATTCATCAGGGACGTGCATATATCACTGGAATATTTTTCAAAAAAGAATATGTGCGCCACTGGCCTTTTTCCTTTGATTTCAAAATTGTGTAGGTCGTTTAATGCCAATTAAAAGTTATCTCTTGATATTTTCTTTGTTGAATTCGGTCTCCTTGATGAGATAAACGCAATTTTATTAATCACAAGTAATAAAATTAAAATAAAATTAATAAATTATATATTTCAACGTAGAGCAATTTCAAATAAAAAGTAATGGTATTTAAAATAATTACAAAAAACCCAATTTTAAAAAATGTATCATCTTGTAACTCTAAAACTATGCATTTCCATACCAATGTCATAGGACCTTTTTCCATATTTTTTGATGAGGAATCATTGAGTACTTATTTAAAACTTTCGCAAGTTAATGATATTATTTTTTTTAAATGTTGCTATTAGACTTGGATCAAGGCAAATTAATAAAAAGGCGTTTATCTCATCAAGGCGAAATTAATCTTATTTTTACACGAGAGATGGCACATGTTTTTTGAAACACAATGTATAATGTCTAGTATGTTACTGATTTACAGTGGACAAATACTTAATTTAAAATATTTTAATGTGGATTAATGTAAAAAGCTGCCTTAAAGATTGAAGAGTTAATTTTAGTATTAGCTATTATTAATTTTAGTAAGTAACTCAGGCTTAATAAAAACTAATTAAAATAAAATAACGATTCATAAACTGTTCTTTTTAGGTTCCAAATCGATATCCTTCTGGTTCAGCCAAAACATATCCCCACCAAAAGACTTTCGACACTTTCTACAACATAATGGAAAGACCATCTCCAGAACATGACTATAAAACTTACCATGAAGAACCTCACCATGAAATCTCGTACAATCCATGGAAGAAAGTTTTGAAACTTTTAGCAACCTTCGTTCCTATAGGCTTACTCGTGAGTGCTTTGACACCTAGCATCATTACTGTCACTAATGTCAACGAAACGGATTCTACAAACACGTAAGTACAATATCCTTTATTGTTTTTTAGTATGGTTACCCATGGGCGCCAGAAGAATGAAATTTTGGGGGGGGGGCAAGGTAAAAATGAATAAAAAATTGAAACACATTTTTGGTAATTATTGGGAAAACTGGAAATCGTCTGATTTTCACCAAAATTGGTATACACCCTATTTTGAAGTCGTAGACTACGAATCTGAACTTTTTCCTTTCGGCGTCTCTCAGAAAAACGGAAAATAATTCAATATCGAATTTTTCTTAATTTCTCATATTTTTAAGGTTTTCTAGCACATATTTTGTTAGGTATTCAATAATCAATGCTGTTTTTGCTATTTTCTGTTGCTAGGAAAATTTGCTAAAATAAATTTGTAAACAATCTGAAAATGTTAGGTTATAGCTTTGTTCGGGTTCTTGTTATTACCAATTCTGAACCGTCCTAGAACTCTGCAGCGTATGCGCAAATGAAATAATGTCTTCATATTTCCTTCTGCGCATACGCATCACAGTTCTAGGACGGTTCAGAATCGGTAATAATAGAAACCCGAAGTAAGCTTATGTGTTTCTGGCATTTAAAGCAATGTTGCTAAACCTAAATTTAGCGTGTTTTTTTTTGCTCATTCTGGAATTACGAAAGGGGGTCGCCAGAAGAACGGCTCCTTCCCATAAACGCTATTTTACCAACGAGATCTGACTATTTATACCCACGAAGTTGCACGAAAGAGTTTTGATTGCATTGGTTACAACTTCCATGCGGAGGGTGTTAATCTTTTGTTGTTATATTATATCAAAAAAAGATTAACCCCCTCCGCAAAGAAGTTAAAACCAATGCAATCAAAACTCTTCCGCGTAACTTTGTGGATATAGGTGTATATTTAATTATTGTCGATCTCATAATAGGTAATTTATTTAATATCCCTAATCACCCGAAAAAATAGAAGATATGGCAACGTTGTAAATTTTCAAATTTCTAGATTAGGTCTAGAATATATTTGTCTCTCTCATTACATAGGAGAGAGAAAGAAGGATATATCAAATGTCAAACTCAATTTTCTTTGTTATTTTGTTAAGAAAAGTGTTTTTCTGTAAAATATTGGACATTTTTCTATCCCCAATCAAGTGTGGCTTTTAGATAAACTATAATATAATGAAAATATAGTGAAATTATTACTTTATAGGGCCGAAATAAAGAAAAATTCAATGTTGAAATAATTTTCCGTTTTTCTGAAAAACGGTAAGAGGCCGCCAAGAAAAAAATAGATTCGTAATCTACGACCTCAAAATAGTGTGTATAATAATTTTGGTGAAAATCGGACGATTTCCAGTTTTCCCAATAATTACCACATTTTTTATTATTTTACAGGTAACACCTAAATATTTCATAATAATGATTATTTTTTTACAGACGGATGTAAGAAGATAGCTTTTATTTTTATTGTTTCAGTGATCCAGGGGGGGGGGCAAATGCCCCTTCTTGCCCCCCCTGTCCGGCGCCCATGTGGTTACCCATCATCATCAAATTGATTATATCCTGTATATTTTCTGTCTTATTTGCAAACATATCACCATTAAAATAAATAAATATATAGCCATAGTTTTAGAGATATTAATAAATAAATTTAAAAAAAAAAATTCCCATTTTTTGTCAGCAGAAAATGAAGCATTTTGATTATTTGATTTAATCTAGCAAATTTTTGTCACATAATTATACGTTTATATCTAGTTTTATTTTTATAAAATAACTTAGTTTTAAAAGTCTATCTTTTTATTATTGTTGAATATTTTACTTTACATCCTTTAATTTTTGTTAAATTAACAAAAGCTGTATCACAGCCACCTAGGTTTTATCAAATTTAACCAAGATCATAAAAATGAAAATATCTAGGAAAATCTTTGTTTGGGGGGTTAATAATATTATGAAGATATATGAATTATCCATTGAACACCGGAATAATATGCTGGGTGTTCCATTTAAAACAAAGCGACAAATTGCTTTTAAAAGTAACCAATGTTCAACATTAATTTTGTCTCACCCTGTATAACTTTTCGAGTCAATTTTTAATTTGGTTTAACATACGATGGTTATTTTAACTAAATATCAGGCAAATTACAAATTAGGTAGCTGTTCTTGAAATGTAAAACTTATTCTTTATTTTCACAAAATGTGAAATAGCCATATGCTTCTTTAATGAACTTCACCTTTACTTTTTTGCATTAAACCCAACTTTGATGCGAAACTTTTTTTCAGGACGCCCTGTAGAACTATATATATTTATATAAAATGCTTTCAGTTAACCTACATTATGCTCCAAAAATTTAATTTCGATATAAACTACCGTTCTCCTTGGAGCCTCCGCGAGAGGCGCCACCCTGTATATGAGTGTCCCATTTAAAAAAAAATTCTGATCCACCCCGTAGCAGTTATTTATAGAAGGTACTTCAAGAAATATTTTCCTGAAATACTAGAATAGTACATACTTTAGGTTTTCATTTACAAAATTCATTCTTTTTTGTTACAATACGGATCTATACTAATAATTATAAAACCCTTAAGTGACTGACTCACTGATTAATCACGATCCTGCTCAAACCACTCAACGTAAGAAGCTGAATTTTGCCATACAGGTTGATTCTAGGGTGTAGCGGTTTGATAAGGGATTTTTCCAGTTCTAAGAGGGTGAAACCACCCCTCAAATATTACAATATTTTTTATTTAAAAAACGGTCAAGTTTCCGAAAAAACGCTTAAACACCTATATTTTATTTTGTTTTTTACATATTTTAAGATTTTTTAAAAATGTATACAGGGTGTTTCATAAAATATGATCATTGAGTAATCACGATTCTGCTTAAACTGCTTGACGTTTAAAGCTGATTTTTGGCAAACGGATTGACAGTGGGGTGTAGAGGTTCGATAAGGAGGGGTTTCTCGAATTTCAAATTCCAAGAGGGTGAAAACGCCCCTCAAATTACAATATTTGTTATTTAAAAAACGGTTAGTCTTTCGGGAAAACGCTTGGACACGCATAATTTATTTTGTTTTTTACATATTTTGAAATCTTTTAAAAAAATATACAGGGTGTACCAAAAAGTTGGGTAATTGATTAACCACGATTCTGCTTAAACGGCTTGACGTAAAAAGCTTATTTTTGGCAAACGGATTTTTCGAAAGTCAAATTCCAACGAGATGAAACTACCCCTCAAATATTACCAAGTTATACAGGGTGTTTCAAAATAAATGCGAAAAATTTCAGGGGGTGATTCCTTGTTCAAAATAAAGGGTAGTTTGCTTTATAAACGTTGGGCCAAAAGTCAACCATTAGGGAGATATCGCGGTACAAAGATGGCGGAAAAATAATGTTTTTATTTTTTATCTTGAAAACGAAAAATGATAGACTAATGAAATTTTATGGAGGCATTACTGTTATGAAAACATACTTTCTGGTAATTTTCTCACTTTTTTAAAATGAGTGGAAGGGGTTGAAATAAACTACCCCTATCATTCTTGTTATCGAAATTTAAAAAAAAACCATATCAAACACATGCAAAAAAATTAATTTGGATAGCTTGGTTTGTTTAGTTACTTTTTTATCTCTTGTGTTTCTTTGATAAAACTCGCCGATTTGAAATTAAAAAATAAAATGTAAAGCATTACATGTCAGGATAAAAAACATTTTTAGATAAAGAATCTAGTGATAATAACGCTAATAATAAGAATCTAGATAATAACGTATTGCAGTAGAGTAATGTCAATAAAATAATATTAGAAACATCCTAAAAAGTGACAGCGGCCCACTAGATTTTTTCCTAAAAAAATTAGAGCAGCCCGCTAGATTCTTTATCTAAAAATGTCTTTTGTCCTGACATGTAATGCTTTACATTTTATTTTTTAATTTCAAATCGGTGAGTTTTATCAAAAAAATACAAGAGATAAAAAAGTTTCTAAACAAACCAAGCTATCCAAATTAATTTTTTGCATGTGTTTGATAAGATTTTTCTTTAAATTTCGATAACAAGAATGATAGGGGTAGTTTATTTCAACCCCTTCCACTCATTTTAAAAAAGTGAAAAAATTACCAGAAAGTGTGTTTTCATAACAGTAATACTTCCTTAAAATTTCATTAGTCTATCTCTTTTCGTTTTCAAGATAAAAAATAAAAACCTTATTTTTCCGCCATCTTTGTACCGCGATATCTCCCTAATGGTTGACTTTTGACCCAACGTTTATGAAGCAAACTACCCTTTATTTTGAACAAGGAATCGCCCCCTGAAGTTTTTCGCATTTGTTTTGAAACACCCTGTATAATAATATCGCCATATTGTTTTTTCTCATGCTGACATAAATGTGAGAAAATTTTATCCACTTAGTATGTTAATAGAAATTCTTGCTTTGCTTTATCATCACCATTACAAATGATTAATTCGACGCGAACAAAGTCGCGGGTACACGCTAGTTATTCATAAAATAGAAGTGCCTATTTTACAAAGTTTTATTCATTTTTAAGCCAAAGCATCAGATACAGATCAAACGACGATCCCAAAAAGGAGCTAACTAACAGAATAGTGTCTTCGCTGGACTATTTCGAAAAACTGAACGCCAACGGCTGCGAATACAGGGTGTTCTGCGAGCTGTTGGTCAGTGCGAGTCAAATGCCCAACGCCGAGCAACATGTCAACA
This sequence comes from Sitophilus oryzae, assembly GCF_002938485.1. Classification (NCBI taxonomy): domain Eukaryota; kingdom Metazoa; phylum Arthropoda; class Insecta; order Coleoptera; family Curculionidae; genus Sitophilus; species Sitophilus oryzae. The sequence continues at coordinate 2,460,735 of NW_022147289.1, read as the reverse complement.
ATTTATTGGATAGTTTCTCGAAACAGTAAGTCTTTAATTTTTATTTGAATCATTTTAATAGTGTTTTGTACGTTGTGTTTTATTTTAGGTATGTTTTTTAATGTTTTTATGTTTTAATATAATTTTTAGAGAGATTGATTTGAAGAGTCAAGCAGAAATTTTGAAGGAAGTTTTTGAAGCTGTGAGAAATCAAAATTGCAGTCCCATATCATGTGACTATATTAAAGCACCCACATAGCTATAGGTATATTTCATATTTCAGTGTTTGTTTTATTATTATACAGGGGGTAAATAAATAAGTGCAAAAAAAATTAGGATGTGATTGATTTTACAAAAAAATGTTGATATTTATAAAATTATTGGATTTGCCGTAATTTATTAATTTACTTTCTGTATACAGTTAAGCTCTATTTTGTAAGTATCTCGGTATCTGTATTATTATATTATTTTTAATTAATTTAGTAATAATTAATAAGAACTTTCAGTTTTGAATGCTTATATATTAAAATTAAGTTAATATTTTTATGAAGACAAATAAAGTTAATAATATGTTTTTTATTGCCGATGCTTGTAGTATGTAATTAGTTATTCTGAGTATGTAATTAAAGAATTAATACTTAATTGTGGCTTAATACTGGTTACTTCTTTGATCATATACCTACCGTATGATCGAAATAAAAAGTAGCGTCAAGTTGGCATGGAAATAACGATCACTAACATTTTTCATACCGTGCCGGCAACTGTTATCTTTGGGTCGGTACTTACATGTGTGGAAGTAAATCGCATAGGGATCTTATTAAGTCGGAGTGAGAGAAATGCGACGGTGTGTTGTTGCGGCGTTGCCGGTACGCCTTGCCCTATCAGGTAAAGTCACGATCGCAAACCTCTTATTTTTAAACGACTTTTTTTTTCGAAAAGATAACTAGATAAAATCATTAGATATGTTTCTGAACATCTGAAATGGAATTATAAGGATATCGTTAGAGTGTCCCTTTATTTATACCGATAAAACCTTAGTAATCGCGATAATTTAACAACTCAACTTTTTAACACATAACACGCCATAACTTAAGAACCACTTTAGATATCGAAACTTTTTTTATTTTGAAGATCAGATCTTTTACAATATGTTTAAATAAGAAAAATTAGATAAGGTTGTTTTTTTCCATTCAAAAATTTTAACAACCCATCCATTTACTTTTTGTGCATAGCAATTTTCAGCAATCGTGTAACTTTTTTATTTATAAAGATACTCACATACTGTCTGCGAAGAAAATTTAGCAGAAATGTTAAGGAAGTTTTTGAATAAATTCTATTCATTTTGAATTCAGAGTTCTAATAGCGCTACCACTGTCGAACACCAACTCAGTTCCACTTATTTTTACCAAAAATGCAAGTGTTTCTAACTTGCACTTAAAATTTTTCAAGTTATAGGGGAATTACAACGACTCGTTAATAAATAAACCAAAAAAGTATCGCGAGACGTAACTAAATCGTGAAACTCAACGCATGATGTACACCTTTCCATAGAACTTTAAGTACTGACAGAGATACGATTGGGTCGACCGGTGGACTGCGACGAATCTGCTATATCCCCTTCCACGTCTCTTACCCAAGTAGTATTTTCACGACTTGCGACCACATGTTTACTAAACACAACGTTGGATTAGTTACAAAAAATAGTTAGCTCCCTACCTTAGGTATTAAAATAAATTTAAACGTTTTTATAATGTTGTGCCGACGTTGGACTAGTAGTACAGCAAAGTAGAAGCTTCTGCGACGTCGAATAAACGTTGTCTTATAACCTTTTTTGCTTAAGTGATCTTTAGGTGATTCGGACAACGTAGTTACAACGTTGGACAATATACCTAGAGTTTTCCGACGTCAGTTTCAGGACCTATTCCAACATTATGCAAACGTAGTCTGTTTTACTAATTCCAACGTTGTTTAGATTTCCTTTATTCTTGCGTTGGTAGGACGTCGAGTCACTATCTTTTTGCAACTGTATTGAACCATAACCTTAAATCTTAAATTTTCACTTCATTGTTCTGTTCAGTCAGACAGTTCAGTGCTGTTTTTGTTTTTATAAAAAAAAACTTAATTAAAATGGGACATAAGAAAGCTACATATAAAACTAAATTTAAATATACATCGACATATTTTACCTATAGTTTATCCACTCCCTCGTTTATTTAGATTATAGAGGGCGGCACAAGCTAGACTCTAGGATGACTAAATTAGCCAAACTCGGGACTAGTATACTACCTGTTAAGGCCGAACTGCGACTTTATTAGTCCAGTATGCGACTACTCGAACTACTCCATCTTAATCTCCAAAACAACAAAGTGAAAGCCGCCATGTTGTTAAATAAGAAAATGTTTCGTTCCTAAAATAGCAATTCCTGCTTTTTGAATACATTAACTTGAAATATTCAAATATTAAAAAAAACACACCCTAAAAAACACGCGGAAACAATTTTTTCGACTGCGAATAAATTTTTCTCATTTTACAAAAAAAAAATTCAAGATAATTTTTAAAACTTCTTTAATTTTAAGGCCCATTAGTATTTTTCAAAGTAGAAACAATACATTTATCAATAAAGTTGTTTGCGTTTAACTTTTTTGCCTTGGGTAACGAGTTACAGAGTCGGTTAAAGTGTTTCAATAATTATGATCTTCAAACATCCTCCACACTTAAATATTTTTGTTTTGTTTTCCTTCACTGCCATCTGACATGTCTCTAACTAAATCATAAAAATAATATTTTTACTATAATTATCCCAATTTAGGATAAAACGCGACTTAGACGCCATATTAGTTTTGTATTTCTGTGAATTAGGATTTTAAACAACGTTGCAGTTTGTACTAAATTAGGCTTCTAGCCAACGTCGGTATCCAACGTCGTTTCGACCCAAAAATTATTCTTGAGAAAAATGATTGGGTGGCTTTGATAAAAATTTACTGTAGAAAATGCCATATGAAATATAAAACGGCGAATATCTGCATAACCATTAAAAATTTTGAAATACTCTTAATACAAAAAATGTTCATTTTTAATTCTGCATCTATTGAAAAATAAAATACAGGGTGTGCCATTTAAAAAAACGAAGAAAAATTATTTTATATTTTAGAAAGTTTGGCGTAGAGTTTTGAACATCCTGTATGATTTACGATTTCCATAATTATAGCAAAGTAAGTACAGACCATCTGAAGTAAATACCTAATATAGTTTAAATTTAAGGACAGTTCTTAAATTATTAATAATTTTTTTAAGACAGGCTCAAAAATTTATAATTTTTATTTATTTATTAATATCTCTGAAACTATCAAAATATATTTACTCATGTCTTAGAGTTATGTAAAGTGATCTGAAAGGAAGCCAAAAATGCAATAATATACAGGGTGTTCCATTTAAAAAAAAACTCATCCCGATCCACTCACACTTTTTTGAGCTACCCTATAGAAGTTAAAATATTTTCCTGAAATACATCCCCGTACATACTGTAAATTTACACTTAAACAAAATTCCCAAGTTTTTTATTCTAGGAGCTACAGATGCCCGACGCACTATTGCCGGACCCTGTATATAGTTGCACAAAATCTATTCTCTAAAATTCATATTATACGAAAATCACTGAAATAATAAAATACCTAAAAAGAAAAATTATTCGTTATCACGTTATCAGTATTACAAGGTATTATTATACCGTTTATTTCAAAACCTCAATACACAAGAACAACTTAAGATACAAGCGTAGATATAAGATTCATTTAATGATAAACATTAAATTTAATATACCCTTGTACACCTTATCATATAAAATCTCATAATAAATCGATTGTTATGAACTGCGAGCAAAACCTTATAATTTACTTTTAGTTAATTTAATTAGCGTGTGATTTTAAGGAAAAAAAAACAGATATTTACACAAATAATTATTCAATTAATTTTAATTAAGTTGGGTATATTTTCCTGGACGATAAATTAAAAAAAAGATGCTTTAAGAAAGTGAGGCTTCATTAATTAGTAATTCGCATATTTTTGGATATTTCTTCTTTCGTTAAACACATGTTAATAATTTAATTAAGTAACTTTCGTAAAATGTGTATTGGAATTGATTCGAACATAGTGAAAGGAACTAAAAATTCTATATTATTTATTAGTGAAAAACTCCCGAAAGCTTTTTTTCGGAATTTTGAATTTGTCAAATACAAGACGAATGTACCCAAGATATACAAAGAAACCAGATCTATAGAGAAATCGATAAAAGTTTGCGTGTAAAAGCTTGTACAGGGTGTCCCATTTTAGTTGAAATCATACGGTATCTCCGTTATTAGTGAAGATAGAAGGGTGCGGTTTGCACAAACCTGTCTCACTTTTTTGTCAAACGAAAGACGCCGTAAACAAAATTTTCATAGCCCTCTTCGTTTCCGAGCTACAGGGTCTTTTTGAAAGTTTTGCAATTTGGGACACCCCATGTTTCTCTGTTATTGTTAAAGCTATCGAGAAGGTGAAAACTGTTTATTCTAGAACTTTTTACGTAGAATACAGTGGCGTAGTCTGGTTTTCTACCAAAATTTTTTTTTAAAATATGAACTAAAGTTATGTTTTTTTAAATGGAACACCCTGTATATTTATAAATCATATGATCTGTCTTGCCATAAGTTTCTCAAAAATATATATCACCCTATATTTATTTTCACTATTTACTGCAATATTTAAAAGTTTTTATTAAAAGATCATATTTATTAGTAGGCCATGATTGATAATAAAAGAAACTAAAGAATTATTAAAAGTATACTGCTATCTGTCTCTTGTTTTATTTTGGGAGCCGCTAATAAATTCTTTATATATTAAGGAAACTTAACTCCCTACCGCTATTTGTAAATCTTGAAATATGTGTATACGTACGAATAATATATCGTATCGGAAATTTTAGATATTCCTTTAGCTAATTTACGTGAAATATACTTTCAGCAAGATGGGGAACATTCCCCCTCATACCTATGAAAATAGTAGAATACTGTTAAATTATTATTTTTCAAATCAATGAATTGGAACCAATGAACACATATTGATAGCCTCCTCGATTCCCGGATTTCGCCGTTCTCGATTTCTGATTTTGGGGATTTTTGAAATACGAAATATATCGTGGGCACTACAACCTACAACAATGTCGAACACCTGAAAAATGCTTTAATAATTCAAGCTTTTAGATATTTGCAAACCCATTCCGTTATAAAAAAAGAAAAATATATTCACAGTTTCAGTGGTAACAGTTATTTCAAAAGTAAAATATATCAATCCCAAATTAATTTTAATATGTGTATGACTATTTTAGTAAATACCATTTTGATTTTTTGTTATTTATCACGGCCTACTAATAAGAAAATGATATATTTTAGTTAATAGTTTAATTTTTTTATATAAATATTGCAGTAAATAGTAAAAATAAATATAGAGTGATATATATTTTTGAGAAGCTCATAGCAAGACAGATCATATGATTTATAAATATACAGGGTGTTCCATTTGAAAAAACATAACTTTAGTTCATATTTTCAAAAATATTTTTTTGACAGAAAAACAGACTACGCCACTGTATTCCACGTAAAAAGTTCTACAATAAGCAGTTTTCGCCTTCTCGATACCTTTAACAATGGGGGTGTCCCAAATTGCAAAATTTTCGAAAAGACCCTGTAGCTCAGAAACTAAGAGGGCTATGAAAATTTTATTTGCAGCATCTTCCGTTTGACGAAAAAGTGGGACAGGTTTGTGCAAACCGCACCCTTCTATCTTCACTAATAACGGAGATACCCTATGATTTCAACCAAAATGGGACACACTGTACAGGGTGGGTCAAATTGGACGCTTTTAAAGGGAAATACCCTTTTCTGTAGGATATAGATGAAAACTAATATCGTATAATAATAAAAGAATTATCAACAGAAAATTTGATTTTTTATACGGGACAACCTATATAATTTTAATTCATTGAGAAGAATTTAAAATTACCTTTCCAAAAATATAACATACTTGATATTTTGCTCGATTCCTCTTAGAGATATAGAGTTAGAGAAGTAGGCTTTGAACCGCGCCGACTGTTTAAAAAAAGGACAATGTTCGACTGCAAGGTCTGCTAGTAAAATTTTTTAAAATGTCACAACATAATTCGTTTAAACCAAAGATTCGTAATACAAAACTAAAATGTCAAAACGAACGACAATACACTGATAAAAAAGATAGACTTGAACTAAAGTCCCAATCGTTCTTGAAAAAAAAATTAGTGGCAAGAGAATGTATTTTAGCGTAAAAGAAAATATTTTGCCTGAAGAAAGACTTTCTTAAGTCAAGAAAACTGGTTCTCTTGAAAAATTCGAAAATTTCTCTTGAATCTATTTTCATTCAACCAAGTGCAAGTTACTTTATTTTAAGATAATAGGAAAAATACGCTAGGAAGTACTTCATTCAAGAAACATGGCCATTTTTCCAATAGCTAAATACTCTTTTGATGAAAAATAATAACAAGACGCAAAGACGATCACGAAGGACGGTATATACAATCAGTCGGCAGTTCGATCAGTCATACGTCGCATTTCATAGGTCGCACATCATAGTACGTAGGGGTTTTGTTGCTTGGAATTTCCCACTTGGAATTTTGCACAATTTGCATTTTAAACGCATATCGTATAACAAATTAGTGATCGTTATTAACATGCATTTGTCATTTTTTATGGACAAATTTTAGGATATATGGATTCTTTAAAGGAGTTTCTGAAAAAATGGAAATTAGAGTATTTATTTGCTATATTTGAAGGTAAGAGACATTTACCTATGCACCTGTTTAGATAATGCATGCATGACTATAGATAGAATAAGAATATAGGTATCGATTTTTTTCGGATTGTCACGGGGTTTTTAACAGGACACTGTCTCCTCAATGAACACCTCAGTAGATTGAAACTAAGAAGAAACGGCGAATGCAGATTCTGTGGGGAAGATGGTGAAACACCAGTACACCTCATCACTGAGTGCGCCGAGACGACAACCATTCGTGCCATGAATTTTGGTACGACTGATATTGGAGATGGAGAACTACCCTCTATAAAACCGTCCCAGTTACTGGCTTTTGTCAAAGCCCTGGGACTGTATGATGAGTTATGATTCAAGAAAGGGGGACACAATGGATCTGTAAGGTCGAAGTGATTAACCCCCCTCCCACTCATTCTAAATTCTAAATTCTAAATCGATTTTTTTATGCAAATAATTACAAAAATTTTAGAATTTCAAGTCGTCGTATTAAAAAATTCAAAATGTGACGAAAGCTTATAATTTATTTGTTATTAATCGTGATGTAATATTTTTTTGTAATTTGTAGAGTGATGAACCACCCCAAAAAATACCAAGGAGTGAAGAAGCAGAAATAATATATATCGAGGAAAATAATATCACTTTACTTACTACAGACCAGGAAAACCTAAATTTATCAGAAAATAATATACCTTGTAATATGCCTGTATATGCCTGTATATGATGTATAGACTTCTCTTAGATCAAAATAAATTTTAGTTGAGTCAATAGTATTCGCTATTGGTTTAAGAAAAGTGTCTCTTTAATCAAGAAATGTCCCTTTTCCATCAAGAATTTTTGCATGAATCAACGAGACTATTGTTCTTGTAGCAAGAACTTCTTTGCATATTCATTTTGGGTCAAGAGTGAAATACTTTGGACTGATAGATTCTTCTATTCTCCAAAGTAATTTTTAAAGCTTATGAAAAGATAGTTAATGCTTTGGGCAAAGAAACGTCGTTCTTGGCCCTATTGAAAAGCGCCAATCTTTTGAGTCAAAGTCATATTCATTTCGACTGAGAGATCCTTTTTTTCAGTGTATCAGGAAATAAACATATACGTATTACTTTTTACAAATATACTCAGGGTTCCCTATTTAACCCCGTGTGCAATTTCTGTGCCGTAAGAAAAAGACAACATAACCCAGCTCCATATTAAAACTGCATAAGTCTATTTCACCCGGATACGGATTGAACTGCGATTGCGCCAAACTCCGATTGATTGTTATTTTAGTTCTGTTTGTATTACTTTTTATTTGTGCGCGTAAAAGAGTGATTTTGTTTAGTTTATTGTTTCCAACTATTTTTTGATATTTTTCCAACTCCATGATAATGTGTTATAAATAATAAAAATATAAATAAAATTGAAGGTTAGGGGAAATGTCAGTCAACCACTTCCCTTTAAAAACATTGACCAATGAAAACTTCTTCAGGTGAGGCATGCTCAGTTTAATGAATATCCGGGTGAAATAGACTTATGCAGAATTCCATATTGTTCTTTCACTGTTTGGGCTTCACTTTTTGGAGATTAGGCTGAGTATTTGTAAAAAGTAATACGTATATGGAAATAAATAAATAAATGTGACAACCAGAGAATAGGTACATTAAAGAAATGCTAACTTCATGTTAAAAAATGGAAACAGACGCCACCTGGTGTCGCCTGGCAGTACTAGCTAAATTGAGGGGAATTGGAGGGGCGGGGCTTAAAAGAGGGGAAATTTAAAAAAAAATATTTTTATAAGTATCACTGACTTACTGTTTAAAGTTAATAAACATATTTTACTACTTTAATATAATTTAATGTATTAAAAATATGTCTATTAACTTTACACAGCAAATCAATGATATTATTAAAGACTTATTATTTTCAGAGAAAATTCATAGTAAATAAATTACACATTAGTAAACAATATCATTTATTTTTTTAGAGCTGCGATTTATATTACAATAATATTGAAATATATATATTTTTTAACAATGAAAAAGAATATCCCGGAACCTGAAAGAAAGATGATTAATTAATTACTTAAATTAGTTCAAAATACATTTTGCAAATAACTAGTGAATTGGAAAGATAAACATACTATTAAAAGACATTTTAGTAGTATGTTATCATCTATTACTGATAATACATTACATAAGTATATAATAGGTAAATAACATGCATAAGGCACTATGATACAACTACCTGTATCATGATAACACACTAATATGACAAAAAATATATGCTAATTTAAATTCCTTTAATGATCTAATGAAACACTCTCTAGCCTCAATGCATGCCATTCCAAAGGCAAAAAAAACTGTTATGCCAAATAAATATAAGCTGAATAAAACATAAACCAAGCCAACGTGCATAAACAACCAAAAAATGCATCAAAAAATACTTTTATCAGATCATACCCTTGGATATATTATGTATTTTATATATCGCACGTCCCGTTCAAAAGTTTGCTAACTCAAAATAGAGAATATAGAGAACATTGTCAGGAGAAGTAAAAGAGAATTTAAGTTAAGGCAATATGCTCCTTTTTGCATATTAACGGCCAAATAATATAATGTTGATTTAATAAAATTTTACTGACATCCTTCTGAGGTATAAATCAGATTAAAGGACATTGTTTTTTCAATAATTGTTTGTTTTGTAAACATTTTTTGAAGACAATACAGTTTTGAACGGGTTGTGCGATATAAACAAGGATATTACTATTATTTGAGGTTAGAAAGTACTTAAATAATATCAAACATAATCAAAATCATTTTTCATCATAAATTATAGAGGTACTTACGTGTTTTGATATTATTATCAGAAAATAATACGTTTAGTTAAACAGGTACGCTGCCAGGCAAGTTCTATCGGCGGGTCTTTGCAAGAGTTGAAACCTAAAAATACAAAAATACGTTTACATCTTAGTTGTATTTACGAATAAAGTATTTGTGTGTAATTTCCGACTTACCAGTTAACTGAATAATCGCATTAAATACATCCAAATTAATAATTTAATATTGTAAAAAAGCAAAATTGTTTTAAATCACTTGCCAGGACAGCCCGGCCAGCTTCTTTGTTGGCAAAATGGCCGCGGTATCATGATTTAAGCAATGTGAGTGACAAAGAAAGCCAATGCCTGGCAGATGTTGCTTTCTTTGTCGTTGGTCCTGGCACGTTTAAATTTGACTGTTGCCTGTTTTCCCATACAAGTGACACCCCCGTGGTGACAACATTTACAGACATTTTTTACAGCAGAGCTACCACCTGAATCCCCAGCGGGAAATTTAAATTCCAGTTTGTCAGCCCGCCTCCGAATATCTCCATGGTTGGCAACAATGAATTTATATATACGTCGATTACGTCACTAAAATTTAATTGGTATCAAATATAAAATGCTCATAAATAAAAATTTGTTTGAAAATTAACCCTTTTTTCTTTTTGTATAATCTTTATATCCTACATGCCGCATCAAGAAAAACGAATTAGCCGATAAATAAAAAGGCTTTAAGTTGGTAGTCATGGCAAATGTTGCTATGATCTGCTATGGTTGTCATGTTTTCTTTAACGCGTTTCCTTCATTCGTGCTGTAAACATTGGTACGACTGATAACGGAGATGGAGAACTAACCTCTATAAAACCGTCCCAGATACTGATGGCTTTTGTTAAAGCCCCGAGACTGTATGATGAATTATAATTTAAAGAAGGAGAACACAATTTTTTTTTGTGAGGGGGTGTTTGAAAAATCTTTTATAGACGAATAGTGATCATTTCCATAACCATCTCGAGAGAGACGGTCATAGAAATGACCCCTAGACAGTGTGGGACTCGGTGTTGATACCCACTAAAAAAAGTCCACCTCCGAGGAATCAGCCGCCGAAGAATGGTCAGCTATTATTCCTGCTAATATGTGGGGAAGAAAAAAAAAGGGGGGTGTTGTGGGGTGATGGGACGACTATATTATAAAAAGGGGGGGGGGACAAAATTAATTGTCTAGAAGAATGGTTTTAAGATGGGAGTATTTGAAGTTTCTATAGTCATCGGGATTGTAATCGAAGATTTTTAGGGTACTATTGGGGATAGTACCGATTTTCTCGTAGAACTTCAAGGCACGATCTCGAAGGTATTTGGGGATGGGGTCGATGCGTAGGTCGGTAAGGATGTCAGAGTTGCGTATATACCAGGGCGCTCTGGTGATATAGCGGAGGATTTTGTTTTTACAAACTTGGAGTCTGTGGATTTGGCTGTCGGAAGCTCTACACCATACTGGGGCTGCATAGAGGAGCTGAGGGCGAATGACTGTTCTGAACAGCAGGACTTTATTTGAGAGGGAGAGAGTGCTCTTTTTGCTGAGGAGGCTATGAAGGCTAGTATAAGTGGCACGGGCACCAGAAATTTTCTTGTCGATCTGAGGGATCCAGGATAGCCGTCGGTCTAGTGTGACTCCGAGATACTTGGCGGTTTCCCCCCAAGAGATCTTTTCGTCGTCTATGACTAGCGGATGAGGTGGTGGAAGCCTCATTCGTCCGGAGACGAACAAGGTTTGGGTTTTTGCTGCATTGATTTTGATTTTCCTATGGGAAAACCAATCAAGCAGCTGGGCTATGTGGAGATGGAGCCTGCTCTGGATTCCATTGCTCGAGGCAGTGGAGTAGAGACAAGTGTCGTCTGCGAATAACGCAAGACGAGTCTCCAGGGATTTTGGGATATCGTATGTGAAGGTATTATAGAGTGTGGGCGACAGGACGGAGCCCTGCGGCACCCCCGCCTTTATAGCGCGAGGAGTGGAAAGAGTGTCACCGATGCGGACCTGGAATCTCCTATCGACAAGAAAGGATTTAATAATGAGAGTGATCTGTTGGGGAAAGTGGAAAACGTGGTGAAGTTTGTACACAAGGCCCTCGCGCCAAACCTTGTCAAAGGCCTTCTCGATGTCAAACATGACAAGACCAGTGCCTCGCTTGGCGTTTAAGCCCTGCGTAACATATTCCACCACGCTTGCGACTTGCTGTTCGCAGGAGAGGGATTGGCTAAATCCGAACTGCTCCTGGGGGATGATCTCGGCACTAGCCAAGAAGTCGTTAATTCTAGAGAGAATAACCTTCTCAGCCAGTTTCGAGAGGGAGGAGAGGAGGCTGATGGGGCGCCAGTTTTCTGGGAAAGTGAGGTTCTTATTTGGCTTTGGGATTATGATAATTATGACTAGTTTCCAAACGTTTGGAAAATATCTGAGGGACATTATCTGATTAAGGATGGTGGTAAATTGAGTTATAAGAACCTCGGGGAGGAGTTTGAGTGCGATGTTGTTTACTTGGTCGTGACCTGGGGCTTTTCTGCTGCGCAGTGTGGAGATGATGGACGAATTTTCTTTAGGGGTTGCTGGGGGGATGGGGACTTCGAGAGGGGGAATGGGGGCTACGAAGTTTTCGTAAAATTCTTCTACAACTTCATCGAAATCGATGTCGTCATCGGGATTTCGGTTTGGACGGAATTGGCGTTCTAACGAGTCGGCAAAGGCCTCTGCCTTCGCCTTATCGGAATAGACCCAATAGGATTATTAATAGCAATTATCGGAATAGACCCAATTTTTTAGTGGGTATCAACACCGAGTCCCACACTGTCTAGGGGTCATTTCTATGACCGTCTCTCTCGAGATGGTTATGGAAATGATCACTATTCGTCTATAAAAGATTTTTCAAACACCCCCTCACAAAAAAAAAATGTGTTCTCCTTCTTTAAATTATAATTCATCATACAGTCCCGGGGCTTTAACAAAAGCCATCAGAGTTGGTGTTTCTCATTCGCTTTTGAACCCTCCAAAGCGACTTTTTATCTTCCTCAAGCGTAGATAGGAAGATCTCCCACCTTTCATCTCTGAAAAGTTTGAGCTCTTTCCTAATCTCGCGCAACAGACTGTTAATCTGTCGCTTTAGATTGGGGTCGAGAAGGGCACGATACTGGCGTTTGAGCCAATTTTTCTCGCGAATGAGGGCTCGGATGTGAGGGGGGGGCTAGAAAAGGGTTGTTTGGATTATTTGGCACTGTTGAGGTGCTATGTTCTATGGCTTGGGTTATGGCTGAAGTGAAGGTGGTGACCGCCGCCTCGAGCGAGGCTGCGTCCGCGATTCCCGGTAGGGTGGACGGGTGTTCTTGGAGAGTTTTGGCAAATTTTTGCCAGTTGGTGGTTTTACGTGTTTTGTGAGTGGAGATCGTGTGAGTATTAGTGAGTGTAAAGAACACCGGGGAGTGGTCAGAACTAAGCTCATCATGCACTGAAACTGACATGTGGGATGTTACGTTTTGGGACAGTCCAAAGTCTATGGTCGATGGTAGGCCATGGGAGGGAAAACAGGTCGGGTCACTTGGAAAGTGGCCCTGAATGGGGAGATCGTTGAGAAGTTCGGCTACTGCCGTTCCTCGGGGGTTTCCTTGCCGGGATCCCCAACGCCGGTGTCTGGCGTTGAAGTCCCCGGCAAGTAGGACTGGGAATTTGGTAGAGGAGAGAAGCACTTCGAGATCGTGTCTTGTGTCCTCGCGAGAGGTCTGGTTGGGGATGAGAACACAATTGGTGGCTGAAGGAAATATATATTATATTTCAGAAATCTGCCTAAGGCTTAATCCGATCCTGTCGTGTTAAGTCACACCAAAAACTCCAAACACACGTGCTTTGTTTAAGGCTTGATTAAGGTTTGCAGAGCTTCAGCATTTGTCATAAAATAGCGAGCAATTTGTTATAAAACCATATAAATTATATATCACTGTAATCACAAAACTTTAATATATTTTCTTATTGTAACGGAATTTTAAATTATGTCTATATTTTCGAGAAAATTTAGTCCAAACATAAGGAATATTTTGTTGATGTTTGACCATCAAAATCTTAAAAATAAATAAGTTGTCTATAAATGTGCTACAATATGGATATAGTATAATACTTTATCTTTAATTTCCTTCTTCGTCTGTGTAAAAATACCTATAGCCAGTTTTACATAAAACGTTAAATGCCGAACGCTTATTTTGCTACTTTTTCGGATTAGTGAAATGGACTCTTAATCTACAATCAACAATGATGACATGCACGTGCACATTTGTTTTTTTTCCTATAAAATAGATATCTAAATAGGTTCTATCCAAACTGTAACAATTATTTTGAAGAAAAACGGTAAACTCGCTGCGGCAAGGTCGGTAGAAAGTTTTTGGAAAGTGATAAAACACGGGTTTCCGTCTCCGATCTCGTATGTTTGCTTTTTTCATTGTCGGATAAAAGTAAAATCGGTAATTTCTCTACTCTTTGGCGACGTTTTATAGAGAGCGATAAGCGCGCAATTCGGGCATCGGATATCCTAATAATCGCGTATAACATTGCGTATAACTATTAAAGGAAAATGATCTCAGCAAAATAAGTAAATGTAGAAACACCCTAAAGGAGGGATCTCACCGGAAATACAGAGGTAAGATAAGAGGTAAAATCATGATAGCTTAGGCTTATAGTGACAAGTCAAAAAGTAATAGTTATTCAAATATCTTGATTGTCATCTCTAAGAAATTTAAAAAAAACCGCGCAACGTCAATTAGACAGTACTATACAGGGTGGTTCACGGACATGGTAGCACAAGGTTAGACGTTTAAGGAGAACTGGTAATAGATTTTTTTTGAAAATTTGGATCTTTACACGAATCCCATATTAAAAGTGGTATCATCTTTGTTTGGATTTCCCGTTTTTTTCGGTACTTTGATACTGACTAATTTTTGTACAATATGGTGGTGCAAATCATCAATTTGAAAGCAAGGGATGGTTTTTCAAAGTAAAATGGATAGAAATGAGATTTTTAATGAAAATAATATCGAATTATTAAGTAATCAGTCATGACAAAATTTACACGAACACAAGTATAGAAAAAAGTATAGGTAACTTAAATTTCACATTGAACAACTTAAACCAACTTATCTGAATTTGAGATAAAAACCCTCAAATATTGAATTAAAAGTGCAAATATATATTAAAACATAACATAATAAATATCAAAGGAACTTCAAAAGAGAAAAAAATCAAGAACGATAAGAAATAGCATCATTATTTATTTAGAAGAGTAGGGACTAAGACTTGAACAAAAAAATATTTTTTTAATTATTGTTACCGAGGCCCGGTTCTGTGATGGCCGTAAAGATTTGAACCCTAATTGGTAGTATTAATTAGAGTTTCCAGAACCGTAATAAAATATTTTCGTTCAACAATTGTGGACAAAAAATGAGTTTCAAATGAAAATAATATCAATACCAACACCGTGAATCACCCTATATATTTAGTCCATCGACATCTCTATCTTAATTAATTACTTTATAACCGTTCTAGGTTTACTTATTTCTCTGAGAAAACGGCCAAATAAAACTATGGAACGGACCAAACCGCTTTTACTTTCCTAGGTAATGTTTGTTAGTCGCTGGAAAGCTTGTTTAAACGTTTACTAAAACAATGCGACAAGCAGGAATGTCTTTATTAACCTCACCTAATAAAGCTGTTAATAAAACAAGTTGGATTAACACGAAAAGAAAGTGAAATCTTATAGTACTAATTCTTTGTTTATAACTTATTATATTATATGTAATTCTTAATTAAATAACGAATATTATTGCGTATATTTGTGTTTTTATATTTGTTTACATATTTTATCGCTAAAGCCCCGTCTACGGCGCGCCCTCTACACATAACGTTTTACCTGTCAGTCTTACCTGTTCAGTCAAAACGTATCATATAACATTGTATGGTTACTTCTTTGGTGAAGAATAGAATTTGCACAAAAGTAAGGTTTCGAATAAAGGTTGTATTCCAGAAAGTAGCGGTGGAAATGAAGTTTCTCCTTTGTTCGTAAATAAGTCACTTGATAATAGACCATATATTTCCGTGAAGTTGTATGATGTAAGTGTTACAGTTTTATTAGATTCAGGAGATACTGCTTCTAGAAGAAGTGCAGGTATATCTAGGTATGGAAAAAAAGACAAACATCGAGGTCAGGCGTATCATGAATGCATCGGAGGAGACAGTACTGGATCGAATCGAAAAATCCAGCTTAAAATGGTTTGGACATGTTCTGCATATGCCGGAGAACAAGTGGCCAAAAAGAGTTTTTCAATGGGCTCCCCAGGGCAGAAGAAAGAGAGGTAGACCTAGAAAATCCTGGAACGGAACGGTTACGGAAGCAATGGAAGCTCGTAACCTAGAAGCTGATGACGCTCTAAATCGAGATGTGTGGCGTAGGGTAACGGGAAGGCAGCAATAGGCTGTAGTTGGAAATGAGTATTAAATACTTAAACCAAATCCCGTTTATATATATATAGATACTGCTTCTGTAGTTGGTTCAAAGGGTTTGGACATTTTAAATAATTTGAATTTAAAGATATACCCAGCAAATACCAGTTATATATGCACAGCTGATTTAAAACAACAGATTGTCAGCGGAATTGTAGATTTGCCTGTTGTCATGTTATCAAAGCTTTTGTAGTTCCATCTTTACCACAAACTTTTATATTTGGTTGTGATTTTGCAAAAACTTTTAATATAGTAGTTAATTTTAGAATGATTCTTGGCATGTACAGGGTGGGTCAAATTCGACGCTTTTAAATGGAAACACCCTTTTCTATAGGAGATAGACGAAAACTAATATCGGTGTCTGGAGCTCAATTTTTATCAAAAACATGATGGTGAAAACCGCACATCAATATCTGTTACCGTTTCGGAGATACGGGGTGTTTTTCAAAAATGTGCATTTTTAACAAATCGCTGTAACTTTTTTGCTATGGAAAATTTTGTATTTCTATGAAAACATTTCCAAAGCACCTTTTTACGTAGAATTTAATGGTTTAAGTATAATTTTTTTAAAATTAATAATTTAAAAGTTATCAACAGAAAATTTGATTTTTTATTTGAGACACCCTCTATAATTTTAATTAACTGAAAAGAATTTAAAATTACCTTTCCAAAAATATAGCACACTTGATATTTTGTTATAATCCCCTTCGAAATACAGAATTTTTAAAAGTTCACCACTTTTAACTAGTAGGCTTTGGAGCCCTTATTGATGATATGCCCTTAATGGAACTCGAAAACATATTTTTCCAGCAAGACGACGCACCGTCTCTGAAAGCTGAAGTTATCAGCAAATTTCTGCAGCCAATTTCAATAATAATTGAATAGCTAACCAAGATCGTTGCCTAACCAAGGTCGTTGCGCTTCGACGCCCAACTGCCGTTGGGCGTCGAAGCCGCCTGACTTAGTGCCCATGGATCTAATCCTATGGATATATTTGCGGAAGAATAAAGGTTCCTTATTCTTCCGTATAATCTAGCCAAGAATTAGAAATATTTAGCAGTTATGAGAGGGTATCTTTCACCCCCACTGAGTTAATGAATTCCGCGAGAAATGTTCAAAAACTGCCCCGTCTGTCCATAGACAGAAGACGGTCTATATGTCGAACACCTGTAGCAAAATCTCATGTCTTGGTTTGCTATTTATTTTTATTGTTATTAGATATAGTTTAAATGTGCTGATGTTGGTTAAATATATTTTAAATTGTTATAAAATTCTGCATCTCTGATAGCAAATATTATTTTCGTTTTAATTGATGCTCACAGCTGGAATTTTTTGGCATTACAGCCGGTGCCTTTCAAAGCCTACTTATTTAAAGCGGGCGATTTTTTATATACTCTATACCTCGAAGAGCAATCGAGCAAAATATCAAGTGTGTTATATTTTTGGAAAGGTAATTTTAAATTCTTTTCAATAAATTAAAAATATACAGGGTGTCCCATATAAAAAATCAAATCTTCTGTTGATAATTCTTAAATTATTAATTTAAAAAAAAATATACTTAAACCATTAAATTCTACGTAAAAAGGAGCTTTGCAAATGTTTTCATAAAAATACAAAATTTTCCATAGCAAAAAAGTTACAGCGATTTGTTAAAAATGCATATTTTTGAAAAACACCCCTTAACTCCGAAACGGTAACAGATATCGATATGCGGTTTTTACCATCATGTTTTTGACAAAAATTGAGCTCCAGACCCGATATTAGTTTTTGTCTATCTCCTATAGAAAAGGGTGTTTCCATTTAAAAGCGTCGAATTTGACCCACCCTGTACAGAGAGAGCATGAAGACTCTAACCTTTGTGTAACAGATATGCCTAGTTCAAATGAATTATTTCTTTTATTAAACTCATTAGATGATCTTTCAATTGAACAGCGAATTCGAGCTGAAAATGTTATTACTTCTTTTGATGGGATTAATAGTCAAGATAAGTTAGGGCGTACTGATAAAATTACTTTAAACATCGATACTAGTGACGCTCCACCTTTTAAAGGTAGACCATTTTCAATGTCTCCTTATATGGCTAAAATATGTGATGAATTAGACGAAATGTTAAAGTTAGGTGTGATAGAACCGTCCAAAAGTCCTTATTGTTCGCTCGTGCTATTAATCAAAAAAGCTAATGGAGAATATCGATTTTGTTTTGATGGTAGACCATTAAAGGAGGTTACCAAACATGATTGCTATCCTTTGCCTAATGTTGAAAGAATTTTAAGTTCATTAAGAAATTCTAAATTTATCTCTTCTATTGACTTACGTAAAGCTTTTTGGCAAATTCCTCTTGATGAATCTTCAAAAGAAAAGACTGCTTTTGCTGTAGTAGGTCGAAGCTTTTTTCAGTTTGTAACAATGCCATTCAGTCTTCGCAATGCTGCGCAGACTCAGCAACGTTTGGTAGATGCTATTTTCGGTCCTAAGTTTGAGCCCCATATATTTACCTATCTAGATGATATCTTAGTTATAAGTGAAGATTTTGATCACCATATCAAACTTCTCACTGAAGTGAAAGAAAAACTTCGTGAACCAGGACTTTGGAAATTTGAAGAAGAGTGTTTTTTTAAAACCACTTTAAAATTTTTAAGATATATTGTTGACTCAAATTCACTCAGAACAGACCCAGATAAAGTATCAGCTATGGCAAACTATTCACGACCTCGAACTACTACTGAAATTAAGAGATTTGTTGGACTCTGCTCATGGTATCGTCGCTTTATTAAAGACTTTCAACTTTGATGTCTCCTATTAACGATCTTCTTAAAGAACGTAAGAAAGGACAATCTATAGCGTGCAATACCAGGGCAGAAAATTCCTTTTTGCATATTAAAGATCTTCTATTGTCAGCTCCGATTTTGTCACAACCTAATTTTTCAGAGAAATTTTTTATTGAGTTTTTTTTATTTATTTAAAATTGATGACTAACCTTTAGAGTGATTTACTTTTAAGAAGACACCGCACAAAATGCTTTTAACAATAACAACAGGTTCGAATTACATGCTAATTACATTACATCTATTTTTGCGAGAGAAAAATATATAATTGAGGAAGAACATTTTCAATGTCACTTTCAAAAACTTTCTATAATAATTAAGATAAGGAACATTTTTTCTGTTTTTTTTTTAAGTCCGTTCGCAGTTAAAAACTGTAATTATCACTTAATTTAAATCAATTATTTAGATTTACTAGAGGTTTTAGTTTTTTTCTTTTTTTTCACCCACCTACATTACTGTTTTTGATATTTTTTTAACTTTTTTTAGTTTTTTTTTTAGTTTTTTTTTTCCTTTACTTAGCTTTTCATTGTATTTTTCTCAAGGTGTTTGTTTGCATTTTGACTCCCAAAATTCAATAGTGAATCACAGTTACCCAAAAATGTTCTCTTAACATCACAATAATTCATACAGACATTTTTTTAGACAACAACCATTCGTGCCAAAAAGTTTGGTACTACTGATATCGGAAATGAAGATCTCCTAACCTCTTTAAATAACCGTCTTAGATATTGGCTTTTATCAAAGCCCTGAGAGTGTATGATGTATGATGAGTTACAATTCAAGAAAGGGAAGTCTCTCACGGAGTTAAGACAAAGTTATAGACAAATTAAACATTTTAAGGAAATAGTTATATAAATAATGACTCAGGTTAGTAGGTACTATTGTTAACAATAGCAATAGCTTGATTGAATATATCGAAGGTATCTAACCAAAGACTTTCTTTTCCTTAATCTTACAGTCTTAACACAAAACTGTTTGAAATCTTAGTCACGCTTCCTTATTTGGTACCACAGAATTATATTGGTACTGATTCGAGTGCATTTAAATGCCGGGGATTTCTAAATAATCAAACATATGACAATTTGTGCATTTAATAAATATAATCTAAGAGAAATAAGTAAACATAGATGTATCTTGATATATAAAAAGTAATTTACTTATAAAAGTACTTACTTAACTTTTAATACTTAAAAGTAGGTAACAAAAAAATATTTAAATTTTTTTGGACAAAAAAAACTACTTGTCAAAAATTTTTGTGTAGCCTAAAAGTCAAATTTAGTGATTACCACCATAAAATAATTAACTAGAAAGAAGTGTCAACTCTGTGTTAAATCGTGGAAACAGGATACGGCACCGAAAGCCTTCGTTGTCGTCTGGAGAACTAATTTTCCAATTGACAAGTTGACATGATAAGGATATGATGGCTTAATTTTTATTTCCGTTTCCGGTTATTCAATGGCGGGCCCTCTTTCAGTTCAAATGTATTTTGTATTTTTTCTTTTCATAAATAAAACCAAAAAATAATTTATTCACATATATTTATTTGAAATATGGAACAACGTGACTAAATAAATATAAAAATATAGAGGATTGTGTATTGTTTCAATACCAATTAGTTAATTATATGCGCTTTTAACGTAAATTAGTTAAAATATAAGCATGACTTACAGTAATTTGTAAATAAACACACGTATTCTCAGACTTCAAGGACAGAAAACGGACACAGGAACATGAAAACGGGAGCCTTATACAAAAACCTGAAAACAGAAAAACAATTTTTTTATACTAAAATTAACAATGTAAAAATATCAATAGGTATAAAATATAAATATACTGTTTAAAAAAAGCGTCCATTATTCCCAAAGAGACTTGGCTTATAAATCAAAAAGAAGCAAAAACAGACTTTTAGTCGGATAACATAATCAGATTATCAGTCCGATTTATTGCATTATTGACAATAAATCGCACATACTGGAGATAACGAATGTTGGCTATAGTTAAAAATGATCTTACCTTGCTGTAAATTGTTTCCATTTTCAAAAAAATCGCAGATCAAAGAGATTATAACACCATTTTCTTGCATCTAAAAAATGTAAAAACAGTGTTTATTTACTACCCATTTCTCATATACATGGGACATACCTACTACTGCAGAAACGTAATTTTCTCCAGGATTCTTGATGTAATATATATTTTATATACTTTATTACCTTTATACTTATAAATTTCAGCCGAAATATTAAATTGAACTTCCAAATCGAAACTAAACGGAATGAATTAAAATGGCGTCAAATATTTTCTAATTTGTTCTAGAACAAATCTGAAGTTGTCTCTGAAACTGAAATCTGTCAATTCTAAACTGTGAAGTTAGACAATAGTTAGACAAAAACAATGCTGTCCTTGTCTAGGCGGCCATACTTGTCGTGAGGAGAATGACAGGAATGACACTAATGACTGTTTCCAATTTTCCTATTTCACTGTCACCCCCCTGTTTTACATCACTTGACGTTTAAAGTCATAGGCTACTGGTTAAAATCAAGAAAAATATATGCCTTAAAACTAAATCTTAAATAACTTAAAAACAATTTATTTTAGGTATAGGAACATGTATAGTCAAAAAGTAACGAATTGTCATGCCTTTTCACTAGTGAAATAAAAAAGTGGGTTTCCATTTGAAAAAAAATATTATTTATGATATTTTTTGAATCGCTCAATTCTATGACAGCTGCGGCTATTATTATATGACATTCGAACAATTTAATTTTTGAAATAGATAGCCACAGGTTTTCTCTTTATGACACATTGGCTGTGGTAATAATCACTCAATTTGACGTTTAGGGTATACACATATTTTTGACAGACAAAAATTTTAAATATTTTTTTTCTCAAAAACGGTCAATGTTAGATATAGAGTGTTTAACAATATCAAAATTCATAAAATTTTACAGAGAATTTAAGTATGTAATAAACCCATTTAAAATAAGAAAGTTGCTGTCAAATTCCGGTATTTTCGGAAGTGCCGCCATATTGAAAATATTTTTAATCGATAGATCTTATTGTGAAACTATTATGTGCAAAAAAACTCCAAGCTAGATATTGTAGTTCTCTAGAAACTTCTAATGCACGCTCAGCCTGAGACACCCTGTATAAAAACGGTAGTTTCGTAAAATGCTACTGCGTTAAAGCCTCCACAGAGGTTGAGTTTTTAGCACAGACTGACCCTGTAGTCCAGTATGCGCAATTTTACCCTATACTACACATACAGCTTTAATGAAGAATTTGTCTACAGTGAATTGAGTGATGCACCCACTAACAGTTGCAGCAATTTTTTTACAGTAGAAATGGCTTCTAGGGATATACAGGATGCCAGGCTGAATTTCTGTCTGTTGATCATTAGTGTTAATGGAACTCATACTTGTTACATACCATAAGATAAGTACCTAAGACCTAAGTAAGGTAGGTTGGTTTCGTATAATGCTGTGGCGTTATCTACAAATACTTTGGAACAATTCTAGGTTTACATATTTCTCTGGTACCACAATAATATGTTCGGTGCATTGGAGAAATTTCCAAATGATTTCCGTTAGAGATTGGTGTCTGTAGACCATGGAAATTATTCCGTACTTCGATTTTTTTCAATTCAGAAATCTAGTTTTAATTATATGTTTATGTGTGTTTTTATGCAGATTTTATAATTAATTATGCTCAGTGTTTTTATACGTTTTCGACTTATTAAAGATTTGCATTTAATTAGTTTTTAACTACTCAATACACATACCTACAAGGTGTGCCAAAAAGGCGAGATATAAAAATGTTATTTTAACCGGATATATTTCTTCTGTCTATTTTAGCTGTACTCGGATATGAGAGTACAAGGAGTTGACAAACTTTTTTATCATAGCATGCATATTTAAATATCTTTAAATATCTCAAAAACCAAAGCATTTAAACATATTAAACCCTTATAATAAATACATTATTTTATGTTCAAAAATCCCAAAATGAAATAAAATACCAGGTGTTCCATAAGAAAAAATATAACTTTGGTATGGATCTTAGTTCTGACACACCTTGTATATTTCAAAATAATTTTAAATTATGTACATTGCCTTCCCACATATATCTGTCTGTGTTACAGAGACGCCACGACACACGGAAATCAAACAAACAATTTTTCAGAAGTGTCAGATTAATATTTTTATAAAATAGGCGTTTTCTTAACATTTCACGCTGATACTAAAAAGACGATCAAATATTAAATAGGATAATTCTGTGGTCATTCCTAAAAGTCAAAGATTTTAATAATGACGTTTATAACATGTTAGTGTAATCTGCATTGTCTGCATGTCTGCACACTCTTATAAAACATCCTGTATACGAGAATTCGCTAAATATATTTTCGAACACCATATAGCATCTTAATCACAATAGATGCATCTAAAACCTGGTCCAAACAGCATCCCAAAATTTTTTTTTGTTCAAGAGATACCTATTCAACTTTAAATTTACCCTAAAATTTTGCTTGTCCCGATAATTTACATATGTCCGGCAGTTTATTTGACGAAATTGTCCACATGTACTAGTTAAACGGTTTTCTTCACTTACCCACATACGCCAGAAAGAAATCTAACAAGTAACCTGTTTGTTTCACTTGTTTTTAATGGCCAAGCTGTAAGGGGAATCCCCCGGGTTCCGACCGTCGACACATCGGCCCGGAACGAAACGGTTTGACCCCGATCGAGATCGATTCGGTTACCCAGTAGTAATGGGTCGCTCCCGCGGATCCCGCAAGGTAAAACCCGCAACTTTGATCCCGCGGAATCTCAGAGGGATCCCGCATTTGCGGGATTGCATTCCCTATCCCTCATATTATCTAAAAAAATATTTAATAAACAAACTTAAACTATAAATCTGATATCGAGCTCTATTTTTCAGACTATTTTGTAAAGCTGAGTCACTATGTATATCATTTAAAAACTTTCTTTTTAAATAAATATCTAACAATTTTTAACATAATATAGAAAAATTAAAAATTATTAACTAAAATTTAGTGTGAAACTATTTCTAGTTGCCAGAGTATCCGTTTTAAATATTACAGTTGAGGATTGGAACTTGGAACCTTTGGTGTTACAACAGCAAATTAAAACATTAATTCACCACAATACACCAAAACATTTGCATGATGCTGGAAAGAATATGGCAGAACGTACCGCGTTTTAGTCACGGTTGGCAAAACGCACCAGCGCACAGTGCTTCGAACATATGGCTCTAGAGGACAAAAATGCAGAACTTCTCTTTTACTGTAGGTAATTTATTCAAACTAGGTTTATTTGACACAAATGATGAGTACTCTCATTGTACTAAATGATGATGTCCTTAGTCCCACGTTTATGAAAAAAAATCTTATAAATAATAAAAATGTTAGAGCTGTGTTCCATCTAAGGAAATAATAATTTATAGTATGAAAACGGTGTAAGTATTAAGTAAATCCCTGTGATAAAAAAGAATTGAAATAACATTAGAACATGATTCCTACAATATAAGTCTAATATAAGATAAAAATGCTTTTCTTTAATGAAAAAGAAACATTAATGATATAATTAATTAAAAAAAAACGTAAAAGATACTATAAATTTACTTTAGGACAACAAAATGTATAGATCGTAACTACTCGGATTCAGAAGAATCACTGCTGACAGAATCTTCCAAATTTATAGTATCCAAATCACAGGTAGATGAAGTATCCTCACATATAAGATATTTCTGTATATCATTTTCTAATATGTTACTGGTTCAAGTTGTTACTGTTCTTTTTGTTGCTGTGAGGGGTTCGGATGTTAACAGTTACCTCTTTAATAGACCATATCCATATATTATTTTTTCCTTTTCTTGGGTATGAGGTTTTATAATAAATTGAAAGATGGAAAGTTTTTTATGCGACGTTTCGCTTCGAAATAGTGGGCTTTATCACGCACAAGTGGTGTCTCATTTGACTGGAAGGTTCATCAATATCTAATAAAGAACACATTTTTTGAAATACAAATAATTTTCAGTTCTTGTCCTTATGATCAAGTCAAGTATTAACTAGATCGGCCTTGCTTATCAATTTTACTCCATCTGAAAAGTATTATAAAATAAAGTTCGTCGTCGCAAGCAGACGCAGGTGAAATATACAAAAATTAAAAGTGTATGAATATGACAACAAAAATATTCAATAAATACGATATGTTTTGATATGTTTTTTTTAAATGCCTTTTTGAAGTTTGAAAACATAAAATTTTTATACCCATTTAAGAATCATCTTAAAAAATAAATAAAAACTAAACAATCACGAACCTGTTTAGAAATAAATTTAAAGTACATACCTTGTTTAACAATATCCATAGTGGCTTTCAATTAAGTACGTACCGTTTAACTCCATAATATACAGAACTACTATGAATGTTATTCTTTTCACTGATAAGATAATGATCGCAAAATTTATTTTTTTGTGAAAATATTTGCTAACAAAAAACGCTGGTTATGAAAAATAATATACAGGATGGTTGAACATTGCTATAAGTATAAAATTACATATTCAGATATTAGTAAAGTTTAACTTTTTTTTCGATTTTTGTCCATGGGACGAAGCACTGTGCAGCGTTTAGTCTCAACCAATGAGAGCAGGGAAAATCACATTATAGACTATATAATGGTACATTTTGCTTAAATGCCCCCCGTTATTAAAAGGCTTTCTGTCCTAAGCCCCATTACTAAAGTATTATTTCTATATTTCTTCTAATAAAATTTAATTACCCATTGTTTTTAATATAAGTAAATAAGAATTCTCGAATATATTATCGTAGTTTATAAATCATCTGAAAGCACGTATTCGATTACGTGGAAGACATAGGTAGTCAGGTGTTAAAAAATTCCTGAGAAAGTTTCTGTTTAAGTGTTTTCTTTTCAAATATGCTGTTTGATTTCTGATTTTCTTCTTACATAAACCTCTTCTTACATAAATCAAAATGATGTACAATCTTTGCAATTAAAGCAAAAATAAAGTCTCAATCAAAAAATAAAAAAATATCCTTGTATAGGGTGGGTCAAATTGAACGCTTTTAAAGGAAAACACCCTTTTCTATAGGAGATAGACGAAAACTAATATCGGTGTCTGGGGTTCAATTTTTATCAAAAATATGATGACGGAAACCGCGCATCGATATCTGTAACCGTTTGGAAGTTACTGGATGTTTCTCAAAAATGTGCATTTTTAACAAATTGCTGTAACTTTTTTACTATGGAAAATTTTCTATTTTTATGAAAACATTTCCAAAGCACCTTTTTATGTAGAAGTTAATGGTTTAAGTAATTTTTTTTAATTAATAATTTAAGAATGATCAACAGAAAAATTGATTTTTTATTTCGGACACCCTTGTATTTTTAATTAACTGAAAATAATTTAAAATGACCTTTCCAAAAATTTAGCACACTTGATATTTTGTTATAGTCCCCTTCAAAATGCAGAATTTTTAAAAGTTCGCCACTTTTAACTAGCATTAGGCTTTGGACCCCTTATTGATAATTTGCCCCTAATGGAGCTCGAAAATATAATTTTGTAATAAATACATTTCTCAGAACGCTGAAGTTATCAGCAAATTTTTGCAGCCAATTTCGAAAATAATTGAATAGCTAACCAAGATTCCAGCCGTTGGCCGTCGAGGCCGCCGGATTTAGCGCCTGTGGATTTTTATCTTTACCGAAGAATAAAGTTTCTTTTATTTTTAAATTGCCTAATAATCTAGACAAGAATTAGAAGTACTTAGTGGTTATACGAGGGTGAAAGACACCCCCACTGAGTTAATGAATTCGACGAGAAATGTTCAAAAACGGTCCCGTCCCTCCAGTGGCGTAACAACACACTCACGGGCCTGTGTGCAAAGATTTTACCGGGCCCCCCATATTTTAGGTTAGAAATAACATAATCGAATTAATTTTTATATAGTATTATTTATTACTGCAACACAGAATATGTAACCCAAAACATATAAAATATCAAATAAATATAAAATAAATAAAAACAAAACAAAAAACAACAACAAAACGAACTAAATTAAAATAAACAATGTAAATAGGAACATGAACATGTTAAAATTCTCTTTTCCTTGCTTTAGCATGGGCGAAAGTTGACACAATATTACCAATGTCTATTGTACGAGTAACTTCATTTTCTATTGAAATAATTGCCAAAAAAAGTGCCAGTTTCGGGCATCTCTCGTAACTTAGCTGCCTTATCGTCACCTTCATACAACCATTAGGTAACTAGAGTTTTTGTGATTTTGAGTTAACTGGTTTTCCAATTTGACCCACCCTGTACAGAGTGTCCTATTTTTGTGCGTTTTAAAGGGTTTCTCGTTTATGAGTAGAGGAACAAGGTGCGGTTTTCACATTATTATACTACCTTTTTATGAAACTAAATATGTATGTTATACAGGGTAACCCTTAAATAAGTGATATATATAATATAAACCCTTAAATAGTGATATAAGTAATATTTCTTAATCTCTGAAGCTGGATTTATAAACTCGGGAGTTGAGGTTCAGTTGCCGTTCAAAATGTTCAACTTCCAATTTGACCCACCCTGTACAGAGTGTCCTATTTTTGTGCGTTTTAAAGGGTTTCTCGTTTATGAGTAGAGGAACAAACAAGGTGCGGTTTTCACATTATTATACTACCTTTTTATGAAACTAAATATGTATGTTATACAGGGTAACCCTTAAATAAGTGATATATATATAATATAAACCCTTAAATAGTGATATAAGTAATATTTCTTAATCTCTGAAGCTGGATTTATAAACTCGGGAGTTGAGGTTCAGTTGCCGTTCAAAATGTTCAACGCTATGAAATGAATGCGCGCATTTATAAAGTCAGTTGGTCGAAAAGTTGGCAGTTCGTTTTACGTTCAGCGGAGTTCAAAGATGGTCAATGTTTATGTCGGCAGTTGCGGGCAGTTGGTGACCGCTGGCGACGTTCGGCGACAGCCAATAAATAAGTGCCTGTCGATCACGTGAAGCACAGTACGCCGATGCATTGGAAAATAATTTCTGTTAATTATTTCTGTTAATGTAATGTTTATATTTTGCGTAATCGTGGATTACTGTGTTTGAACTTTGACAAATACCAAAAGTATTTTTAAATCGAAAGAAAAACGTTCGAAATTTTCACAATTCCAAACCTAACCTACAACCGAAACTGACAGTTTATAAATGCAAAAATATGGAACCTCAACATCCAACTGCAACTGAACGCCGACGTCCTAGTTTATAAATCCAGCTTGATATTACCATAGTTACGGCTTTACTTTATGGTTACGGCAATTAAAGATGAAAATACAGAAAAAATCCGATGGCTCTCAAAATTTTTTCAAAATGAATCAATTTTTTTTAAATTTTCAAACTTAAATAACTAGGTTATTTTGGACTTATAGGACTATACCAGCCCTGAAAATATTTGCACTTACTTAAAACTCACCCTGTATATTATATACAGATTGTCCTAGTCCTCTTAGTACCTAAAATACTGGGGAAAATTTGCAAAAAGGTTTTTTAAAATATACAGGAAAATTTAAAAGAATATGCACGTTATTCAAGCTCTTTTTTTGTGAAGAAACCTCATAGACGTATTCCTGGTATCGAAATATACCAGCCCTGAAAATATTTGCACTTATTTAAGACTCACCCTGTAGAGGACTTATATAGCCCGGTGTATATTAGTATAATTTTATTATTCAAAAATGGATGCAAAAAGGAATCCTCGGTAAGATTTTTAATTTCATTATTATTATTTTATATACAGGGTGAGTTTCCTACGATGTTCTCTATGGGTATCTTGGAAACTACTGGAGATAGAGAGTAGGTTAAATGGGGAAGGAATTGCAGTTTTGTGGGGTCATAAATATGCGCCTTTCAGATTTATGAAAAGTTCATGGCTTACTAGATATTTTGAAAAAAACAAATTTCGGCTATTTTAGAAATTGTCCCTAATTCCATTATAAGCTATTTTAGACAAAAAGTTTTCAGATAAAAGTTGTAGATAATCACATCCTTAATGAGATCGTGTCCTCTGTTTTTTTGTCATATTAAGCCTGTCATTTTTGACATATCACACAAACATATGTTTTTTTAACTGGAAACCATAGTTGGCCACGACTTCATAAAAAGCGGCATTTTTTAAGTTTTTAGCGATATAAGCTATAATATGCTTTCTTCGAAAAATTACTGAGTTATAGCCAATTCTTATCATTTTTAAACAATTTCACTTAGTTAGCCATGGAAACAAGTTCAATCGCCGTTACTCTCAGAAATGTGAAGCTGTCACATTCAAACTTTGTAAATTAAAATAAACAAAAATTGTAAATATGAATTTCTCAAATGAAGAAAAGCGTGTAGATACTCGCGCATGAATAGAGTGTTTCCAAAATTACATTCATTATGCCCCCCCCCCACCCCGCATAATGAAAGAAATGTTAAAAATTATTGATATCATAGTAATACAAACTCAGGGATAGGAAGAGGTGGACTAATTGCATGGGACTCCTCGATCACCTGACCTATCCATTTTAGATTTTTTTATGCGGTATGGTTAAAAATAAGGTTTACAAAAAAGAACTTATGAATTAAGGGAGGCACTCGAAGTGGCGGTACGAGAGAAGTTTAATTAAATCAACCGGTCCTTTTGTGAGAATAGGTAATAATTCAGTTTTAAAAAGATGTAACTCAAAACAATGGAACATTTTCTAAAATAACTTAAAGTGTATGCAGTGACTCGACTGCAGCGATATTATTTTTTTAAGTTTTAGTTTGTATAATGTAAATTCTAAAGAACCGTTTAGTAATATATTCTGACTTTTTATAAGTTATAAATCACAAAAGAATAAGAATGCCATGCAATCTAAGTGAAATTAGTCAAGAGAAATAAGAATTGGCTATAACTAAATTTAACTTTTCTAACAAGTCTTGAAAATCGTTCTCTAAAAAACCTAACATTCACCGGTCAACGTATCCTCGAAAATGTATGGTCAAGAAAAGTTGAACCAATAATCTTACACGCTTTTCTTCATTTGAAAAATTCAAATTTACAATTTTTGTTTATTTTAATTTACAAAGTTTGGATGTGGCAGCATCACATTTATAAGAGCAAAGACGATTGTTTCCATGGCTAACTAAGTGAAATTATTTAAAAATGATAAGAATTGGCTATAACTCGATAATTTTTCGAAGAAAACATATTATAGCATATATCACTGAAAAGCTTAAAAAACGGCACTTTTTATAAAGTAATGGCCAATTATGGTTTCCATTTAAAAAAACATATGTTTGTGTCAAATGTCAAAAATGACAGGCTTTAGAAAAAAACGGAGGACACAATCTCATTAAGGATGTGATTATCTACAACTTTTATCTGAAAACTTTTTGTCTAAAATAGCTTATAATGAAATTAGGGACAATTTTTAAAATAGCCGAAATTTGTTTTTTTCTAAATATCTAGTAAGCCATCAACATTTTCAAAAATGTGAAAGGCGCATATTTATGATCCCACAAAACTGCAATTCTTTCCCCATTTAACCGACTCTCTATCTCCAGTAGTTTCCGAGATACCCATAGAGATCATCGTAGGAAACTCACCCTGTATGTAGATTTATTTAAACAAAATAAAAAAAAGAGTGACAAAATCATAAAATGAACGTTGTCGTTGTTACTCATTAGCATAAAAAATAATAGATATAAAACAAAGAGAAAACATGTTAAGTATTCTTCCGGTATGAAGTGTCGAAATGGCAAATACCGATACAAAGCGCAAAGTTGTTTGAATGTTTATTCATGATTGTCAGTGATGGCATTCATTATCGGATTATTTATTAAGTTATTTTTTTTATTTGCTTTGCGTCTTGATTTAGCATTAATTAAAATTAATAATCTTCATTTCTTTGTCATTTTAAACGAGATAAAAATGTTCTAGAGGTCTGTCTTTTAAAATTAATCTACAAATGTACAGGGTGGTCGATGCGAATTATATGTAGGTGTTCTTTATTAATTTAGATTTGTTTTTATTTGAGATTTACTAATAAAAAAAAAGGTAGTTCTAGCACAGATTAGGTATACTATATGTATACAGACAAAAATCTTATACCTAATTCGTGGTACGAAAATTGTTTTTTATGACAATGAGCAAACGAGTAAAATTTCCTGTGCGCAAAAATAAACTCGCGTAAAATAACAATAAACAGCGTAATAGAGAGATATCGGTAAACCGAATAGCGTGCATGGACGTTAATAACGTCAGGTGTTATTTCCTTTACGTGAGGTGGTATTAACTCTCTTCATTTATAGTTATCGGATCGGAAAGAATTCTGTTCGCGTCGCGTCCGCTATTTAAACTTAACCTAACTTTGAATTTAAAACTTTGAAATTGTTTTGTTTACTAGAAGTATTTTAAAACTAAAGGGCTAAAGTGCTTATTTCCAGTGCTTTATTATTCAACGTCTGCCAATGGGTTTAGGGCAACAAATTCTCTTAGAAGGACTAAGTCGTCATCTGCTGTAAACCTAAGCCTCTTTATAGGTTCTTTAATATTGGAAGAGGTGGAATCCATATTTTGGGCCATATTTACGAGGCATGTTTTTTAAGTAAGTATCGTTTTGGAATTAAAAAAAAACGTGCAAAGATATCGCAATAATTTTATTTTTACATGAAAGCCTGTACCTTAATCTACTTTTCTACATAATTTCCGTGAATATTGAGGCACTTGTCATAACGTGGCACCAGTTTTTCAATACCCTCTTCATAAAATTCTGCCGCCTGACTGGTTAACCACTGTATCACAACTGTTTTGACTTCGTTATCGTCTTGAAGACGCTGACCGCCCAGGTGTTTCTTCAAGTGCAGGAATAAATGGTAGTCACTGGGCGCCAGATCAGGGCTGTATGGAGGATGATCTAGAGTTTCCCATTTAAAAGATTTGATGAGATCTTTGGTCCGATTAGCCACATGTGGACGGGCATTGTCATGCAGCAAAACAATACCCTTACTCAACTTGCCACGTCTTTTGTTTTGGATTGCACGGCGCAGATTGTTCAATGTCTCACAATAAGATGCTGCATTGATTGTCTCATTACAAGCCAGAAACTCCACTAGCAATACTCCTTTTCTGTCCCAAAAAACTGTGCACATGATTTTCCTGGCAGAAATTGTTTGCTTAAACTTCACTGTTTTGGGTGATGATGAATGTCGCCATTCCATGGACTGGTGTTTCGATTCTGGTGTGACGTAGGCCTCCCATGTTTCGTCATCAGTAACAATTTTGTCTAAAAAATCTTCACCTTCATTGTGGTACCTCAAGGAAAGTCAATGCACTGCCTAAACGTTGGGTTTTGTGCAAATCCGTCAACATTTTCGGAACCCAACGTGAACACAATTTCCGGTAATTCAAGTTCTCGGTCACAATGCGATACAAAACACTACGAGAACATTGAGGAAAGTAGTCGCACAATGATGAAATTGTAAAGCGTCTGTTTTCTTTCACCTTTTCGAAGGACGCCCACTCCGTTCTTCATCATGCACATTTGTGCGGCCATCTTTAAATGCTCTCACCCATTTCCTTACCATTCCATCACTCATAATATTTTGTCCGTAAACTTCACAGATCTCACGATGAATATCGATCGGTTATACGCCTTTAGCACTAAGAAATCGTATGACAGCCCGTACTTCACAATCGGCGGGGCTCACGATTGTCGGAGGCATCTTAAACACTCAATAAACAACGTATACAATGAAGAATCAGACTGTACTGGCGTCTGTGCATAGACAAGAGATGTAGGTAAACAGCGCGCATGCGCGGAACGCCGACCGTAGCGCTGCGGCGGCGGAATCGCAAAACGGTACTTACTTAAAAAACATGCCTCGTATTTAATTAAAACTAATTCCAGCTACTTCAATATCAAATTACCCAATAAAACTAAAGTAATAATTCAAAACAATTCAAACATAACCTAAAATAAAGATCTCGCCGGCCGGCCCCGGTTGTCAAATACCCGCACATGCCCATTTAAGCAATTTTTCAACGTTATTTAGAAATAGCGCTTGGTGTAATTGATCCGCAAATTACGTCAGGCGGTAACGTTAATTAGCGGGCGATGCGTTAAAAATTGACTCGCGCATATCGTAACTGCCAAAATAAGGTACGCGTAAATACTGCATGACGCTATTCGGTTTACCGATATCTCTCCAACTGTCAAAATAAGGTACGCGTAAATACTGCATGACGCTATTCGGTTTTCCGATATCTCTCTAATAACTGGGCCGGTGTGCACAATTTTAGAGGCCATAAGTGGGCGTGCTATGTGCGCAAACTAGTAACCTAACTAGTGCCCGATTCCGAAAATTGGAACCACGAAAAACAATAAAGAAGAAACAAAGTTTATATTCTGTATAATCTGTGGTTCTAGTCTCATCTTTACTTCAATATTTAATATAAACGATAGCGCCTTTAAACGTGCATTTTGTGACATTAACAGCATTTATTAATTAACCCGGCATATCTCATTCTTAGACTTTTTTTGGGTAAATATGAGACACTTTTTTTTCTGAATATTGACTTTTTTAGGGGCATTATTTTATTAGCATCTATTTTTACTTTTGCATTAGATTCCTAACCGCCAAATGCCTCTTATAGAAAAAATACGTTTGTATTTAAATGGTTGTAATTGAGAAAAAAGCTAATGGAAAAATGTCTCATTTTTACACCACTTGACCCTATAAACTATAAACATGTATTACAGTTGAGGGTTGGAACCTTTGGTGTTAAACAGCAAAATAAAAACACTAAATCACCACAATACACCAAAACACTTTTACTTTTACACTGGACGCGCGTTTCGCTAACCATGTTAGCATCATCAGCAGATGATTATAAACTAAAGTACAATCTACAAGTTGAGCGTTTATATACTCGCCCAGTGGGCACCGAGTGGGCGTGGCAAAAACTAGCCAACCGAGTCAGAGCCAACTGAGCGTAACAGTTAGATTTCCGCCACTAGAGTAGTAGGAAAAAGAACTTGAAGGAATTGGACCGTTGTCTCTGTTCATACTATCTTTACATTTATTAATTCTGATGCTTTCATATGCATCTAATTGCCTGTAATTTGAGACTTGTTTAATTAATTTTAAATTATTAAGATCTATACAATGTTCTTTATGAACAATATGTTCGGCAACGCAAGATTTATCCGGTTTACCATATCTTATCTGAGCTAAATGTTCTTTAAATCTAGTTAATATTGATTTTCTAGTTTGCCCAACATATTTCTGATTACAATCTTTACAAGAAATTTCATAAATACCCGACCTTTCCAGTGGAGGTGTTTTATCCTTTGGATTACCTAATAATTGTTGTAATTTATTATTAGCACTATACACAAGTTTATAATTTACATTCTTCAAAATTCCTTTTAGACCACGGGATAACTCTCTATCAAACGGCATCGAAAAATATTTAGACGTGTCTTTCTCCACTTGAAAAGTCGAATTTTCAGAAATCATTAACCTATACCTACGTTTTCTAATTAATTTATCAACTAGTGAAGGAGAATATCCATTACACTCAGCTACATTCCTAATGTAATCTCTTTCTATTTCATATCTTTCTTTGGAAAGTGGGAAACTAAGTTATCTATGAACTAGGAAATTTAAACTAGCCATTTTATGTTCAACACTATGATGTGATTCATTAGGAATATATCTGCGTGTGGTCGTATTTTTCCTATAGATATTAAATTCCAGGCAATTATTAATATTTCTAATAACTCATACATCTAGAAATGGTAATCTGTCGTTGTTCTCAATTTCATGCGTAAATTTAATGGAAGGAAAACGATTATTTAACTTAGAAATAAAATTATCTATGGTGTCTGAATGTGTGTCAAAAACAGCAAAAATATCATCCACATACCTAAACCAAACTCTTGGAAAATACTCAAACTGATTCTTAGCCTCCACTTCAAACCTGCTCATGAATAAATTAGCCAAAAATGGAGACAATGGATTACCCATTGCTGTACCTTCCCGCTGTTCAAAAAAGTTGTTATTAAATTGAAAACAATTTTGTTTCATACATAACGATGTAAGCTCAATATATTCTAAATTCTAAATTCTAAAATGTGGAATTGGAACACTTGGGAACAACGAAGATACATCAAAGGAGACCAAAATTTCACCTTTATGCAATGTTATATCTTTAATTTTGTTAATGAATTCAATATTATTTTTAACTGCAAAAGAAGTTAGCGAAGTTAGCGAACATGGTTAGCGAAACGCGCGTCCAGTGTAAAAGTAAAAGTGTTTTGGTGTATTATGGTGATTTAGTGTTTTTATTTTGCTATAAACATGTATAAAGGGTGATCCGAACTGTATTCCGGAAATATTCTGCAAATAAAAATAAGTAAAAAAGTTCGTAAAAATATATGTACTAAAATGCTTAGTTTCGGAGATACAGAGTGTAAAAGTTTCATTTTTATTTCGATTTTTTTCAAGTAACGTCAATATTTGGATGAAAATTGGTGTCTGGGGGTTTTGTGCATGTTTTGTGACACGAGAAATTTGATTTTAATGTCAAAATGACTCCTATTTGTAGAGGGCGCCACCTACATGTGTTTTAACTGTTTTGAAGAGTAATAACTTTTCGTCCGTTTCTCTATAAAACTACTGAGTGGAAAAATATACATTTCGGTGATCTCTTACGTTAAAAATGTCTCTTGGTAAAAATTGCTACGAGCAACCGTTCTCAAGATATTTAGAATGGTAATAATAAATACATGTCATTATTAACAAAAAAAAAACATGTCGAGTAGATTTTGGACTCAAATTGACTGAAATAAAAAATTTGGGAACTTTTTATATTTTTAAATTAATCACAAATTTTGCTTTGAAAAAATTACTGAGATGATGAATGAAAACAGTTTCTATTGAACTTTTGACACAAAACATTTTAGATTTATGATTTCAGTCTAATAACTATTTAGTCAACATGTTTAATTTATTTCAATGATGACAGGTATTGATAATTTAGATTCAAAATATCTCGAGAACTATTACTCGTTGCAATTTTTACTCAGTATTTTTATACAGGTATACGCACGAAAAATTATTACCCAGTTAACCAGTTAAAAATATGTAGGTGGCGCCCTCTACAAGTAGGAGTCATCTTGACATCAAAATGAAATATCTCATGTCAAAAAACTCCCAGACACCAATTTTCATCCAAATATGAACGTTACTTCAAAAATTATTTGGAAAAAATTGAAATAAAAATGAAACTTCCACACTCTGTATCTACGAAACCAAGCATTTTTGGACATACATTTAAACTTTTTAACATATTTTTAGTTGCAGAATATGCTGCCGAAATTTCCGGAATACAGTTCGGACCACCTGTATATTAATACAATTGAAACTTTCAATGCATAATTACTTCCAATATAATCTAAAGATACATCATTAGAACCGTATTTAGAAATCATCACGGGTAATAAATTTGCAATAAATTACCTATAGACTGGAATAACTAACTCGGAAAAATATTCCTTTCAATGTAAATGTCGTAGGATTGGCCATAAAGTTCAAAGCTGTGCCATTTTCACAACGCGATATTATTAATTCCTTTCGGTCCACGATCCTCGCGAATAATGACGCCATTTTTAATAATTTGTACGTAAAAATGACAAAAGAGAACGTAGCTTTAAGCTATTAAACACCTATCAAACATTAAGCAAATTTATGGGTTGTTAGACCGTCAAGGCAAAAGCAGGTATAGGCA
Organism: Sitophilus oryzae; assembly: GCF_002938485.1. Classification (NCBI taxonomy): domain Eukaryota; kingdom Metazoa; phylum Arthropoda; class Insecta; order Coleoptera; family Curculionidae; genus Sitophilus; species Sitophilus oryzae. The sequence continues at coordinate 2,423,916 of NW_022147289.1, read as the reverse complement.
GTTCCTTTATGGTATGCATTTTTTGTGTTAAATTAGCAGTTCAGATTAGAGATGGGTAGGTTCGGATGGATACGAATCCACGGACCTCTCTCCGGTGCCGGTATTTATGGATGTAGATCCTACTGAATATCGACCCCTATCACAGCCCGACTCTACTTAACAAGCCGTGAACAACCATTTATTTGGCAACGCCGCAACCGGCAAGAGATTATATATAACGGCTATCGAGGCGCGTATTTTTAAATTAATTTAAGGTTTGCTCAAATTTGCCACATAAAACTAAAAAAAAATTGCCACATTACTTGTCAAAAACAGTCGATGTTCCCCGAAAAAGTCCTGCTGAAAGAACCAAAGACAGGCGGATACAGGAATTTATTTTAGGGGGGCCCCAAAATGAACAGCAATGTAGAATATGCTTTTTAGGGCGCCATTTTTTACCCAAAAGCCTCACACCACAGACTTTAGGGGGGGCCCGGGCCCCATGGGCCCTCCCCTTGACCAAAGAAATGCTTAAATTGCTCACTTCGATCTTGCATTTCTTTGGTTCTTTCAGCAGGACTTTTTCAGGAAACAGGGACTATTTTTGACAAGTAATGTGGCAAATTTGGAAAGATACTAGCACAGAATATCTAGCTACGCAACAGAAAAATACTCGAAATGAAAGAGCTAAAATTGCACAAATGAAATACTAGATGGCGCGACAACATCATAATCAGAATATAATTGGAAATTTTCACTTTTCGGTTTTGGATCGACGACACGTTGCCAGATTCAAAAAGACTTTAATTGGTATCCCATTCTTTTTCTGGTGTATAAAAATTTATTCCTATTCTTCGTTTCTTGTCAGATACACTTATATTAATTATTCGTTTGGCTTTTAAAATAGTTTTAGGTTTAAGTATATTATTAGAAAACATATGCTCACAAAATACATTTTTAATATATGTACACTACTTTATTATGTTAACTAAGAAAATAACTTTAATTACCTTTAAAATTAATAATATACAGGGCGATTGATAGTGATATTTATTAATGCTGAAACGTTACTAATGAAATATACGTTTAATAATAATGGAAATAATTTATTAAAATGCAGTATAAAAAATGTTAATTGACTAAAAAAATACTATAATAACAAATTTCTTCTGTTTGCTACGTTATTTATATAGACCTAGGTAGATTTTAAAAAGTGACACAGATACAATTAATAATATGTTAGTTTGGCATAAAAGTTGCTGTCACGCAACGTACAATAAATTAAAATTCGTAAAATAAATTAAAATTATTAATTAAACAAATCTTTATACAGAAACGCAAGTATACCAAATTTTGTTCAAATATTATGGTACCACTCGATATGCTTCATAATATTGCAATGTATACCAAATTTAAGAACAATCGAACGCCAGGAAATCGTATCGTAATAATGGTACTATAGAAGGTACCACTTATATGCATTATAGTACCATCATATTACAGTGTCACCGAACATACGGAGCATACAAAGTTTAAGCCCAATCAAACGCCAGGAAATGGTATCGTAATATGGCACTACATTATGGTTCCCCTTGATATGCTTCATGGTACCATAATATTGCAATGTCATAAAAAATACGCAAGTATAATCAAATATGAGTCCAATCGAACGTCAGAAAGTGGTATCATAATATGGTACTATAAAAGGTACCACTTTATATGCATAATGTAGTACCATCATATTACAATGTCACCGAACACACGTAGTATACAAAGTTTAAGATCAATCGAACGCCAGGAAATGGTATCGTAATATGGCACTACATTATGGTACCTCTTGATGTACTTCATGGTACCATAATATTGCAATGTCATCAAAAATACGCAAGTATTATCAAATATGAGCCCAATCGAACGTAAGGAAGTGGTATCGTAATATGGTACTATATTAAGGTACCAGTTTATATGCATCATAGTACCATCATATTACAATGTCACCGAATACTTACTATACCAAAGTATAAGTCCAATCGAACGCCAGAAAATTCAATTACAATCAAACGTCACAAAGTGATTGTAATTCAGCTCGTAAGATTTAACTCCAACCAACATGGCAAGTTAAATACCTAGAAGTTTGAAAAAAGAGCTCTGATCTATTTTAATATGTTTAAATGATGTAGCAAATTTGAAGGTAGGCTTTATAAGGAAGTATTACAATATGAATTACACAATGGCAACACTGCATAAAATTCTTTTAAATTTCGTTTGTAGAAAACTGTTTTCTTTTAAATTTATTGCCCTCTATTATGTAATAGCGAAACTACCGCATTAAAATATCTGATATGGAGACAGGCTTTAAAAGCCTGTCTCCTTTTGATACCTACGATTTTATACGTGTAACGAGGCTTCTGTTGCGTAGCTAGATATTCTGTGATACTATTCACTGTATTTAACTTTAGTCTAGTTTTAGAGGTACCTTTTGCATTGATCCATCTGGCAAGCGATAATCCTCCTCCCTAATAATGTCACATTTTACAAAATACTTAGCACAAACCACAAAATATTTTGAGGGTGACCATGCCTCCTTAGGAACATTCCTAAGCCATTGGGCTTTAAGGTTTTCATCCTTTGGAAAGGTAAAAACAGATACCGCTGGATCTCCTGCATCAAGACAAGTTTTATAATTGGATTTGCACCCAGGCATACAACAAGGACTTGGCATGGTAATTTTTGATTACAACAACAACTAACTTTCAATAAATTGTTTTAAAAAGTACCACAAAATGTTCATTCGCCGCCGAATTTACCGCCGTTCTTTGAAGAAAGCACTTAACCCGGCGAATTTTTCACCCACGGATATTTGTTTTTACTCAATGTCTACAGAAAAAAATTGTCCCGGTAATTTAAAAATCTCACGCAGTAAGACTTTTCACAACTTTAGTCTTTAACTAAACAATATTTTCTTTCAAAAAAGCGGATTTATTTACAAAAACATAAGAGAGCAACAGGCCAATGAACGTAAATCATATGGTTAAACGTGTATCGATCGATCTGAAACCAGAGTTGCCAGATTTCCTTGTTCACGGCTTATTAAGTAGAGTCGGGCTGTGACCCTATCTGCGGAACTGCATTGCTGATAGCCAAATGAATAATTATAAATTAAAGTTCAGAGATTTGTACAGGGTGTCTAGAAACTTCTAATGCACGCTCAGGACCGCTCAGGAGCATATATTTTGATTAATAATAAAGATAAAAGGGTAATTAAAAAAATAAAATTTTGCTAAAAGATGGCGCTAAAAAATGGTTTTTATTGTGAGTTATTAAACTAATCGGGTCACTCTACAAGGCGTTTTAAATTTACGTGAAAAAAACACTACATTGCAAGACTCCCTGTATATCGGTAGAACTGTTGGCACAAAAATCAGTCAAAGCCTACTAACATACCTGAAACTTCAATATAACAAATAAAAAAAGAATCATCGAAATCGGTTAAATCGATCTAAAATTATTGAACATTTAAAAATGTTGCTAAATTTGGCATTATACGCTAATTTTAACGAGGAGTGTATTTTACTAATAATTACTTTAACATTAATAGACATTTAAATCTGTATCTAGAAACAAAAAGGTAATAATGGATATCAACCAGCTGAGAAGACTAAATTACAACTATAATCATAATAAAGTAAACAATAAAAATAAACGGCATACAGGAAATTAATAAGGAAACGACTGTGTTTATTAAAATATTAGATATAACCTAAGGAGTGTCTATTCTTATATAAAGTACTACCTCGTAAGAAGTCTGACTAATCTACAATAAACTGCTAATAATTGGTAGGTCGCACCTTGAAACTACTACTATTAATTACAGATTCTATTATTTGTGAAAATGTCTAATAAATATGCAAAATAACCAAGAGTAAGCTACATATGCTTTCAGAGAAATTAATCAACATAGAGGCGGTCTAATATATTTCATATCAATAAAACTTTTAGTTGTGTAATCGAGGGCGCGATTTTTAAATTCATAGTTGCCAACCATGGACATATTCGGAGCCTGGCTGACCCTCTGAACACCCTTTATATTACCCCCGGAAACACCCTTTTCTATAGGAGATAGACAAAAACTAACATCGGTGTCTGGAGCTCAATTTTTGTCAAAAACATGATGGTGAAAACAGCATATTGATATCTGTTACCGTTTCGGAGTTACGGGGTGTTTTTAAAAAATATGCATTTTTAACAAATCGCTGTAACTTTTTTTCTATGGAAAATTTTGTATATTTATGAAAATATTTCCAAAGCACTTTTTTACGAAAAATTTAATGGTTTACGTATAATTTTTTTAAAATTAATAATTTAAGAATTATCAACAGAAAATTTGATTTTTTATATGGGACACCCTGTATATTTTTAATTTATTGAAAAGAATTTAAAATTACCTTTCCAAAAATATAACACACTTGATATTTTGCTCGATTCCTCTTCGAGATATAGAGTCTATAAAAATTCATATCAATTTAAACGAAAATAATATTTGCTATGAGAGATGCAGAATTTTATAACAATTTAAAGTATATTTAACCAACATCAACACATTTAAACTATATCTGATAACAATAAAAGTAAATAGCAAACCAAGACATGAGATTTTGCTACAGGTGTTCGACATATCAACCGTCTTCTGTTATGAACAGACGGGGCCGTTTCTGAACATTTCTCGCGGAATTCATTAACTCAGTGGGGGTAAAAGATACCTTCTCATAACTGCTGAGTATTTCAAATTCTTGTCTAGCTTATCCGCAAAGATATCCATAGGACTAGATCCATGGGCACTAAGTCAGGCTGCCTCGACGGCCAACGGCCGGGATCTTGGTTAGCTATTCAATTATTCTTGAAATTGGCTACAAAAATTTGCTGATAACTTCAGCGTTCTGAGGCGGTGCGTGGTTTTGCTAGAAAAATATGTTTTCGAGTTCCATTAAGGGCATATCATCAATAAGGGGTCCAAAGCCTACTAGTTAAAAGTGGCGAACTTTTAAAAATTCTGTATTTCGAAGGGGATTATAACAAAATATCAAATGTGCTATATTTTTAGAAAGGTAATTTTAAATTCTTTTCAGCTAATTAAAAATATAGAGGGTGTCCCAAATAAAAAGTTAATTTTTCTGTTGATAACTCTTAAATTATTAATTTAAAAAAATATATACTTAAACTATTAAATTCTACGTAAAAAGGTGCTTTGGAAATGTTTCCATAGAAATACAAAATTTTCCATAGCAAAAAAGTTACAGCGATTTGTTAAAAATGTACATTTTTGAAATCATGTTTTTGATGAAAATTGAGCTTCAGACACTGATATTAGTTTTCGTCTATCTGCTATAGAAAAGGGTGTTTCTATTTAAAAGCGTCGAATTTGACCCACCCTGTACAAGATAGCTTAATAGCCGTAAAAAACTAACGCAACATTATATAGAATATTTTGAACGGAAAAGCAGTAGTAATGGCCCTTAATGTCCCTTAAGTGCTGTTAAGAAGGTGAGTTTTGTTGTTCTAAATAATTACTGTTTATTTATAATTAATTTATTTTTGTTTTCTAAAATATTTTGATTAAAAGAAAATATATAAAAGTGGGCAACGCTGTGCCGATCAAGCTTAATCAGATGACTAAAAGTTTATTTGGTATTAACTGAACCTTTTAACTCAAATATTTTAATTTGTATTTTACGAAGATGGGTAGCTTTCAAAATGCTTATAAATGTAAAAATTCTAGTAATAGTTCTTGTAATTTACTTTTGAAATCCTCTGTATTCTCTAAAGTCTTGTGTGGCCACACGTACGTCATCTGCGAGATGCATAAAGAATGTACGAAGAAAGTTCCGCAACGTACAGATAACGTATGATGCTTGTCACAGATTAACATTTTTATATTTGTTCCGACTGACTTTGTCGATACTATTACATTACGCTTTCTTCGAAAATCTTTAAATTATTACCGGTTAAAATACACTCACCGAGACGACAAATGCACACATTTTAATGTCGATGTAGGTATGTACTTTAAAGTAAATATAATTTGTTCTAGTTGCTCTTCTTCTTCTTCTTCTTTTAGAAGGCGTATCGCCTGTTTAGTTCCGGTTTCCTCCTCGTCTAAGCAACTCTTGCGAGGTTGACTGCTAACTGTCTTGCCAACGTTTAGGTGGTCGTTCAGTAGGTCTTCTGATATGGGGTACGTTGTTGCGAATTATTATGGCCATTCTGTCGGGGCCCATTCTATTGACATGCTGGTTCCATTCTCTTCTCTGCCTTATCCATCTGACAACGTCGTTTGTTTGGCACTTTTCTCTTATGTCTACATTTATCTGTCTGTCCCTCAATGTGTATCCAGTTATCATTCTTAAGGTCTTCATTTCAGTAGTTCGTAGGATTCTCTTTATTACTGATGTTTCAGCTCTGGTTTCCGCACAATATGTCATCACTGGTCGTATGCAGGTTTTGTATATTCTTGACTTACATTCTGTACTCAAATGTTTGTTTTTCCATATGGGATATTTAAGATGTCCTGATATTGTGGCAGCTTTATTGGCTTGTTTCCTTACTTCTTCTTCCAGGAATCCTGAGCTTGTAATTTTGCATCCGAGGTATTTGAATGACACTATCTGATCAATAGTTTTGTTTTTTATTACCAATTTGCACCGTAGAGGCTCCTTTCTAATGGTCATGCATTTGGTCTTATTTGTGGAAATTTGCATGTTAAGTTTTTCTGCCTGTCTGTTAAAAGCTTGTAGCATTCTTTGGAGGTCGTCCTCTGACTCTGCAATAAGTACTGCGTCATCGGCATAGCATAATATGTTTACTTTATGCATTCCCATTCGATATCCTAATCCAGTATTCTTGACGGTTTTTATTTCTTGATCCATGATTGTGTTGAATAACAGAGGGCTGAGGCTATCGCCTTGGCGAATACCAATTGTAGTTCGAAGATGCTGCGTTAAGGTAAAGTTTGTTCTTATTTGGGTTGTTGTGTTTGTGTTAGCAAGCAAGGGATGATTCTCAAAAGTAAAACCGATAAAAAGTCAAATTATTAAGTCATGAGAAAGTAAACATGAACACAAATAACAAACACACGCAAAAAAAAGAATACACATAGGTAGCTTAAAAATTACACCAAACAACATCAACCAACCTCAAAACCAACTTAACTAAATTAGAAAAAAAAACGTAATATTTTCAATTAAAGATGCAAATGCCTATAAAAACATAACACAAAAAAATATAACTAATACATTCAGCAATATTATACTAAATAATAAAATAACATATTTAAACTTCAATAATTGCTAATAAAAATTATAGAAACTTCAAAATAACTTCAGAAGTAAAAACAGTAAAAGATAGCATCACTACTTTTTTAGAAGAGTTTGATTTCCACCGCTAGAAAGTATCAAAAGTCTTTCGCACGTAACAAAAAATCCATACATATATAAAAGCTCAAAGGGTTTTTTTGTTACATCCATCCCGCCGAAACCGCTTCACCGATCTTGATGATTCTTTTTTTAAACCAAAGGTATATATGTCTAGATTTGTTATGAAGTATTTTTATATTGTTTAATGGCTATTTCTTTGTGTAAAACGACTAAATACTAAAACCTGAAAAACACCTATACAAAATACCTCCAGAAATAAATTATTTATTTGTCAGTGGTGTGTCAGTTAGATTATATATCAAGTTTTTAGATATTTTAGGGGTCAGTTGATAACGCCAGCTTTAGATACAGAAATATTAGCACAAAGGTTCGTTTAAATGGCATTATTGATTAGTGAATTAGCTACGCAAAGCGATTTTAGGAAATTCATCCTCTTAGAGTGTAAAATTATGTCGAACAATTTGTTGTATGAACATTCCTTACTATCTGGTCTAGAAGAATGAAATTCTACAGAAAGAATTAGAAGAGATTATTGAAATTCATCAACCAAATGTGTAAAGTTAGTAAAAATTTATACAGGGTGTTTCAAAAAAAATGCGAAAAACTTCAGGGGGTGATTCCTTGTTCAAAATAAAGGGTAGTTTGCTTCATAAACGTTGGGTCAAAAGTCAACCATTAGGGAGATATCGCGGTACAAATATGGCGGAAAAATAATGTTCTTATTTTTTATCTTGAAATCGAAAAGAGATAGACTAATGAAATTTTATGGGAGCATTACTGTTATGAAAACACACTTTCTGGTAATTTTTTCACTTTTTTAAAACGAGTGGAAGGGGTTGAAATAAACTACCCCTATCATTCTTGTTAACGAAATTTAAAGAAAAATCTTATCAAACACATGCAAAAACAATAATTTGGATAGTTTAGTTTGTTTAGAAACTTTTTTATCTCTTGTATTTTTTTTATAAAACTCACCGATTTGAAATTAAAAAATAAAATGTAAAGCATTACATGTCAGGACAAAAAATATTTTTAGATTAAGAATCTAGTGATAATAATGATAATAATAATAATCTAGATAATAACGTATTGCAGTAGGGTAATGTCAAATAAAACAATATTAGAAACATCCTAAAAAGTGACAGCGGCCGACTAGATTTTTTCCTAAAAAAATTACAGCTGCCCACTAGATTCTTTATTAATGCTGACATTATTTTTCCGCCATCTTTGTACCGCAAATGGTTGACTTTTGACCCAACGTTTATAAAACAAACTACCCTTTATTTTGAACAAGGAATCACCCCCTGAAGTTTTTCGCATTTGTTTTGAAACACCCTGTATAAACCTTCGTGACCTCTGGATTATACACATAAAAATTTGCACAAAGTATCATGTAAAAGACATGAGTTAATTATTCGGACATAGCAAATTTATGAAATTCATACCCATAGGGAGTAGAATAGGGAATGAAAGTTTGTTGTACGAAAATGCATTATTATTACTGTCCTCCATTCATGCAGTTGTACAGCTCTGAACTGTTCAAGAACGCGATACTCTCACTCCATTCAATTGAGTCATAAAGTTCAGAACTGTTCCGCGCCATATGGACACCCATATCCTAGGCTATCGCGCACAGCTCCTTTCAGAACCGTTCTGAGTAGCCCAGAGCGTAAAGCTCTGGAACTTGAAATTCGCGAATGGAGGACAATATATAACATCTAGAAGTATAAAATTTTATACAAGGGTTTATTTAGTGACATCAATAATATGAACGAAATATTTATTCTTAGGTAGGGTTCTATCTATAGAGGGTAAATAGTCATTTCAGTATTTATTATTATCGAGAGATTTTCTTTTTTCAGATTTTGCCAAATTTCGATTTTGGTTCGATTTCTAAAACACTCTATACCCATAATTAAGAAATAAAAAAACCACATCAACCCTCTGTCCAACCATACATAATTAGTTTCAGTCACAAATCATTTTGGGGCCAAAATTGAACTTCTTTGAAATACTTTGATTTCGATAACAACTTCTAGAATTATTAAGATTACTTAACTTTTTAGATTTCTTTTTAGTTTTTAGTTAAAAAACATAATTTCTTCATAACATGGCAACATAGGTAGTAGGTAGATTAAATTTACCAGACAGAAAAACCCGAAAAGCTCCAGTGGTTCTCAAAATTTAAGCAAAAAATATTTCTTTTTTTGGAATTTTTTAAAGTAAGATAATGTTTCTTTTATCGAGATTTACCAGCCCTGAAAATATTTACACTTATTCAAGACTCACCCAGAAAATCGACAATTTCATATGAAATACGAGTAGTTCTAAAACTCTTAAAAACATAGTTTAAATATTGCATTTGTAAGGTTCACTAGCTCTATCTATAAAGAAGTAAACAATCATTGAAATCAATGCATGAACGATTCGAGGTGTAACGCGAACGTAGTCGCGGGAAAAAGCTAGTATGTTATTAATTATTATTACCGAGTCCCGAAAGTACCGAAAGAACCGGGATTAATAATTTCGAGTCCCAGTTCTTTGATGTCTCAAAAGAACCGGGAATTACCGGATCTTTCGGTACCGGGATTACCCGGTTCTGAACCATATTTCATATAATTAAGAAAAAAATAGAGACGATCTTTTTAAATAGTCTACTGAACAGCTAAGACGCAAAGTAAAACATTATATGTTGACGAGGCCTAACAAACAAACATTCTTTGTTTCTCTTCTGCATTCTTCAAGAACCTTGAACTGCAACATTCCTTCCACGATTGTTTATTTATAAATAAGCGCATAAGATTAGCCCGTGCAGATGTAGACTAAGGTAAGTCATTCCGACATTTAGACGGATGAATCACTGCAAAGTTCTATCTTTAAAAATGTTGAGCACGTAGTGAAAGTGCGCTCGGTATGAAGAAGCCAACGACTTTTGTTATTTTAAAAATCGTGGAGAAAAAAGCAATAAAATTCTCATCGGCGTTTCACGTTGCTCGCAGTTATTTATTGATACAAGTGGATTTTTATTGTTTGTCTCCGAGATAAAAAGGATATAGATGTAGGTTAGTTTAACAGACGATCCTAGAAGGTGTGTTTAAAAGATTAGAATAATATATCATTATACATGGTGTCGCATACAATAAAGCACACCTCAAGAGATAGAAAGGTGATTAAATTAGAGAATTAACAGCCAGTAATAAAGCTGGTCTTAAAATTAATTTAGCAAAAACTAAAGTAATGTACAGGGTGTCCCATTTTGGTTGAAATCATACGGTATCTCTGTTATTCGTGAAGAAGGGTGCGGTTTGCACAAACCTTTGCAACTTTTTGATCAAAAATTTTCATAGCCCTTTTCATTTCTGAGCTACAGGCTCTTTTTGAAAATTTTGCAATTTGGGACACCCCTTGTATCTCTGTATTGTTAAATGTATCGAGACGGTGAAAACTTTTTATTGTAGAACTTTTTACGTAGAATACAGTGGCGTAGTCTGTTATTCTACGAAAAGAATATATTTGAAGATATGAACTAAAGTTACGTTTTCTTAAATAGAACACCCTGTATATTTATAAATTATAAATTATATGATCTGGCTTTCCATAAGCTTCTCAAAAATATATATATCACTCTATATTTATTTTCACTATTTACTGCAATATTTAAAAAAAATATATTAAAGGATCATACTTATTAGTAGACCATGATTGATAATAAAAGAAACTAATAAATTATTAAAAGTATACTCCTATCTGTCTCTTCTTTTGTTTTGAGAGCCACTAATAAATTCTTTATATATTAGGAAAACTTAACTCTCTACCAGTATTTGTAAATCTTGGAAGCTATCGTATCGGAATTTTTAAATATTCCTTTAGCTAATTTACGTAAAATATGCTTTCAGCAAGAAAGCATGCTTCCCCTCACAACTTAACATACAATGAAAATATTAGAATTTTGTTAAATTATTATTTCTCAAATCAATGAATTGGAATCAATGGACCCAGATGATGGCCTCCCTGATTCCCGGATTCGTTCGTTCTCGAATTCTGATTTCGGGGATTTTTGAAATATGAAATATATCCTGGCAACTAATACAATGTCGAACACATGGAAAATGCTTTAATAATGCAAGCTAATAACGCAAGCTTTTAGATATTTGCAAACCCATCCCGTTATAAAAAAGAAAAATATATTCAGAGATTCAGTGGTAACGGTTCAAAAGTAAAATATATCAATTGCAAATAAAATTCTAATAAGTGTATGACTATTTTAGTAAATACCATTTTGATTTTTTGTTATTTATCTCGGCCTACTAATAAGAAAATGATATATTTTAAATATCACAGTAAATAGTGAAAATAAATATAGAGTGGTATATATTATTGAGAAGCTCATAGCAAGGATCATACGATTTATAAATATACAGGTTGTTCCATTTGAAAAAACTTACTAACAAAACATAACTTTAGTTCATATTTTCAAAATTATTTTTATTGTAGAAAAACACTACGCCACTGTATTCTACGTAAAATGTTCTACAAGAATCAATTTTCACCTTCTCGATATCATCCATAATAACGGAGATACGGGGGCTGTCCCAAATTGCAAAATTTTTGAAAAGACCCTGTAGCTCAGAAACGAAGAGAGCTGTGAAAAGTTTGTTGACAGCATCTTCCGTTTGACAAAAAATTGGCACAGGTATGTTGTTACACAAGTTGTTTTGGCTGTGTGTGACACCAAAATCAAATTTCTCATATAAAAAAACTCCCCCACAAATTTTCATCAAAATATTGACGTTATTTCAGAAATTATTTGGAAAAAATCAAAACAAAAATGAAATTTATACACCCTGTATCTCCGAAACTAAGCATTTCAAGAACTCCGAAATTAAGCATTATGAGAACTTTTTTACTTCTATTTATCTGCAGAATATGCTACAGTTTCCGGAATATAGTTCGAATCACCCTGTAGAGTCTCAGTGCGTGGGTGATTAGTGTTTTTATAATTTAAGGGTAAGTATATTATATTAATTATGTTTATATGTAGTTTTTGTAAATATAAAGCCAGCTCTCTTAGAAAACACAATCTCCATTTATTATAATTATTTGTATTTTAATTTTCGCGATTTTTTAATGGAAACATAATTGTTCCATGATCTCTCTATATCAGCATATCTCTAAGTATTATTTATTTTTTCAGACTGTATATCGGGAGACAAATTTAATAGAAAACCCTATACATCCATAATCTCAGGTTTTATTATACTCATAAGTCCCAGGTTTTATTATGTTATTGATACGAGCCTCAAACTTGCCAGACTGATTTTGATATTTACATTAGTATAATCAAAATCTCATCCCTTTGATATTCTTTCTAAGCGTTTACCGAATGTAGGTCGGCAGGTGGGACCCGGGCAAGCAACCTCTCACACGAACGAAGAAGACTTTTTCATTCATTCATTCGGCGATTACACGGCGATATCAACAGTCGCTTGGACGAGAAACGCGCTACATCGTGCTCGGGCTTTCCACTTTTCCTTTCGCGCAGTTTGTGCGAGATTCCATCTGATTAGAAACCGATGCGATCGGGTGTATCATCGGACGGATTAGTATCGGTATCGAAAGACTGGGTGTTCTGTGCAGAGAGAGTGATTAGGATTTTTAATTAGTTTTTTTTCTATTTGATTTTTTTTGGAATGGAGGTGTTTAAGGTTAGTAGAATAATATTTTTAAACTGTATTCATTTAATTATACCGACCTGAACACAGGATATCCCATGTAAATTTTAAAAGCGATAAATAAATGTCTCCAATTTTCTTTTAGAGAAAACTTTATTTCAAACAGTTTAAAGAACTTATTAAAATTAACAAATTGTTTCAATAACTTCTACGAATTCCTTTTAGAGTTATGAAGGGAAAAAAATAATCGAAAAAATACTCTGGTCCTGATCAGAATAACAAACTTGCTTCATCTTCAATTTTAATTTTTTAATATCAAACGCTTTTGTTGCCAAGATTAATTATAAAAATAATTTTATTTACAACCATATATGTAATACTGACATTACTGACTTTTAAAAATTTTGAAAGTGTCAAATTATCTACATTTCTTCCCTCTTCTCCATTTCCCTCACTCGGTTTTTCTTATTTCTCGCCTCATTTAACTAAGCAAAATATTCTTGTAATATCTTTATTAAATACTTATCTAACATCAACAGAAATAAACAAGAAGATTAACAATAATAATTGAAGATTTTAATACATTTATTTGTTGAAGGTAAAAATTCTAGACTTCTTTGGCATTAGCGTAACTAGCAATTCATCCTGGGGGGGGGGCTGAAACTGAGTACCGTAACTCTTTTATTTTTTAAAAAATGAAGAATAATTTAAAAAACACATTTTTTGAATAAAAATTTTACATGAATTTTCTATCAATAAATTTCAGACTTGGTTATCAAACCGTGTACCCGTAGATTACTTAAGTACCCACAAATTTTCTAAAAATAATAAAAATTAACACATTTTTTGAACATACCAAAATAATACTAACTAAACAAAACTAGAAAACGTCATTTTTACTACATCACAAGCAAATAGAAATTAATACGTAGCCAAGACTAATAATTCAAGATTTCTCTGGGAGCTGTAGCTGGGGAGAGGTGGCACCACCGGGTACCCCTGTAGTTACGTCAATGCTCTTTGGCTTAAAACCTACATTCTGGCGTTTTAAAAAAGCGACGAGTTTGTGATATTGTCTTTTCCCTTAATTCTAGCATTGTCCGTATCATGCTGTACGTAGCCCAAAGAGTAGGTAGATGGCTTTTTCTGCCTTGCCATGTCGCTAAAATATGCTATCAAGACTGTCTCCGAAGCAATACTCTTAGCATTTCTTTCGGCACACCATTTTTAGTATACTTTCAATGCTATTTCATATTGCCCCCTACTTTTCTCTGGAAGTAAACTGGCTTCTGCTCTTTTTGCAGCTTCCTGTAAGTTCTGGTGGAGTACCAATATTAAAGTAGTCTTCATTATCAGAACTTTCCGACAACATTCTGGCTTTCTACACACACCGGAAAAGTCTAGGGATATTACAATTTTATCCAGCCATCGTCAGTAATTTTATTATTTGCATTTCTGATATAATAAAATTAAAATAAACAAATAGTTTACAGGACGTATTGGAAATAAAAATGCGAAATTTACAGAATTTTTCAAATTTACCTTGATTTTTATTGAACTCAAAAAAATACACACATTTTTTTTTATTCTAAACATCAGTGAATTAAAAAAAAAAGATAAAACCAATTTTACTTAATAAAGGATATAGCCTCCTCTACTGTTCATTACAACCCTACATCGTCTCTCCATGCTCCTGATCAGGTTGTCGATCTCTTTTTGAGGTACAGCCTGCCACGCTGCATTCACGGCCCGAACCAGATCCCTACGACTTTCACGAGGCCTACCTATTCTCAAAATTCTTCTTTGGACCGCGTCCCATACGTGCTCGATGGGGTTGAGGTCAGGAGATTGTGCCGGCCAGGGTAAGATATTTAATTGATGAGCATTGATAAACTCACTTACCACTCTGGCTGTATGAGGCCGTGAATTGTCATGCATGAGAATGAAGTTTCTCCCAAAATCATTGGCATAAATATGGTAACACGATAGGCTCAAGAATTAAATCACGATATATGATTAATGTTAGAAACCTTTCAAGAAAAACGAGATCTGTTTTTCGGCCTAACTGGACTCCTCCCCAGACCATAACTGTTCCACCTTGATAAGGGTGCACTTCCTGAACATAATCCAACCGAATAAGATTTTCCGGTTCTCTCCATACCCTAAGCCTTCTCGAATCCGGATGAGTTCCAAAGCGTGACTCATCCGTGAAGAGAACAGTGGCCCATTGTTCATTCGACCACTGAACATGATCTTGAGCCCACAAATATCGTACCTCTCGATTTCCTCTCGTTAAGGGTTGAGCTCTCCAGGGACGTCTGCTTCATAAGTTGACCTCTCTTAATCTATTGCGAACAGTGTCAGGACTAACGGTTACATTATGTGTTTCCTGGAGAATTAAACTAAGCTCTTGTGCTGTAAGAGTCGGTCGGCGTCGAGCATTTAATTGTAAAAAATGATCTTGCTGAGGGGTAGTAATGCGATGTCGCCCTGTGTACCTTTCAGCAACTTGCTTTCATCACTTTCACGGTAGCGTGCACTTAATCGCGATATTACACTTTGCGTTGTATTTAATGCTCTAGCTACGTCTATTTGGCGCATTCCAGCTTCGAGCATACCCATGGCCCTTAGCATTCCGTCTCTGTTAAGATGTCTACGCTCCATAATGTCGTTTAATACTAAACAGAGTTATTTGAATAAATTCTGGCCAGTTATCATAAAAACATAGCCAGTACAGGTTAAATTCGAACAATTGATTCTAGGTGCTTTTTATACATTTGACAAAAAATGCAATTTCACACTTTCAACACTTCTGCAAATATCCCAAATTTAGAAATAACTAGTGTGACTACTTCGTTTCAATCGAAGTAGAAAGAATGGGCCTACAAATATGTGGTTGTTTATTCAAAACATTTATTTTTAACTTTAATAAAACGATATCCCTAGATTTTTCCGGTGTGTGTATATTCAAAACTGTCACTTAGTTGTTTGTTTTGCTATTGAAGGTTTGCGCCATAACAACCACTGGTACCGGTAACTATAGATACGGAAATGCCAAAACAGAAAACGACAAATTTTATACAGTATGTCTCCGGATTGTCTTTACAAGAGGAAAAACTTTTTTATTATTGACATTTTGAGAAAAATGCATTCTTCATAAAAAAATTTGCTTGTTCTAAAATGGTAAAACCCGTTTACCTATACTTTTCCAAAATTTCATACCGATTTAGAGAAAATAAAAAAATAATGAAAATGTAATTGAAGTCTAAAAATCAAAACGCGTTTCTATGGTAATAAAATTTCGTTCTCATTCTTTGAT
The DNA here is from genome assembly GCF_002938485.1 of Sitophilus oryzae. NCBI lineage: Eukaryota > Metazoa > Arthropoda > Insecta > Coleoptera > Curculionidae > Sitophilus > Sitophilus oryzae. The sequence continues at coordinate 2,407,516 of NW_022147289.1, read as the reverse complement.
AGATTATTATTGACAGAATTTTAACTAGTCATATTTTTTAAGAACTCGAAATTATATTACCAGAAATCGAAATTATATTACCCATAGACATAACTCAACTTTCCCGGATATTCAACTCTCTCAAAACAAAATGTTATAGCTTCATAGTTTCTCACTTAGATTAACAATGTTTCTCACACCGATTTGATCAAAAGCAAAAATGGATTCAAACAGTTACATATACAGTAAAATTATAATTATGTACCTTTAAAAATTGTCGTTGTAGCCAAAATAGCCCCAATTATGACACCACTAGCAAAACTGGTGTATAAAACTATGCTCGCTACCAGGGGCGGATACAGGAATTTATTTTAGGGTGCGGGCCAAATAAAAAGTAATGTAGAATATGCTTTTTAGGGCGCCATTTTTAACCCAACAGCCTAATATTTAACCAAATTTATAGATCTTAGGGGGGGCCCGGGCCCCATGGCCCCCCTCTTTATCCGCCACTACTCGCTACCGTAGTTGAACTCTTTTAAAAAGCTTTATTAGCTGGATTATAAAATTATAATACGAGTTAGGATCTTCTGAAGATATTAAAATATTTAAGACTTTTTAATTTTTATTTTTAAAATTTTCACAAATTATACTTCCTAACACTTTTAGAATAATTTTATAATAAATTTTTTCATCCTCGCTATTTAAACCCGTGTATTTGTATACGCCAGTTGATTGCTATATTCTCCGATGGGGGCAGCACCGGCGGAGAATGCACCAGACCTATTCCTACAACAACTAAAAATGTAATAATTAATTTTAAGAAACAAGAATAGTTAATAAAGACTACAAGACTAAAAAACAAGAGTAGTAAATACATTTTCTTTTGAAGCAGTGTGTTTACTCATCTACGAAATATATTTGATTTTTTAAAGATTCTGTTATGTTACAGTGTTCTTTTTGTAAATTTTCACGGAAAATTTATAATTTAGAATATTTTCTGTAGAAAAAAAAATCATAACTGAAACCTTTTGACCGAACAAAACTCAGACATGACTGATATTATGTGCAAATAGCCCTTTAATCAGCAACTTCCGTTCATTCAGAAATGTTAAACTACTTTATTGATAAAGATGTGTTTTTCCTAAGAGCTTTTTCATGTTGAAAACACTTACTACATGAGCTATCAACGTATACTTATTTGTACTAATAGGTGTGATAATATAACCTACTATAGTTATTCAGGAAGATATTTAAATTACAGTATTTTTTATCTAAGTACTGCCCCTATTTTTTGCTAAATAACGCGTTACAATTTTATTATAAATACAACTGCTTTTTTTCTCCATTTAATAACGAAGTACTAATCACTACCGTTGCTAAGTAAGTCAATTACATAGATTAATAATTAAATATACAATAATTACTAATTATGCAATGTTTTAAGGTGAATATGTATATAAAATCTTTTTTTGTACCTTGAAGACTAATAAAATGTCGACCTTGGTTACGGAATCAGGAAAATAACATGCTTTTATGGTTGGTTATTAAACTTCTTGCAGTTTTTCCTGTAATAAAATGTATAATTTAAATTTCTTTTAATTCGTAAAAAGCTTTAAATCGTTAGTTAACATGTAGTGTCAGATACAGGAAAAAGTAAAAGAGTAGCAGTGTAAACTTTATGTTGCATTCATCGACCTAACAAAAGCCTTCAACTCTGTAAACAGAGATGCACTTTGGTTAATTATGAAAAAGTTCGGAGTACCCAATAAATTTCTTACAGTGTGTAAAAACCTCCATAATAATAATATCTCATGAATCACTGAGCGATCCCTTCCTAACAAATAAAGGAGTTAGGCAAGGATGTGTCTCAGCGCCTCTCCTCTTCAACATATTCTTGGCGGCTCTCTCCATTATAGTGGACACCAAACTGCAGGAAAGAGGAATGGGCATAAGATACAGATACGACGGCGGTCTGTTTAACATAAAAAGACTTATAAAATTCAAAACACGTATAAAATTCATCACAGAACTTCAATACGTTGATGATTGCGCTCTAGTTGTTGAGAAATGCTGAACCTGGGCATACGAGGCTTTGGACCTTAAGTTGAACATCGATATAACTAAAATCATTTGCACTCCCCCCGGAAGATCACAATAACGCTATAAAAATCGGAGAAGAACTATTGATTTCAGAAAAGGCCAATATCGACACTGAAATTCAGCACAGGATTCTATCTATCTATCTATTCAGCCTTTTCGGTCCATCATTGGACATAGGCCTCCCACAATCTCTTCCACTCTTCCCTCTCTGTCGCCGTGCTCATCCATCTTTTGCCTGCATGTTTCCTCAGATCGTCCGCCTATCTCATCTGAGGTCTTCCTCTACTTCTTCTGGGCATTTTCTTCTCTCAGCATTTTCAAATGCTGCCCAGGCCAGTCCTACTCGTCTCTTTATTTCAGCTGTTTGGTTTTCTTTTTTCAGTTTAATCATTTGTCCCAGATATATATATATATATATATATATATATATATATATATATATATATATATATATATATATATATATATATATATATATATATATATATATATATATATATATATACCCAAGTAGCAATTTCACGACTTGCGACCACATGTTTACTAAACACAACGTTGGATTAGTTACAAAAAATAGTTAGCTCCGTACCTTGGGTGTTAAAATAAATGTAAACGTTGTTGTAACGTTGTGCCGACGTTGAACAAGTACCACAACAAAGTAAAAGCTTCTGCGACGTCGAATAAACGTTATCTTGTAACCTTTTTTGCTTAAGTGATCTTTAGGTGATTCGGACAACGTTGTTACAATGTTGGGCAATAAAGAGTTTTCCGACGTCACTTTCAGGACCTATTCCAACGTTGCGCAAACGTCGTCTGTTTTACTAATTCCAACGTTGTTTAGATTTCCTTATTCTTACGTTGGTAGGACGTCGAGCCACTACCTTTTTGCAACTGTATTGAACCATAACCTTAAATCTTAAATTTTCACTTCATTGTTCTGTTCGGTCAGACAGTTCAGTGCTGTTTTTGTTTTATAACAAAACCTTAATTAAAATGGGACGTAAGAAAGGCACATATAAAACTAAATTTAAATATACATCGACATATTACCGGTAGTTTATCCGCTCCCTCGTTTATTTAGAATATAGAGGGCGGCACAAGCTAGACTCTAGGATGACTAAATTAGGCAATCTTGCGACTAGTATACTACCTGTTAAGGCTGAACTGCGACTTTATTAGTCCAGGTATGCGACTACTCGAATTACTCCATCTTAATCACCAAAACAACAAAGCGAAAGCCGCCATGTTGTTGAATAAGAAAATGTTTCGTTCCTAAAATAGCAATTCCTGCTTTTTGAATACATTAACTTGTAATATTTGACCCTAAACAACACGCGGAAACAATTTTTTTTCGACTGCGAATAAATTCTCATTTTACTAAAAAAAAACAAGAATTTTTTTTAAAACTTCTTTAATTTTAAGGCCCATTAGTATTTTTCAAATCAGAAACAATACATTTATCAATAAAGTTGTTTGCGTTTAAATTTTTCGCCTTGGGTAACGAGTTACAGAGTTGGTTAAAGTGTTTCAATAATTATGATCTTCAAACATCCTCCACACTTAAATACTTTTGTTTTGTTTTTCTTTACTGCTATCTGGCATATGTCTCTAATTAAATCATAAAAATAATATTTTTACTATAATTATCCCAATTTAGGATAAGACGCGACTTAGACGCCATATTATAATAGTTTTGTAATTCTGTGAATTAGGATTTTAAACAACGTTGCGGTTTGTACTAAATTAGGCTGCTAGCCAACGTAGGTATCCAACGTCGTTTCGACCCAAAAATTATTCTCCAAACTAGTGCAGACTAGGGTTGGCACGAGGTTGTGCCGACGTTGCGCGCCCCGACTTTTGGTCGCGTGACACAACGTTGTCCCGACGTCCAAATGCTGCTTGGATACTCTTCAACTTGTTCTAATGTATTTTATCTTGGTTTATTCTGGTTGTTATGTTTTGATCTGTGTTTGTTACGATTTTAGTTTTAGTGTAGTTCATATTTAGGCCTATTCTTCTAGCTGCTTCTAACAGCACAGGATTACCAGCGCCTAAAGAGCATTCTGGAAATTAGAAGATACACAAAAACGAAACTTGCAGTGTACCGAGCAGTAATAATCCCCACCATGTTATATGGACGTGAAACCTGGGTGCCGTACCGCCGGCACAAAAACTCATTAAACAAGTTGCAATAGAGACTAGAGACGCCTTAAACAACTGTTAGGAATCAAATGGTACCGCCATGTCTCAAACGTATCGGTCCTTGAAATGAATATAGAGCGAAATGGAGAAAAATTGTAACCTCAGTTACAAACGACACCCAAAAAGTAAAGAGACAACAAAGAAATGAGATTTTTGAATGTCCGGAGTGCGGAAGAGAGATAACATCACGTATCGGGCTTTTCAGTCACAGAAAAGCTCATGAAAGAAAATACCTTGCGTAACCATCTTCTGATGCGTGTCAGATACTCGCCAGCAAGTGTTTTGGTGTATTATTGTGGTGAATTAGTGTTTTATTTTTGCTAACACTAGGCACTTGCTAACTTTTGGCAACAACAACGTCAAATACTATTTAGGAATTATAAGATCTGAGGTTTAATAATGAAAAAGAAGGCTCGTGTTAAAATTTACACAAAAATCCTAATATTATATTACAGTTAACATTTTAATTATACTATTACCTAATTATTTATTTTTCCTCGCAATTACGTCTAAAATTATGCATTATTAACAGAATTTTACGCTGTCATGGTCACAAGTGATCTCTATTTTAGGTCTTCTAAATAAATATCATGGTCTATATTGCTAACAACTAGAGCAAAATAGAAACATTTAGCCTTTCTTTAGTTTTGCCAGTCAACTCTGTCATTAATTAACTTTACACGCTAGACGACCTAAGAACAGCTAATAGCTTTGTAATGATACAGGCAATTTGAAGGAAACCTATTATTTCCTGGTTACATTAATATTTTTATATACCTGGGTATCTTAATCTGTGAACTTTGAATGGTACTTTACTAACATAATACACACTTTGTGGACCGACACAAAATCGATGTATCCTAAACTTTATAAGTAAATATCCTTAAAACCGTTTACAGTTTCGAACTAAATGAAGAGCACTGTTCGTTCGCGTCGAATTAATCATTTGTAATGGTGATGATAAAGCAAAGCAAGAATTTCCATCAACATACAAACTGGATAAAATTTTCTCACATTTATGTCAGCATGAGAAAATAAAATAAATAAAATAAAAAAATACAATATGGCGATATTATTGTATAACTTGGTAATATTTGAAGGGCAGTTTCATCTAGTTGGAATTTGACTTTCGAAAAATCCATTTGCCAGTAATAAGCTTTTTACGCCAAGCAATTTAAGCAGAATCGTGGTTAATCAATTACTCAATTTTTTGGAATACCCTGTATGATTTTTTAAAAAAAATCAAAATATGTAAAAAATCAAAATAAATTATGCGTGTCCCAGCGTTTTCCCGAAAGACTAACTGTTTTTTAAACAAAAAAAAATAAAATAAAAACTAAAAACCCTAAAATATTACAAATATTGTAATATTTTAGGGGCGTTTTCACCCTCTTGCAATTTGAGATTCGAGAAACCCCTCCTTATCGAACCTCTACATCCCACAATCAATCCGTTTGTCAAAAATCAGCTTTAAACGTCAAGCAGTTTAAGCAGAATCGTGATTACCCAATGATCATATATTATGAAACACCCTGTATAAATTTTTAAAAAATCTTAAAATATGTAAAACAACAAAATAAAATATACGTGTTTAAGAGTTTTTCCGAAAAACTCACCGGTTTTTAAATAAAAAATATTCTATTATTTCAGGGGTAGTTTCACCCCCTTAAAATTCAAGTTTCGAAAAATCCCTTCTTTTAATAAAAAATATTGTAATATTTGAGGGGTGGTTTCATCCCCTTGGAACTGGAATTTCGGAAAATCGCTTCTTATCGAACTTCTACACCCTAGAATCAACCTGTATGCCAAAATTGAGCTTCTTACGTTGAGTGTTTTGAGCAGGATCGTGATCAGCAGTGAGTCAGTCACTTAAGGGTTTTATATATTAGCTGTGATATTAGTATAGAAGAAAGCCTTCGACTGCACAATTCTGCTTTGAGGAAAAACTATACGTGTATGGCCCTCTTAAGATTCTATCTTGATTGTTTATCATCGAATTTGCAACCAATAAATGTGTGGGAAGAATCCAATGACTATAACCCCCATAAAATATATCTTTCATTAACATCTCTTGCAAAAAAGGTTTGTTAATCAAAACAAATGTGCTATGGTATTATCATAAATGTTATGACATCTATGGCTAACAAACTACGAAACAGCTCATTATTATATTAATAGGTATATATTAACGTGATTGGATATTGAGGGAGTATATTTATGATACTTATTTTCAAACTTGCCAAGGACGATATTGCATGTTCATCATAAACGATTTTTTTATGATTTCCTTCGCTATTTGATTAGTACGTGGGTTGTGTGGTTTTTGTTCCAACCTATTAACTCGAGAGCTTGCAAAAGTTATGATGAATTGATGCAGTGCTTATATTGTGGTTTATATGGATGGAAAATTGTAAAATTAGGACAGCATAAAGAAAATTAACAATTTAATTCGGAAAAATTTATAGAATTGATTATAACCTTTTTAATTACTTTTATTTTATCTAATACTATTTATTGGAAGACTGAAAAAAATCATTAATAAGATGTTTTTTACAGAGGCGTAACTAAGGGGGAGCCAGGGGGGGCTTAGCCCCCCAGATTTCCAGTGCGTGTCTTATAAAATTGGTTTTAATCTCACATCAATATTATCTTATAGTGATCTAAGTCTCCCCAAAAGACTTGAGCCCCCCCCTCCTCCTAAAAGTATATGTCTAGTTGCGCCCCTGTGTTTTTGTTACATTCACTCTGTTCTGTTTCGTATTTGCATTCACTAAGAGTGGGTCCCAGGTGGGACCCTCCACTGCGGCCGCGAGGGCCTAACTATTTATAACAGAATATATTATTAAACGGTTCTTTACAATTTACATTACACAAACTAAAACTTATAAAAAGAGTATCACTACATAAACTTTAAGTTATTTTAGAAATGTTCAAAAAATCCGCCATTGTTTTAAGTATGTACATAAATGCATCTTTTTAAAACTGAATTACTACCTATTCTCACAGAACGACCGGTCGACTTAATTCATAAGTTCATTTGTAAATCTTGTTGTTATTCATACCGTATAAAAAATCTAAAATGGATAGGTCAGGTGATCGAGGAGGCCCATGCAATTGGTCCACCTCTTTCTATCCCTGAGTTTGCATAAATAAATAAATAATTTTTAACATTTCTTTCATTATGGGGGGGAGGGGGTTATAATGAAAAACATGTTGGAAGTACTATTGATGCACGAGTATCTAAATTTAACTTTTCTAACATGTCTTGAAAACCGTTCTCTAAAAAACGTAAGTAACGTTCCCTGCAACGTATCCTCGAAAATGTGTGGCCAAGAAAAGTTGAACCAATAATCCTACACGCTTTTCTTTATTTGAAAAATTCATATTTACAATTTTTATTTATTTTAATTTACAAAGTTTCGATGTGACAGTTCCAAATTTCTGAGAGCAACGACGATTGAACTTGTTTCCATGCCTAACTAAGTGAATTGTTTAAAAATAATAAGCATTGGCTATAACTCAGTAATTTTTCGAAAAAAACATATTATAGCTTATATGGCTAAAAAGCTTAAAAAATGGCGCTTTTTTTTGGCCAACTATGGTTTCCATTAAAAAAAACATATGTTTGTGTCATATGTGAAAAATGACAGGCTTAAAAAAAAGGAAAACACAGTTTTATTAAGGATGTGATTACCTACAACTTTTATCTGGAAACTTTTTATCTAAAATAGATTATAACGGAATTAGGGACAATTTTTAAAATAACCAAAATTTATTTTTTTCGAAATATCTAGTAAGCCATGAACTTTTTCAAAAATCTGAAAGGCGCATATTTACGACCCCACAAAACTGCAATTCTTTCCCCATTTAACCGACTCTCTATCTCCAGTATTTTCCGAGATACCCATAGAGAACGTCGTAGAAAACTTACTCTATATTTACATCAAATAGTTATTTTCTTGCTTTTATTCTAACTTTGTGTACAGAAAAAAATATGTGTCAATGTCAACGTTACTATACCTTTTTTTCGCACCTGAGTCGTGGAAAAATTCGTAATAACTTTTACTTGCGACACAATGCGCGAATGAAATCAAAACCAACCAAAAAGTAGGTGACAAAATAAATAATGCACGCGTCCATACAAAAGGAGAAGAAAAACAACGAAACAATATGGTGTGTGTGCGAAGAAAAAGTCGTCGAATTTGCTTTTTAGGTTCAGCCGCAGTTCAGCCGCACCAGCCGCGATTAAAATGGATAGTTAGGTGAAAGTAATAAAAGTAGGTGATGAGACACACGAAGTTATTGACTTATGATTCTTCGGAACTTTCTTTAGAACCGACATCGACGGTCGACGGGTATTGCTACGATTTTCCGATTATATGTAATATTCATATCGATGCACGCAATTATTAAAATTGCATAGCAGTATTTAGATCAGGATATCAGTAGGGCAAGGCTAGGTTTTATTGCATGTTTTATGCATAGGTAGAGGTTAATTATTGTCGTGCATTTATGCATATTCTGCAGTTTGCAGTACTAATATATTACTGCTTTCTTTTAAGACTATCTTAATTTAAAATTACAGTTATTTAGCAGGTACTAAACTACTTAGTTGTACCGTCTAACAGTGAAATGAAGCAGAGTTTTTTTTCAATCTTTGTGTAACGGATGACTGATTGACAGAATGATCTGGAATGATTGAAACCAATGAATTTGACAGTTGTTGTCATTTATTCTCTATATTTTTATTTACATTTTGATTCAAGTATTTTCTATACAGGGTTGTTCACCACATACCACACGGAGTATTGTAGCTACACGATTAGATTTTTACAAATTGTAAAATTTGGGTTGGGTTTGGTTTGGTTTGGTTGAAGGACAATTAGAGCTACAATTTAAAAATATTTTTAGAAGATACAGAGTGTATCAAATAATTAAAAAATATCAATTAATCGTTTTTACCACCTGAACAATTTTAATTTATTTTTTTATTTTTTTAAAAACAATCTAAAATATCAATATTCCATGGGTATATGATAAATGAGGTCTAAAGAAAATGCATTTGCTACGAAAACTTGAAGGGATAGGTAAAAAATGGTATAATGCAATTTGACAGACCAATTAAATTGTGCATCTGATTCTCCTAAAATATACAGGGTGTTCCATTTAAATTAAACAAGTTATTGCCGTTTAAAGCTAGAATATACAGGGTGGCGCACCTTATTCGCCTCGGTTGATTATACGAAAACGGAAAGATGTAGAAACAAAATATTTTATGGGTATATGTGGGGAGGCAATGTGCACAATTTAAAATTATTTTGAAATATACACGATGTTTCAGAACTAAGATCCATACCAAAGTTATATTTTTTCTTATGGAACACTCAGTATTTTATTCCATTTTTGGATTCTTGGGCCCAAAAAAAGGTATTTATTATAAGGGTTAAATATGTTTAAAACCTTTGGTTTTTGAGATATTTAAAGATATTTAAATTTGCGTGCTACAATAGAATAGACTATTAACACCCTGTACATTAGTTTTCAGAATTAATTCTTGTTCTGAATTTAAAAGTAGAGGAATAAACTTTACAGAAAAATGTTATTGCTTTCTTAAATGTATACAGGGGTATCAAAAATTGCTGGCCTATTTTAAATATTTATTTTACATAAAAACTTCGTTATTTCAAATACAACACCCTGTATTTTTTTAAATAAGTCGAAGCAGATATAAATGCTCTTTCAAACTATATTAGGGTATCCTATACCTATCTGGCTCAGATTTTGAATAAAAAGCGATTTTTCAATAAAACTGTAATCACGATGGCTAGTATCGTCATGGCAAAATTTACAATTTGCAAAAATCCAATCTTTAGCTACAATACTCCGAGTCGTATGTACTGAAAAACCCTGTATATTTAAATGTCTTTCTGGATGTAATTCTCCATTAAAATCGATCCAGTCGTGTGTATTTACAAAAATATATCTAGTTTTTACTCTTTTTAGTGATATCTAATAGTTGGTATTGTTAATATTATACCGTATGATCGAAAAAAAATTGCGCAAGGTTGGCTTGGAAATGACGATCGATGACATTTAACAATGTGTCATAATATGACATGGCTAGATATATTGTTCGCCATAGATAAATGCAACAAGTTTAGATTGGAAAGCCCGTAAAAATTTTGGGTCGCGAAATTATTTTGGGTCGCGACCGTTATACGCGATCTGGCGCTGCTATAGCGGTCGCTAAGAACAATGGCAAACAAAAACAGAAATAATGTTCTCTTGTCAAAATCAGAATCTTCAAAAATCATAATAATCTTTCAAAATCTAAACCGCTCTCATTAAATTAATTCCGAAAAGTGTTTATAGTGTCCATTTTCAAAGTAATTATTGCTATCTTGTGAGTTCAATTCAACTTTTATTTACTCCAACCGGTGATAATTGTGAAAAAGTGGCATTAAAAACTTAAAAAGCTGTGCTGTGAACTGTGAACTGCAAAAACCATCGTGGATCGTGGCATAACGTCGGTTTCCAATGTTTCATAAGTATTTCATACATGAGTCCTTATATAAAATAAAGTTTCTTGTATGCAACACACTGTATTTTATTTATAAAATTAAACGAAAATAATAATAAATTTGAATAAACAATATTTGGCGATATAATTCCGAAAAAAGCCGAACCGCTCCGAAATTTTCAAAAGTTTTGGGTCGCGACCGTTGCAAGAACAGCGCCAAATAGTGTTTACATTGTCCTTATGGGCACTTTCCAATCTAAACTTGTTTCATTTATCTATGTTGTTCGCATTCTTGACGTTTAAAGTCAAAGACTACTGGTTAAAATCAAGAAAAATATACTTTTCAGAAATAAATCTTAAATAACTTAAAAACGATTTATTTTTGAGGAACGTGTAGAATCATAAGTAACGATTTGAAAAACTTTTTCACTAGTGAAAAAAAAAATAATTGCGATAATTTTTTAATCCCTCAATTCCATGACAGCTACGGTCAATATTATATGACATTCGAACAATTTAATTTTGAAATAGAATAGCCACATGTCTCCTCTTTATGTCACAGTGGCTCTGGTAATTACTAAATTTGACGTTTAGGCTACACAATTTTTTTTGACAGGCAGTTTTTTTCCTCTAAAAATTTTTAATATTTTTTTCTGTGATACGGCTAATGTTAGGTATAGAGTGTTTAATATCAAAATTCATAAAATTTTACAGATAATTTAAATATGTAATAAAAAATGGCGGTACCCATTTAGAATAAGAAAGTTACTGTCAACTTTCGGTATTTTCGGAAGTGCCACCGTATTGAAAATATTTTTAATCGACAGATCTTGTTGTGAAACACTAAAATGCAAATAGATCTCCGATCTAAATATTGTAGTTCTGTAGAAACTTCTAATGCACGCTCAGCCTGGGACATCCTTTAAATGAATATACGATTATATAGAGAAAAATAAGAAATCTGTGCAAGTTACATATATCTTATTGTTTGTAGCTTCCTTATTCGCTAAGAAACCCAATTAAAATAGGGAAATGACTGTTATTACGCGAATCCATCCATAAGAAATCAAAATTATGATCAAACTAACTTAGTTCCTTAAAGTTTTTACTTATATAAACGTCTAATTGACTGTAATTGTAGAACCCCGTAAGAATTTTACATATCTCACATTTTCAGTGGAATTCTAAACATATTTCCCATATGCTTAGTTTTAATTCAATTAATTATAAAAGATCGATGTTATTTTTTATTTAATATTTTTTGCAAGAAATGTGATTTATTGCTATTTTAAATTCTTTTTTCTAACGTTCGTTGATTGATTTATTGGAAAATTATCGATTTCAGAATTTTATTATGGCGTCTTAAGCAATTGAAAATTGATTACGAATTTCGAAAATATACGTACCTACATACGTGAAGTAATGAGTTTTTATAAAATAAATACTGCGAATACCATCTGTTAAATAAAGTTATTAAAAAAATAATGTATACACTTTTGTTGCGAAAAATCTGTGTTTTTTCTCCACTGAAAGATAAATCTACAAAATAAAAAAAAGGTGTGTTTTCACGCATTAGAGAAAAATACAGCACTTTCTTGTTTCCGATAGTTCTTATTTAAGAGAAGTACGCATTTTTCGATAGCGTCGTAGATTTCTGCCTGCAGGATGCTGGGGTAGGTGCCTATTGGTTCGGAGTACTTAGTTAAAAAAAAAACAACGTTTTATTATACAAAAAGCCAAAACAGCTTCATCGACAAAGCATTCACAAAACAAAAAAGCACAAAAACAAATATACAAATAATAAAAAAAATGTCATACAATACAAATCAATTCAAAAAAATTTGCGTCATAAAATTACAAAGGAAACATATATGGACATTGCAGAACATAGGCGTATCTAGAAAATTTTACAAAAGAAAAACTGTAAATGGATAAAATCATGTCATATATCATAAAATCAAGAGTTATAAAATATTAAATACTAGACCTTTAACCAGTGTGTGAGATGATCAATATTTTAAAATTCAAAATTGTTCATGATTAAACATCAACAAAAAAGTCGTTTACCGCATATAGGGCTCACTCCAGTAAGTATGATTTCAGGGCTTTGCGAAATGCGGGAAAGAATGAAAGTGATATTCGAAGGCAAATGATTGTACATTTTCTTGGCATTGTACAGTATTGAGCCCTTAACTAGTTCTGAGCTCGGGGTTGGCAGATAAATATCGTGCTCCGCATTCCTAAGTGGATAGTTGTGAGAAGGCCTTTCCGGAATAGAGAATATATGCTTGCGGATTAAGCAAACGGATTCAAAAATGAATAAGGAAGGAAGAGTCAGTATTTTGAAATTTTTAAAGAGATTCTGGCAGTGAGTTCTACTGTTTAGTCCCAATAAGTATCGAACTGCTCTTTTGAAGTTTGAACAGCTCTTTTGAAGTTTGAAAATACGATCAAATTTTGTCACGCCGCAAATGCCCCAGAATGGAAGGGCATAACGAAGATGTGACTCAAAAAGGGCATAATAGACCATTCTAGAGGTTGATGAGTTAAGTTCCTTAGAAACTGATCTTAGCGCAAAACAAGCAGAGCTTAGTTTTTTTATAATACTCATATCTCTGTTCCTGCTTTGGTTTTGGAAGCATCGGTATACCACGTTATGGCATGGTCTATGGTCGTTTAGGTTAGGTTAGGTTGCTGAGGTTTGGGATCATATTTGATCCCTCACTCGGAGGCCTTGGGCCCATTACGATACCCCTGTATTGTTTTACCAAACCTTCCTCTCATTCATTCTTTGCGTTAAAGCACTTCCAGCTCTCTGCAAAGTTCCCGATGTCGCTGATGTTGGCTTCTGCTGCTTCCTCTAGTCCCTCCAAAAAACCTTGCCCTAAAGTTTTAAAGCGTCGGTATTCCAGTGCCGGACGTGAGCAGGTGCTCTATGGTTTCTTCTTCCTCTCCGCATTCTCTGCAGTAGTCGTCGTCGGAAATTTTCCATCTCACGAGGTTTACCCCCGTGTGACAGTTTTCAGTGACGACACCTACAATTATGCGTACTAGGTCTTTTTTGTACTCTAGTAGTTGTTTTGTCTTTTTGCTATCTACCACTGACCATAGTCTTCGAGCTGTAGCGCAGTCCTCACGGTGTTGCCACGTCTCTTGCTGCTTGGCTTTAATGGCAGTTCCTATAGCCTCCTTCAGTGTGTTGATCGTCACAAGTGGTGGGTCATCTGCCACGGCCTCTCCCCTGGCCCCGTCTTTGGCGAGTCTGTCTGCTTCCTGATTGCCCACCAATTTGCTGTGGCCTGGCACCCAGCACAGAGTAGCCCCGCCCCGACGCAGCCAGGACAGTGCTTCTCGGCATTCTATAACAGTTTTCGATCTCACTGATTGCATGGTGATGCTTCTTAAAGCGGCCAAGCTATCAGAGTATATAACTATATCCCCTATTGGTCTAGTAGGTGTAGGTAGAGCATTACAGCCATCCGATAGCATTAAAGATCGTCAGATGTCTAGTTCCTCTGAGAAAATGCCTATACCTGGGCCCCCTGAATTTGCGGAAGCATCTGTGTAGACTGCTATCTCTTGAGTGTTCGTTACTCGGTTGCTTTCCCATTCTTCTCTTGTCGGTATGCGAATCCTTATATTTTCTCCAAAATCATGTTTGGTGAGCATATAGTCCGTTTTCTGGTCTAGCAGATGTGGACTCGTGTTCACCATGATTTTTTCTATCACTGGCAATATCCTCGAGTGACCGTGGTCTTTGGTCTTTTAACTTCTGAGCAAATATTTCTCTCAAAATAATAGATAATAATGCTTTAATTTTAGATATTTCTTCATTTAAAAGTGTCTCATTTGTTTCAGATATTCTTCATAGGAACTCTTCTGCTTTCGTTAGGAACATGCCAAGAAACACCGAAGAAAACAGCAGTCCCAGTGCATACAAGAACAGAATTAAAAGTTTCCAGAAGTCTGAACCCGGAAGACACTCAAACGCTCAACGTAATGACGAGAGATGGCAGTGTAGCACAGCTGATAGTGAAAAGAAGAGATAGATCCAAGAGTGTGGACACTCAGACCAGCAATACAAACAAGGCAAATAGGTGAGTAATATTTAGTTTGTTATATATAGCTATAAATATCTATTTATCATAGCAAAACACAAATTTCATGCGATAAAACCCAAAAAACTGTATGCTTTGTGAAATTTACAACAAAAACTAAAATATGACCATCACAAATTAGTAGTACAAATCAGTATTTTGAACAATAGCGCCAAAATAGTGTGTTTTAAATATAATAGATCTCTGAAGTAATAGAACTCTGAAAGTACGCCACTATGACGTCGTTTAATCTTGAAAACGAATATACAGGGTGTCCCAGAAATAAATGCAAGTATTTTAACTGATAGTATATATTGCGGCCTCAGAAACACGTCTATGAGGTATTTTTTGCAAAAAAAAAATTGAAAATTTGGAACTTTTTGCAAAAAATGTTTTTTTTAGTTTTAAGTTAAAAAACATAATTTCTTGATAATATGGCAACATAGGTAGTAGCTTAAATTTACATGAAAGAAAATCCAGAAAAGAGCCAGTGGTTCTCAAAATTTTAGCAAAAAATCATTTTTTTGGAAATTCCAAACCAAACAACTCGGTTATTTTGGACTTATTTGAAAAACGGCTAAGAGAAAAACTGTTTCTTTTGACCAGATCTACCACCCCTTATAATACTTGCACTTATTTCTGGGACACCCTGTATATATTAAAATAAATATAAAAAGTAAAAATTATTTAAACAATATTTAATCAAAACGTAATAGGCCAATAGTAAGCGAGGATAAAAATAGGGTATTACCTCCGAATTCTTGACACCTGCACCGATTGACGTGAAATTTTAACAATGAATAGAGATATATGTAAGAAACAAAAGTTACATAGTAGCGATGTGTGCTTTCACCCTGGGGGTGAGTGCCACCCCTTGTCGGGGGTGAAAAATAGATCACCCATTTTAGTTACAAAAATCAATAGAGGGATGAATTCTAAGCAAAAAATGTGCTATAACATTTTTTCAGAAAATTAATATTTTCCGAGTTATTTAGGATTGAAAATCTTGGGTTTTCATCTAAAAACTGCATATTTTTCTGCATTTTTATTATAAATAACTCGAAAATCTTGCGTTTTATCGCAAAACTCATATAACGCACAAATAAAGATTTTGGAATAAACGATTCACTTTTTGTTGTTTACCACAGGTGTAGTAACATCCGAGTTACCACTCTGTAAACTTGATTATTTATTTTTCGAAAACTAAATTGCAACCTTTTACCGTAAAATAATGGCGAAAGTACACATTTTTCGAAGAAAATGAATATGACCGTTTTTAAAGTGCTTGAAAAGATCTTTTAAATGTCTTTTTTTTAAAGGTCTTTTCAAGTTCGTAGCTCAAAAACTCGCGGAGTTATGATAAAAATAAAATGGTCACCTCATTTTTTCGGAAAAAAATTAACCACAAAATCTATGACTAAAATCATAAAAATAAAAACTGTCAGTTTGTAAGAAATTACACGAGCTACAAATTAACCTCTAGAGTTGAACAGTCTTGAACTCTTCATTTTCACGAGATTTTTTGGTTTCAAAGGCTCAAAGAAGGTGGTCCTTACATGCAAGTCAAACTAAAAAAACGTAATATCTACAAATATATTAAAATCATTAAAATTAATAGAATCCTAACAACATTAACTTGCGGTAGTCAGTGGTGTGGTTATATCCATAGAAAAAGCCTAATAAGTAGTTTACAAAACAATAAACTTTTCATTTTTAACCACAATTTCTCTTGAAAGATGATCATAAAAGACCAAAATGACATTACTCGTAAATTTTGAAGTTAAATTAGTGGTAAATGTTAAAAGTTTGTTAAGTTTTTCTACTAAATGAAAATTACTACCACAAATTTTTACGTTCTGAATGCTTATATTGAAATTAGAGGAACAACCACTAATTTCGCGGTCTTCCAAAAATTACTGGTTTCAATTAGCGTAGAAGTTTGTTCCTGTAATTTCAATGTAAGCATTCAGAACGTCAAAATTAGTGCTAGTAATTTTCAATTAGTAGAAAAAGTTATAATTAAAACCACTAATTGCGAAGTATATATATCGATTGGGGGTTTAACCAAAACCAAATAATTAAAAGAATCATATTAAAAAACAAAAATACAGACGATATGATAACTACAATTTTTTTATTCTTGTTCCAGTGAGTACAGTAGAGGACACGACAAAGAAGACTCACAAAACAACTATAGAACATTGAAAAAATTAGGCGTTAATCCATACAGTACCTTCTACTTTCCTCAGGACAATCCTGTAGAAGAAGAAACATACAAAACAGAGGATTCTAACAATTTTAAGAACAATGCTGGATCTACAACGCAAAAGTTTCAACCCAGTTGGATACCACTGTCAGGAAACTATTATCAACCGACAAAAATTGTCAGATTGGACTCAATAGCTGTCGTGAGGAATTCCAGTGATTTCAGACCTTTGCAGAATAATTTGGGAAATGTTATTGACAGTGATAGGTAAGTGTAACAAGTCTTCAGAGTATCGATATTTTAAAATACATCAATATTTATTTATTTGCAAAATGAATCATACTACAATACGCTATATTGGTTGGTAAATAATATAAAAATTACGAAAAAATGTTAGTGTCTTATTCAAAAGCGAATTATCTTCAACAAAAATAAAGCTATCGAGATAAACCAAAAACCAACCTATCGAGAAAGGATGTACCTAGATGATAAAATTATTTTTAAATTTCTTGCTCTCTTAACATATTCCACAGAGTGTTTCAAACTTTCATCGAAATATCAACCATTTTGTATTCCCTCGTATAACTGAGAGATGGGAACTTTAATTCTTAATCTAGAAAAAAATACTAAAAAGCCAAATAATTTAGCTACAAACAGCTTAAAGGATCATCAAAATTGGCACACTAGAACAAAATATTTTAAATTTTAAAATAGGTATGTACAGGGTGGGTCAAATTCGACGCTTTTAAATGGAAACACCCTTTTTTATAGAAGATAGGCAAAAACTAATATCGGTGTCTGGAGCTCAATTTTTGTCAAAAATATGATGGTGAAAACCGCATATCGATATCTGTTACCGTTTCGGAGTTACGGGGTGTTTTTCAAAAATATGCATTTTTAATAAATCGCTGTAACTTTTTTACTATGGAAAATGTTGTATTTTTATGAAAACATTTCCAAAGCACCTTTTTACGTAGAATTTAATGGTTTAAGTGTAATTTTTTTAAAATTAATAATTTAAGAATTATCAACAGAAAATTTGATTTTTTATATGGGACACCCTGTATATTTTTAATTTATTGAAAATAATTTAAAATTACCTTTCCAAAAATATAACACACTTGATATTTTGTTATAATCCCCTTCGAAATACAGAATATTTAAAAGTTCGCCACTTTTAACTAGTAGGCTTTGGACCCGTTATTGATGATATGCCCTTAATGGAACTCGAAAACATATTTTTCCAGCAAGACGACGCACCGCCTCAGAACGCTGAAGTAATCAGCAAATTTTTGCAGTCAATTTCAAGAATAATTGAATAGCTAACCAAGATCCCAGCCGTTGGCCGTCGAGGCCGCCTGACTTAGTGCCCATGGATCTAATCCTATGGATATATTTGCGGAAGAATAAAGGTTTCTTATTCTTCCGTATAATCTAGACAAGAATTAGAAATACTTAGCAGTTAAGAGAGGGTATCTTTCACTCCCACTGAATTCCGCGAGAAATGTTCAAAAACTACCCCGTCTGTCCATAACAGAAGACGGTCGATATGTCGAACACCTGTAGCAAAATCTCATGTCTTGGTTTCCTATTTATTTTTATTGTTCTTAGATATAGTTTAAATGTGTTGATGTTGTTAAATATAGTTAAAATTGTTATAAAATTCTAAATCTCTCATAGCAAATATTATTTTCGTTTTAATTGATGCTCACAGCTAGAATTTTTTTGCATTACAGCCGGTGCCGTTCAAAGCCTACTTATTTAAAGCGGGTGAATTTTTATATACTCTATAACTCGAAGAGGAATCGAGCAAAATATCAAGTGTGTTATATTTTTGGAAAGGTAATTTTAAATTCTTTTCAATAAATTAAAAATATACAGGGTGTCCCAAATAAAAAATCAAATTTTCTGTTGATAACTCTTAAATTATTAATTTTAAAAAAATTATAATTTAACCATAAAATTCTACGTAAAAAGGTGTTTTGGAAATGTTTTCATAGAAATACAAAATTTTCCATAGCAAAAAAAGTTACAGCGATTTGTTAAATATGCACATTTTTGAAAAACACCCCGTAACTCTGAAACGGTAACAGATATTGATGTGCGGTTTTCACCGTCATGTTTTTGATGAAAATTGAGCTCCAGACACGGATATTAGTTTTCGTCTATCTCCTATAGAAAAGGGTGTTTCCATTTAAAAGCGTCGAATTTGACCCATCCTGTACATCAAATTTTAAGGTGCTCGTTTTGCGAGCTGTT
Organism: Sitophilus oryzae; assembly: GCF_002938485.1. NCBI lineage: Eukaryota > Metazoa > Arthropoda > Insecta > Coleoptera > Curculionidae > Sitophilus > Sitophilus oryzae. The sequence goes on along the minus strand of NW_022147289.1, from coordinate 2,388,153 downwards.
GAGTGTATATTTAACTTTACAAATACATAGAAATTTTAAGGTGTCATTTTTTCGTGGAGATAAGTCAAAACATACAAGGCCGTATATAAGTCAAAACTATGCCATTTTTCTCAGATATTTGAAATGATTAATTTAAGAATTAATTTAGGGAGACGATAATGCAATTTTATCCTCGTGTATAGAACAATATTTTTTTCCATAGCGAGTTACATTTTAAAAAATATTCAGAAATTATTATTTCAAGGAATTTATTACGATTAGAAAAAATATTGTGCTGGCTTGGCGTTGGTTTCTATGTAATTTGACAAATGAAGCTGTCTCTTTAGTTGTCAGTTTTGAGTCAATATTTTTTAATTCTCTTTCGTGTCGATTGCTGATTCAGTTGGAGCCAAAAATGGCTCGAAACGAAATAAGTAAATTACCAACAGATATTCAGGCTGAGGCTGCGGCGACAAACGCCATATTATCCAAACTACTTCCATTTAAATCCCGAATAACTTATGAAAAGGAATACAAAAATTTTCAAAAATGGAAGCAATTAAAAAACGTGCGAGAAGAAATAAAGTTTTTAACCTATCCTCGCTGTTAAAGTATCATTTAATCTACCCTTACGGTTAAAGTATTTTTATATATACATACTATTTACTATTGTTACGGACCCGTGTGGACTCGACCTAACCTAACTATATGTCCCGCCCTCAGATGACCTTAACATCGCATTAAAGAATAGACACCGTAATGATTCATTCGTTCCAGAAGAATCGAGTCCCACTGGAATGGACTAGTACATGCGAGAACATTCGAAAACCTTCTCTACGCACCTAACGATCTATGGACTATTCTAGAGTTCTTTACCTGTCGGTATAAAAGCCGGCGGCTGTGGCCTACAGGGGGCAGTTATAAATATACCAGTGCAGTTGACGCGCTAAAATTCAAAATAAATTCTTAGTTATAAATCGTTTGTAAATAGTTCTATAAGTCTTTTATCGTTATTGTTTTTGTTAATTAGTGTTAAATAAATAGTGTTTAAAAAAATTGTGACTTTCTATCCACACGGAACCGACGAAAAACGTAACACTATTATTACTATTTATTACTATTATAATATTTTATCTACTAGTTTTTCATAGATATATGGCAATTTTAACAGTTGCTATGGAAAAAATACAATTTTATTTATATTCCCGTTTAATTTATATTCAAGTAGAATTTATGAAGTCCTATTTGGGTAATAAAATTTTAGTGATTCTTTAAACGTGTTTTATAGCCAATAAATATTTCACCTAAATTGAGTAACAGTACGTTTTAAAATGCCTTCAGTCGATCGATTGGTTAATTCTTAGCCTTGTCTGTTTAAAGTAATACATCAGTAAGAGAAGCATATCAGTTCACATTATTGTTTGGTATATTTTATAAATTACCTTTATATATTTATTATGAAATAAAATATGTTCTTAAAATAAAATTTTCTTTAATTTCGATTTTTGAAGTGAACAAATTCAAGGTTGTGATACACGCACTAGGGGTAACAACCACTAGTAACAACCACTGGTGGTTTTTTCCAAAAAAACTCAGCAATTCTTGAATTTGTATACCTTTTTTGATGGCGTCTTTTTTCCATAACAAGGGGCCGTCCTGTGCCGGAAACACTGCGACCTGTAAGGCCTGTTGTGTTTGTCCCCTTTCTATATCTGCACCCATTCTCCTATCCCTGTGCCCTGCACTAGCTTATGCAGGTCCTTGATAGGATGGGAGCATAGTTCCTCCGGTTCTAGCCTTCTTCTTCTTTACGTGCCGTCTCTTTCGTGGAGGTTGGCGATCACATTCGCAAAATCTTCACGATTCTCGGCTTTCCTTATAAGTTCTTCAAAAGTTAGGTGAGTCCAGTTTCTGATGTTTCTCAACCAAGATAGTTTCTTCCTGCCGAGACCTCTCTTTCCTTCAATCTTACCCTTAACTATCAATTGTAAGACGTGGTCTTTTTCATTTCTCAATATATGCCCTAAGTATGATGTTTTTCTTATTTTTATTATATTGAGCAATTCTCTCTCTCTGCCTATTCTGTTGTAGACTTCGGTATTTGTGATATGGGCTGTCCATGGAATTTTAGGCATTCTTCGATATATCCATGTTTCGAACGATTCGAGGCGATTCATCTCTTGAACTTTCAGTGTCCATGTTTCTGCTCCGTATAATGGGATTGACCAAACATAACACTTAACGAGCCTAGTTCTCAACTCTAGGTCCAATCTGGGGTTCTGGAAGACGTTCTTCATTTTTAAAAATGCATTTCTTGCTTGTTCTATTCTGGTTTTTATTTCCACGTCGTTGTTCAAGGTGTTAACTATCCAGGACCCCAAATATTTGAACTTGTAGACCTGTTCTAAAGTATTGCCCTCTATTTTAATAGGAATTGGTACATTTTAGTTCTTTCCAAATATCATGACTTTAGTTTTAAGAGAATTGATCTTCATCCCGTATTTCTTACAGGAGCCTTCAAGTCGTTCCACTAAACTCTGGAGACCAGTATCAGAATCGGCAATAAGAACTGTGTCATCGGCAAATCTAATGTTGTTAATGACTTCGCCGTTGACTTTAATACCGCAATCTGTTGAAGAGAAAGCTTCCCGAAAAATCGCCTCAGAATAAACATTAAATAACAAAGGAGACAGCACACATCCCTGTCTTACTCCTCTCTGTATATTGACTGGATTGGAATTGTCATTTTCAATTTTCATGTGGGCTGTTTGTTGCCAATATATATTTTTCAGAAGTGTTACATCTTTGCTGTCAACTCCCAACTCATACAACATTTCGATAAGTCTCGTATGTTTGACTCTATCGAATGCTTTTTCGAAATCTACGAAACACACATACATTGGTTTTTGTTGGTCTGTACACTTCTGCGCCATCAATTGTAAACAGAATAAGGCCTCTCGTGTTCCCAATCCACTCTTAAACCCAAACTGTTTATAGCCGCTTTCTTGCTCACACTTCTTATAAATTCTGTTATGTATTATTTTAAGTAACACTTTCAGTGCGTGACTCATTAAACTAATAAGTCTGTAGTCACTGAGATGTCGAGCTGATGGTTTTTTCGGAAGCGGTACAAAAGTTGAGTGGAGCCAGTCATCAGGTACTTTTCCTCTATCATAGATCTTGTTAAAAAGCCTAGTCAGTATATCTACGTTCTCTTCTGATATTCTGGATATATATTGTCAGGGCCTGGACTTTTGTTGTTTTTAAGTTGTTTAATTGCCTGCAATACTTCACTATTGAGAATTTCTGGTCCCTGATCAACCGTTGGTCTTACTGTTGGTTCTTCTCTATAGTCATTATAAAGTTCTTTCACGTGTTGTTCCCATACTTGTATTTTTTCTTGTACGGTTGAACACAGTGTACCATCTGAGTTAATAATTGTTAGAGGACAAAAACGTTGTGCTGGTCCAGTTAATTCTTTTATTTTTTTGTGTAATGTAAACGAGTCGTGTTTCTTTTGTAAGTCCTCTAATTCCACGCACTTCTCTGAAATCCACTTTTCTTTAGCTGTGATTATTGCTTTATTAATTTCCTTATTGCAACGTTTATACGCTATAGCATCTCGACCTTTGTGTTCTCTGCGCTGGTCCATAAGTTGGAGAATTTCGTCCGTCATCCATTGTTTGTTCTTTGTTTTTAGGCCAGTTAAATGTGTTTGTGTGGCTTTAACTAAGGGTTTTTTTAATGCGTTCCAGGTAGTGTTTATATCTTTTTCGCTGTTTCTCACTTCCTGAAAAGCATCATTAACTTCTTGGGCTACTCTGTTTTTTACGTCTTCGTTTTTCAACATCTTGATGTCTATTTTTTTATATGAATGTTTTTTTCCAGTAAATTTTAATTTTAGTCTTATATTTGCAACAACAGGATTATGATCGGAATTAATATCTGCGCCTGGAAACGTCTTTGCGCTTTTAACAGATGATTTAAATCGCTAGTTTATTAAAATGAAATCTATCTGGTTCCGAACTATTCTGATGCCATTGTCTTGAGGGGATCTCCAGGTATATAATCTTCTTTTAGGCAACTTAAATAGAGTGTTTGTAATTGTCATGTTGTGATCTTGACAAAATTCTATCAATCTTTCTCCACGCTCGTTTCTCACTCCTAGCCCGTATTTTCCAACAATGTTATTTATTGGTCCTTCGCCAAACTTTGCGTTTATGTCGCCCATAATTATATTAATGTCGTGTTGTTTAGTTAACTTGTATACTTGTTCCAATTCATCGTACCATCTTTCCAATTCCTCTTCTGAACTTTCTGAAGGTTCTAGCCTAGCTTTAGTTCTAGCCTAGGTTCTAGCCTAGCTTTTCCAAATAACAAGTCTCGCTTGCGATCCAGAGCCTCGCAATAACATATCATGTGCTCCGCTGTTTCGGGATCTTTATGGCGAGTCTGCAGCAAAAACTTCCTTGATACAGGTTGAGCTTGTTCAGGTAACACTTGACAGCCATGTGTCCTGTCAAGAGGCCTGTTGTAATCCGAATTTAATCCTGCTAGGCATTAGCAGTTCTTTTGCGGTTTTAGAGCTTGGTTCTTGGATTTGATGGCGTCTTGGTACACATCCTAAAGCGCAACTTTGCCCCAATTTAACCATGTTCGTATCTATTACGGTTACCGAGATACCAGTGCTCGTACCTCGAATTTGTAGCACCCTGTATACAGGGTTGTTGACCACATACGACACGGAGTATTGTAGCTAAACGACTAGATTTTTACAAATTGTAAGTTTTGGGTTCGTTGAAGGACTATTAGAGCTACAATTTTATTACTATTTTACTACAAAAATATTTTTACAAGATACAGAGTGTCCCAAATAAATAAAAAAATATTAAAGTTGTATTATTTTCAATGGAACACCCTATATATTATTACATTTTTAGTTTCTACGATTAAAATAAAAGTAAATTTGATTAAGGTTTATTACACTTAAACCTTACCGTTTTTGAAATATTTTCAATTTTGTGAAATTGCAGTATACATTTTAAGGCTTTACTGAAGTTTATTTATTGATCAGTTATTGTGTTGCAATAATAAAAACTTTACTACCTTATACAGAGTGTCTAAAAATTATTTTAAATAATTACTAGCTTTAAACGGCAATAACTCGTTTGATTTAAATGGAACACCCTGTATGTTTTATGAGAATCAGATGCACAATTTAATTGTCTATCAAATTGTATTATACCGGTTTTTACCTATCTTTTCAAGTTTCCGTACAAAATGCATTTTCTTGTAATTTAGAACTCATTTATCAATATACCCATGGAATACTGACATTTTAGATTATTTTTAAAGATGTACCAAATTTTTAAAGAATACAGATACTAATATTGTCGATATAGTTCGTTTAGTTCATTAAAAAATAAAAAAAACTGTTTAAATATTTGTTAAAGAGGACCAAAATATGATTCCAGTATTGAAACTACATTAATTGACTGTTTGCGTTGATTAATAATAATTGCTTCAAATACTAAAAAGCTGAATTATGTATGTGTATTAGACAGTGTGGTAAAAAGTAACACCTTAAAAATGATATTTAATTTTTTGACAAATGCTTATTTATAACAACAGATACGTTCATTTTCATAACTTATTATTATATTGATTTCTGATTCAAATCCACATTTATTTAGAATAATTTATTAACGAATACAATTAAGTATGTAGTTAATTAGTATTTTAAGGAAATACTGATGGTTTATTTAATTAATGGTATACTCTTTTATAAAGATTTAAATAGTTTTCTTTTTGCATACAAATGGCCTAGTAATATTATCGTTTTACTAAAAACGATAATATTACTAGCCTGTACATTTTGTACATTTGTTGTTTTAAAAGCAATCTAAAATGTCAATATTCCATGGGTATATTGATAAATGAGGTCTAAATTATAAGAAAATGCATTTTCTACGAAAACTTGAAGGAATAGGTAAGAAGTGGTATAATACAATTTGATAGACCGTTAAATTGTGCATCTGATTCTCATAAAATATACAGGGTGTTCTATTTAAAGTAAATAAGTTATTGCCGTTTAAAGCTAGTAATTATTTAAAATAAATTTTCAGACACTCTGTATAAGGTAGTATAATTTTTATTATTGCAGCACAATAACTGATCAATAAATAATCTTCAGTAAATATTTAGTATTAAAAACTTTGTGATATCCTCGGAGAAATGAAGCCTTAAAATTTATACTGCAATTTCGCAAAATTGAAAATATTTCAAAAACGGTAAGGTTTAAGTGTAATAAACCTTAATCAAATTTACCTTTATTTTAATCGTAGAAACTAAAAATGCAATAATATACAGGGTGTTCCATTTAAGAAAATACAACTTTGATATTTTTTATTTATTTGGGACACTCTGTATCTTGTAAAAATATTTTTAAATTGTAGCTCAAATAGTCCTTCAACGAACCCAAAACTTACAATTTGTAAAAATCTAATCGTTTAGCTACAATACTCCGTGTCGTATGTGGTGAACAACCCTGTATAGTACAAATAAACATTTTTGATAAAAATCATATTATATGATAAAATATATCCATTCCAAACATACCAGGGTGTAACATTTTTAATGCATTGAATTTATACTAGGATGTAAACATATACGACCAACAATTTAATAAAAATGAATGAATTACGACATGACTGACATTCACATGCCGCTTCGATATCCCAAATATAAAATTTATTATTCATCATTCAACCTGAATAAGGTTATTATTTTATCTCTGTCTTTTGACAACACATCCAACCGCACCTTATGTGCCTTCTCATTGTATATTATCATAAAAATAACTAAAACATTTTTATATTATCCAAAGGCGGGATTTCTCTTTTTTACGCACGCCGAACATTATGCTAATCTGATTCGTCAGCCTAAGTTGACAGGTTGATCATTATTATTATCATTATTATACGCCATTCACTCTGATGGGGCCGAAACACACACATGTTACGATTTTGTCCATTAAGTATTCCGTTTATATGTATTTAGGGAATATTAAAAAAGTGAAAAGAAAGTGAATTGGGAATCTTTAAACGGTTCATTATAATAATATATTTTTTTTTATTTATGGCTTTTTTGGTTTGGATTTCACACTTATTGGGCCATTATATTTCGTAAATTACAAACGAATTAATGCATTTTATTTCTGTTAAACATTTTATGTACATAGATTATCTTTAAATTACACTCTCCAGTTCTCATCCTTTCAAAAAGTCTAGCAACTTGGAGAAATCATGTTTTTTTCTTGATATTGCAGGATACCACATGTTATTCCTCAACCTGTCAACATCAGGTCCAGCGAAGTGTTCGTGCAAAATGGCGGTCGGAAAAAAGCAAGATCGACCATGCAAATGGACAGCGACGGGATACCAGTTATACAGGGTGTTCGTATGCCAGACGACCCAACTGATACAAAAACATGGAGAAATGCCAGGTAAGTGTACCTATTACTGAAATACCTATAGAAAAATTAGAAAAAGTATAATATTGACTTGAAAGTATCATTTGTCGGAAACTTCTTATACATCATTATATATATAGGGTGTTCCTGGCTAACCTTGCATTATAAGTGTCTAGATTCGAGTTGATTTGGATATCCATGTTTCACAATGATATCTATAGATTAAAAATATATTTGATTTTTCTTATTTTAAAGGGATATTTTTCATTTTCTTTTATATTCAAATTTTCTGTGAATTTTATGTGAATATGGTATCATTAATTTTTACATGTATACTGTACAGGGTGGGTCAAATTCGACGCTTTTAAATGGAAACACCCTTTTCTATAGGAGATAGACAAAACTAATATCGGTGTCTGGAGCTCAATTTTTGTCAAAAACAAGATGGTGAAAACCGCATATCGATATCTGTTAACGTTTCGGAGTTACGGGGTGTTTTTCAAAAATATGAATATTTAACAAATCGCTGTAACTTTTTTGCTATGGAAAATTCTGTATTTTTATGAAAACATTTCCAAGGCACCTTTTTACGTAGAATTTAATGGTTTAAGTGTATTTTTTTAAAAATACACTTAAAATAAAATAAAATAAATAATTTAAGAATTATCAACAGAAAATTTGATTTTTTATATGGGACACCCTGTATATTTTTAATTTATTGAAAAGAATTTAAAATTACCTTTCCAAAAATATAACACACTTGATATTTTGCTCGATTCCTCTTCATGATATAGAGTATATAAAAATTCGCCCGCTTTAAATAAGTGGGCTTTGAACGGCACCGGCTCTAATGCCAAAAAATTCTAGCTGTGAGCATCAATTAAAACGAAAATAATATTTGCTATGAGAGATGCAGTATTTTATAACAATTTAAAATATATTTAACAAATATCAACACATTTAAACTATATCTAATAACTATAAAAATAAATAGCAAACCAAGACATGAGATTTTGCTTCAGGTGTTCGACATAACGACCGTCTTCTGTTATGGAGAGACGGGGCAATTTTTGAACATTTCTCGCGGAATTCATAAACTCAGTAGGGGTGAAAGATACCCTCTCATAACTGCTAAGTATTTCTAATTCTTGTCTAGATTATACGGAAGAATAAGGAACCTTTATTCTTCCGCAAATATATCCATAGGATTAGATCCATGGGCACTAAGTCAGACGGCCTCGACGGCTGGGATCTTGGTTGGCTATTCTATAATTATTCTTGAAATTGGCTGCAAAAATTTGCTGATAACTTCAGCGTTCAGAGGCGGTGCGTCGTCTTGCTGGAAAAATATGTTTTCGAGTTCCATCAAGGGAATATCATTAATAAGGGGTCCAAAGCCTACTAGTTAAAAGTGGCGAACTTTTAAAAATTCTGTATTTCGAAGAGGATTATAACAAAATATCAAGTGTGCTATATTTTTGGAAAGGTAATTTTAAGTTCTTTTCAGTTAATTAAAAATATACAGGGTGTCCCAAATAAAAAATCAATTTTTCTGTTGATAACTCTTAAATTATTAATTAAAAAAAAATATATTTAAACCATTAAATTCCACGTAAAAAGGTGCTTTGGATATGTTTTCATAGAAATAAAAAAATATTCTATAGCAAAAAGTTACAGCGATTTGTTAAAAATGCACATTTTTGAAAAACACCCCGTAACTCCGAAACGGTAATAGATATCGATGTGCGGTTTTCACCATCATATTATTGATAAAAATTGAGCTCCAGACACCGATATTAGTTTTCGTCTATCTCCTGTAGAAAAAAGTGTTTCCCTTTAAAAGCGTCCAATTTTACCCACCCTGTACAGACTATACAAATGTATAGATAATTTAATGGAAAAATATATTTAATCTAAATTAGTTACGAATATTGACTGGATTGTATACTATCCAGCTAGTTCACAAACTATCTAAGATGTATAGTAATTAAAATTTTTTAAATTTATATTACAGAGTAATAAATGGTGAACTAATACCATACGAAAAAGGCTACAAGCCACCAGCAGCCATCCCAATCGGCGAGTTAGTCTACGCCAGCCAAGTAAAAGAGAAGGACCAGCAAAGGTCCATTGGCCCTTTTACCAAGCAGGATAATTTCAAGAAACCGAGAGAATCGAGTAGTTCCATTGGTCCGTTTACGGTTGAAGATAATATTTCGTTAAACAGAGAAGAAAAACGCGATGAGCAAGAAGATACCAAATATGTGAAGTTCAGCTCTTCAGGTAGATTTTTTTTATTATTATATTTGATTATAGTATTTAAAAGTCCTTAGATAATATACAGGGTCCGGCAATAGTGCGTCGGGCATCTGTAGCTCCTAGAATAAAAAAACTTGAGAATTTTGTTTAAGTGCAGACCTAAAGTATGTACCAGGATGTATTTCCGGAAAATATTTTAACTTCTATAGGGTGGCTCAAAAAAGTGTGAGTGGATCTGGATGATTTTTTTTAAATGGAACACCCTGTATTTTATTGCATTTTTGGCTACCTTTCAGATCATTTTACATAATCCTAAGATATGAGTAAATATATTTCGATAGTTTCTTAGACTAAAAAAATAATTTTATTAGTATTAAATTCTAATAAAACTGTTTCTGCATGCGAAAATAACGTTTTTATTACATTATTATTAGATGTTATTTTCATATAATAAACTACTAAATAAAAAATAATTAAAAAAATCAAAATACTGACTCTTCCTTCTTTATTCATTTTTGTGAATCCGTTTGCTTAATCCGCAAGCACATATCTGCTATTCCCGAATCCATCTCATAACTATCCACTTAGGAATGCAGAGCACGATCTTTATCTGCCAACTCCGAGCTCAGAACTAGTTAAAAGTTCAATACTGTACAATGCCAAAAAAATGTCACAATCATCTGCCTTTGAATATCAAGTCGCTTTCATTCTTTCCCGCATTTCGCAAAGCTCTGAAATCATACTTACTAGAGAGAGCCCTATATGCGGTAAACGACTTTTTTGTTGATGTTTAATCATGAACGATTTTGAATTTTAAAATTTGGATCATCTCACACACTGGTCAAAGGTCAAGTATTTAATATTTTATAACTATTAAAATTATATCTATTTACAATTTTCCTATTGTAAAATTTTATTGATACGCCTTTTTTGCAATTGTCCATATGTCCATGTATGTTCTATTTGTAATTTTAATGACTTAATTTTTTTTGAATTGTATGATTTGTATTGTATATTTTTTTATTATTTGTATATTTTCTTATGCTTTTGTTTGTTTTGTAAATACTTTGTCGATAAAGCTATTTTAGCTTTTTGCACAATAAAGCGTTATTTGTTGTTTGTTGTTGTTCATCGTCTCCATCTAGTAAACCATAAACAATTTCACAGTCGGCGTAGGCCCTTTCACCAAAGAAGACAACAAACACTTATCCAGCCCATCGAAATTCGTCGACTACATCAAAGAAATAAACGAAAAGGAAGCAAAGAAAAACCACAACAACAACCAGAGAAAATACCGATCGTACGACCAGAACGCGTGGCAAACGAACAACTTCTACCAGAACGCCTACGAAACCGATCAAAGCTTTGATCAAGGCGGCTACGGCTACGAGCCGCAAGATTATCAAACTGAAGATCAGGACCAGCACAATAAATTCCAAAGGCGGATGCTGCAAGATCCCCAGAGCCAAATCTACTACCCACCGTCGAAATTGTACAGCCCACCGAGGTGAGTAATACGAATTTGTTTTGTTGGAATATCTATTTGTAAACAAAAGAATTGGAATTGTTGCAATCGAAATGCAGTAATGTAATTTTTAATGTTTATTTATGAGTTTAATAATAAGGCGTTAGAATGTATACAGGGTGAGATTACAAGAGACACAAAATCAGTTTGAGTCTTTGAATAAAAAGATTAATGTAGGAGCACAGATTATACAGATTATAAACTTTGTTTTTTCTTTATTGTTTTTCGTGGTTCCAATTTTCGGAATCGGGCACTAGTTAGGTTACTAGTTTGCGCACATAGCACGCCCACTTATGGCCTCTAAAATTGTGCACAGCGCCTGACCGGCACAGTTATTAGAGAGATATCGGAAAACCGAATAGCGTCATCCAGTATTTATGCCTACCTTATCATGGTTACGATATGCGCGAGTCAATTTTTAAAGCAACACCCACTAATAACGTTACCGCCTGACGTAATTTGCGGATCAATTACACCAAGCGCTCTTTCTAAATAACCTCTGATAACGTTTAAAAATTGCTTAAATGGGCATGTGCGGGTATTTGACAACCGGAGCCGGCCGGCGAGATCTTTTATTTTAGGTTATGTTTGAATTGTTTTGAATTATTGCTTTAGTTTTATTAGGTAATTTGATATTTAAGTAGCTGGGATTAGTTTTAATTAAATAAATATGGCCCAAAATATGGATTCCACCTCTTCCAATACTAAAGAACCTATAAAGAGTCTTAGGTTTAGAGCAGATGACGACTTAGCCTTTCTAAGAGAATTTGTTGCTTGTTGCCCTAAACCACTGGCAGGCGTTGAATAATAAAGCACTGGAAATAAGCACTTTAGCCCTTTAGTTTTAAAATACCTAGTAAACAAAACAATTTCAAACAAAATTTTAAATTCAAAGTTATGTTAAGTTTAAATAGCGGACGCGACGCGATCAGAATTATTTCCGATCCGATAACTATAAATGAAGAGAGTTAATACCACCTCACGTAAAGGAAATAACACCTGGCCTTATTAACGTCCATGCACGCTATTCGGTTTAGCGATATCTCTCTATTACGCTGTTTATTGTTATTTTACGCGAGTTTATTTTTGCGCACAGGAAATTTTACTCGTTTGCACATCGTCATAAAAAACAATTTTCGTACCACGAATTAGGAACAAGATTTTTATCTGTATACTTATAGGATACCTAATCTGTGGTTAAAATCAAGAACAAAGTACAAACCACCTGCGGCGACTTTTCAAAAGGTTAGAAAAAATTATGTAAAAAGATGGTAAAAATTAAAAAGAAAACCGCAGCTTGCGGTTGCTCTTCGTCTGGTGAACAGTAGGTGTAAGTTCATTTAATTGTTTTTACATTTTGTTGGGCGCCACTTAATTTAAGCCAAGTTAATGTGATATGTAAAAAATTGAGAAAATTACCACAGGCTAAAGATGTTCTGTAATGATATATCTCAAATTAAAACACCAAAATTTAATTAAAAACCATGTACATTTATTCATAATTAAATAGGTTGAAACTCCAGTGTAAAAATTAATAAGAAAAAAAGATAGCCATTAAAAAAATATACAATAAATTAGTGTTATTTTAATATTGAAACTTAAATTAAATATTATCAAACTACATATAAAGTTAACTATAGTTATATTAACTATAAATTACCAAACGAAATTGTTGTATTTAAGTTTCATTAAAAGGTTGTAATAAAAAGGTAGAAAGAAAAAAAGAGCAAAAAAAGATATTCTAAAACACTACATAAAAGAGTACTTAGCTTTTGCTCTGAAGCTGTAGTCAATTAGGGTTGATTTCTTATCGTACTTGGGCCCACATCCATGAAGTAATTGCTTCAAACCATCAGAAAACTTCGAAAATTATTTGCGTAAGAGAGAAAGTTCGTACCATCCTCGAACAGGGAACCTTCACGGAACCATTAAAAAAATTCAAAAACTGCTCAAAAAACTTCTGCTTAAAAAACTACTGCTGTTCTCAAAATCTTCTCAAAAAGTTCCTCCCAAAATTCCAATTCTTTCCCTTAAGATGGTAAGAGACACAATATATAATAAATGATTTTTCTCTAAGTATACGAAAGAAAGTAAAAGAAGAAAAACTATAACTTACACGCAGGGCTATTCTCCACCACATACGATGAAAAAAAACTTTTCTAGGAGGATAAAAATCACCCTGGGACTTAAAAATTACCGTGGTTAAGATGGAAGTGTCGAAAAATTCGATTAAATTTTTAAAGTTCTGCCAGAGGTTATCTTCTGAAGGCAAACAGTAAACGCACACCCAGACTGTGCTCAAAATATACAACATTCAGGAAAGTTACTCTTCTTCCTTCTTTCTCAACCCGGTTCCATCCAGTGTTGGATATAGGTCTCTTCTTGGTTTTTCCAGGCTTCGCGATCTCTAGCCAATCTTATCCATTGTCTTCCCGCCACTGCCATGACGTCATCGACCCATCTCTTTTTTGGTCGGCCCACACTTCTTGTTATTCCCCTAGGTCTCCATAGGATGACTTTTTGGGGACATCGCATCGGTCTGGATCCTGCCTTGCCGCATGTCCTATCCATTGCCACTTCAGACTTGCCACTCTTTTAACAACATCTATTAATTTTGTTTTTTGACGTATGTGGGTGTTCCGTATATTTTCCGTGCGTTTTTATGTGCGTACTATATATTATTAGTAACATTTAAAGAATAATTTTAACTAATAATATAAATTACAACCCTGCGCCACCACATCGAACGGCATTTATGGTACCACCAAAATTGCAGCGGTACAAACCATAAAATAATAAATACAAGAAGAAGTGTCAAGTCAATGTTAAATTATGGAAACAGCGTGGCTGCCTGGGTAACTAATTTTCAGATATGGCGGCTGGGACATTTGACATGACATAAACATGACAATTTCAATTTTATGAAATTTATTTCCGTTTCCGGTTTTTAATGGCGGGCTGTTCAGGAGGTTTAAATGAGGGTTAATATACTTTTTACTCTTTCTAGTAGTAAATAATACAACAAAATTACTCAAAAATATTTATTTGGAATTTAGAACAATGTAAATATGCAAATCAACACAATTAAAGAGCTATAAACCAATAAACTACTCATCAATATCAAATATTTAAATAATATCAGAGATGCTGTGTTAAAGCGAATTAGTAAAGTAACAGTGCATTGACTTACAGAAACTTGAAGATAAATAAATGTTTTCACAGCTTCACGGACATAAAACTAAATAACTGGAAGCAGGAAAAAGGCAACCGGAACCCACACAAAACCTGGAATCAAAAAAAATATGTAAAAAATATAAATATAGGTACATAAGACTTTTGTGAATTAAATCAAACAGGACTTGAATGTAAATAAAATGAATAAAAAATATAATACATATACATCTAATACCTCATTTGTATTTTAAAAATAATCTACATACATAGATTTATAGCATTATTGCTATGAAAATACATAATAGGTACCTATGTAATATGTAATTACGCATATCTGTTCATCTTGTAGAAAATTAATGTAGGCTAATAATACTTCAATAATCATAATTTACCTTGTATAACTTGCTTTCAGTTGCTCAAAATCACCGATCAGTCTTTAAAGTAGAGATACGGAAAAATCCTTGGCAAAGAATATCCCAAGATCCTTGGGTTTAAAGCTAAAAAAATATAAAAACAGTTAATATATTACCTATTTTTACATATAATATGGCCCATACCTACTACACGCAGAAACGTCGATTTCATCATTTTCTTCATGTAATTAATATCATATATACTTTATTAAAGTGTTAACAAGGAACTTTATATCAAAAAACATCTTTGTACTTATAAATTTCAGCCGAAATATCAGAAACAAACTTCCAATCAAATCTAAACGGCAAAAATTAAAATGGCGCCCGACCTTGCCAGAGGCCTGGGGAGCTGACGCTGACACACAGACAAAAGACAAAAGAACAGGACGCCGACGTGCATAAAAATGTTCCGTAGCAGAAATTGACAGAAATCATATAGAAATATTCAGATTTTTGTCTAGGACAGTCTAGAAAGCCATGCTTTCTGCCTGGGTAGAACCGCGCCACAACTGTTTCCAATTTTCCGGTTTACTGTCACCCCCCTGGTACAAACTAGGGACGGGCATTATTTTACATCAATTCTACTAGAGATGTAGCGTAAAAATAAGGAATTATTTTGGACACTGTCTACACACTGTAAAAAAAAATAAGATTAGTGATCGGTTTCGGCAATTCCAGCCACCATCAGATCTTAAAAATAGATTAAATAATAAAACTCATATAAATGTAAAAAAGCAAATAAAAGATATGTAATAAAACACAGATACAAAACTAATTAACAAAAAAACATACTAACAAGTGAAAAATTACCTTTGTCAATACGTTGTTAAACAAGTTAATAAAGTCAAACGAACAGCTGTTTTCGACAAAGGTAATTTTTAACTTGTGTGTTTATTTGTTAATTACTTTTGTATCTGTGTTTTATTGTATATTATTTTTTATTTGCTTTTATACATTTACATAAGTTTTATTATTTACATCTATTTTTAAGGTCTGATGATGGCTAGAATTGCCGAAACCGGTCACTAATTAAGTTTGAGAATCACCCGGTATATACAGGGTGTCCCAGAAATAAGTACAAGTATTTTAACTGGTAGTATAGTTCAACTCCAGAAACACGCCTATGAGTTTTTTTTCGCGAAAAAAAATGTGAAAATTCGGAGTTTTTTAGATTTGTTTTTAGTTTTTATTTAAAAAACATAATTTCTTGATAATAATTAGGTACATAGGTAGTAGACTAAATTTACAAGAAAGAAAATCCAGAAAAGATATTTAGCAAAAAATATTTTTTTTGGGAAATTTTTAAAGTAAAATAAAAAAGTTAAATTTAAAAATTTTTAAAAAAAGTTATTTTGGACTTATTTAAAAAACGATAAAGAGAAAATATGTTTCTTTTGTCGAGATCTACCACCCCTTAAAATACTTGCACTTATTTCTGGGACACCCTGTATATCGCATATTCCTAATTAGCAACCTTTAGTTGAAATTTAATTGTTAAAAAAATGAAGTTAGAAAATGAGTTTTTTAATCGAGTTTTGTAAATCTCTTAGTAATTTCAATCTAAAATTGATGAAAAATAGGTATTCTATAGAAAACTGTGTTATTTTTTTATTACTCTTGTGATAAAAAAAATAATAAATATGTTTGCATTAAACGCAACTTGCAAAAATTAACATAAAAATATAATATTTAATGATGGTTTCATCAACTGATTAATGTTATTTTTGTTTTGAATGTTTAGTTTCACTTCTTTTTAATTAAACCTTTAGTTATATTTTCTGTACCTTTTCTCTATAGCGCCACTAAGTTAAGTCCTGTAACTTTCACTGAAGGAGTACGTACTCCAGTACTCCAATACGCTCATCCAGAGTTAGGAGTACAGCCTGCCAAAGTTACAAGCGATGACGAGGAATATTCTACAGGAGTAAGAGATTCTTACAGGTAGGATACTCGAACTGAGTTGACAAATATAATTTTACTCATTTTTTAATAAGTTTTTTTAATTATAATGAGCATCTTTTTTATTATTTTCAGAGAAAAAGATTACACAGCTTATGGAGATATGAACACTGGAAGACAGCAACAAAATAGATATTATACTGACACTGATTCCAACAGCGTCAGTTTTTACAAGAAAGACGTCATAAATTATCCATTCAACACATATTACATTAAACCTAAACAAGAACAACCTCTATGGGTAAGATCTATAACATTTTTTCACAGGGTCACACATATTATTTTTGCTTATTACATTTATAGGTAAAAATCACTGAAAGCATTAAAGGCAACGTTCAAACCGGTTTAGAGAGAATGCAAAAACTCACTAGGCCAGTTTTTGAGCCACTTGTAGAAGCCACTCACAAGATTTCCCATAATCTTGGATTCAGTCACAATACTCAACGGGCAGAAGACAAAGTTGGTCTAATAGGTCCTGCAGCTGGTACATCTGTCATTCTACCTGCTCTGGGTGAGTAAAATTGAATTAATTTAATGAATCTCAAACTACTAGTTCTCCAAAATTCGTACTTCGCTATGCACTGCAAGAAAATCTACAAAATAAAACAGTTATTTTTTGTAAACACTTCTGCGTTAAACCCAAACCGAAACTACTTGTTAGACGTTATGTTTATAGTTATACAAATTTGCCTAACAAAGAAAAAATGCTTAACGTTTCGGAAAGTTTATCTCTTTCCGTCGCGTCGTCGGAAGCAAAAAAAAACAAAGAATACAGAAAAAAAACTATTTAAAATACTTAAATTCAACTATTGGAGAACACTTTAGTTTTTTAAAACAGATACGTCTACAAGAAACCATTGACGTTCTGTTAAAATGACATTATATTAAGTTAAACTTCAAAATTAACAATTACTACCTGATAACAATTACTTAATAAGGCAAAAAGCCCCAAACTTTCTGTATGATTATTTTTAATTTTACGTATGTTATGTTTATTTATGTTATGTTCTTTAAAATCAAAGAAGGCGATTGCCATACATTACTAACATCTACAGATGCATGAGCAATACATTTATTTTTATTAGATTGTATTAAAAAAGTCTCTTTTATTTTTCTTTTATCGCTTCTTTCATTATAATTTTGGCGTTATTAAAATTTATTCTGTGCCCTGTGTCCCACGAATGCTGACAAATCTTAGATTTGTGAAAATATTCCTTTCTTAAATAATCTTTATGTTCTTTAATTCTAACATTTAAGGGTCTAGATGTTTCACCAATGTAAAATGTATCGCATTCACATAGTATTTGGTATATTACATTTTTTGTTTGTTGTTCTGTATTCTTTGGTTTAGTATGCGATAAAATGGATCATTTTTTTTTAAACTACTAGGGTACTACACTGGCAATTATTGTTCTGCAATAAGGACAGTTGCTAAGTTACTTGATTTAATATATGTTAATGAAAGATATATTATAATATCTGTGATTTAACTATGGAGTCGATACGTTTTTGCGAGAATAGCAAAATATTTGTATTTTTTTTTCTTACTTTTCTAGGTCTTGTTGCTGGAGGTGCTGCACTTGGTCTTGGTGCTGCAGCCATGGGCAGGCTTTTCAGCCCAGTGATCAGTATGAGAGCTCTACAAGACGTAGACCCTAACAACATGCGAGCACTACAAGGCCTCGACCCAAACAGCATCATTTTTGTTATGGAAGAACCAGTAAAATCATCAGCTACAGACTCCAAAGATCAACATGAAAGGTACTTTGTCTGAAAGTTATTTAATTCTATTTTAGATTCTGAATACAGGGTCCGGCAATAGTGTGTCGGGCATCTGTAGCTCCTAGAATAAAAAACTTGAGAATTTTGTTTTTTAAGTGCAAACCTAAGTATGTACCATGATGCATTTCAGGACAATATATTTTAACTTCTATAGGTGGGTCAGAAAAGTGTGAGTGGACGGGGATGATTTTTTTTTAAATGGAACACCCTGTATATTGTGTGTAATAAGTGATCTGAAAGGAAACCAAAAATGCAATATACAGGGTGTTATTTAAAAAAAATTATCCAGGTCCACTCACACTTTTTTGAGCCACCCTATAGAAGTTAAAATATTTTCCTGAAATACATCCTGGTACATACTTTAGGTTTGCACTTAAACAAAATTCTCAAGTTTTTTATTCTAGAAGCTACAGATGCCCGACGCATTATTGCCCGACCCTGTATATGTTTTAATACTGAAACAACTATAATATTCTTTGCTAAAACTAAAGAATGAAATTTAGTAATTTATACAATTTTTTTTCATTGCAGAGTGGTCAGGGATCTTCACAGACGATTTAGGAGAAGTCTGCTGATAGAAGACGACAGTCTACAGTTAGCGGAAGAAGCTGAAAATTCAGGAAAATTCCCTGGACTGATGGACCAGAAATTCTGGACGGATACGCCATGTTCGAAGCAAATTTTCTGCCAGGTCATGTTGCAACAGCATCCAGATGAAACGGTGATCATGGAGAAGAAAATGGAAACACTGTTAGGATCGTAAGTAGAATTCTTCTTCTTCTCGTCCATTAACGCTCGAAAGAGTATGATGACACTGATGACAACATGTCTCAATTGCATGGATCGTTGTTCTCTAAAAAAAATAATATTATTTAAGATAATTACAAAAAACCTAATTTTAAATAGTTTTAATATCCTGTAACTCTAAAACTATACGTTTCCATACCCATGCTTATAGGAACTTTTTTCACATTTTTTGATAGAGAATAAGAGCCCATTTCGCATTTAACGTTTTATGTAAAACTGGCTAGGTATTTTTACACAAATTAAGAAGAAAATTAAAGATAAAGGATTATACTATATCCCTATTGTGGCACATTTTTAGATAACTTCTTCATTTTTAAGATTTTGATGCTCAAAAGTCAAACATCAACACAATATACCTTATGTTGCGACTAAATTTTCTCGAAAATAAAAATGTAATTTAAAATTCTGATACAATACAGAAATAGATTGAAGTTTTGTGATTCCAGTGATATATAACTTATATGGTTTTGTAACAAATTGCTCGTTATTTTATGGCAAATGTTGAAGCTCTGCAAGCCTTAATGAAAGCACGTGTGTTTGGAATTTTGGGTGTGGTTTAACACGACAGGACCGGGCTAAGCTTTAAGCAGATTTCTCAAATATAATGTATATTTCCTTCGGCCGCACAGCCGCTTTACCCGACCCCGGACCAAAAAGTACCGGGTGGCCAACTAAGAATTGACGCCGGCTGTATCTCAGAAACTACTTATCGTATAACTTTGAGAAAAAAATTCTAATAGGTAAATCGACCAAGAGAAATCGCTGGAAATTACGTTCGAAAAATGCCCGCTATGGGGCGTTTCTCTAATAGCCAATCAGAAAACAGGGTTTTTCTCAAAAATATGCAGATGAACAGGTATTTTAAATATTACTATTGTAATCAACGAGAAATTTGTATTTTTTTTCATATAGAGTATTTTGCTCTATCTCATAAAATAAAGTGGTGGGGGAAGATTAAACTTGTTTTTATTAAAATAAGGATAACTCTGGTTTGGGTTGCGCGATTTAAATAAGCTAGGGCTCGTTTAAAAGAGATTTTCTTCCCTAATAATCTCCAGTATAAATTTTGTTTCCACAATTTTTTTCCTGGTAGCTAGAGGGCGCTGTTTGACATCATAACAGATATTGCGCTTTTGCGTAAAAAAATTAAATAGGAGGCTATATTTCTCTTTGCACAGTTAAATAGAGCACAAAATTTCCAAAATATCAGCGCAAACCGCAACTTTCTATCTGCTCTCTAACCGGAGATATTAAGAGAACAAATCATGTTAGGCTGCCGCTTAGGATCATATGGTCTAAAAATTATAGTAGTAGGCTAGGAAACAAAAAGAGATAAATTGTTTATGTCAAAATATCAAAATATCAAAATGTTTAAGTTCAGTTTTCATGCATCCGAATTTCGGGCGTTTTCTTAAAAAAAATGACGTCATAATTATTTAAACGTGTTTATGTAACATTATCATCCATCCATATAATTTTTACGAATTTCTTGGTTAATTATACGTAGGTAGACTGAGATTAAAATGTCCGAAAGTCGGAGAATCAATATTTTTATTAAAATTTCTAGGAATTTTGGGCTCAAGTTTCGTTTAGCCGAAATCAGTTACATAGAATATCGGTTTATAGGATGATTCTATACAAGAAGACTAGCACTACACAATTTGATTTTTGCCGCGGAAATTCTTTGTTTTTGAGAAAACTCAATTTTTATTTTTCTATTATTAACTAAAATTTAAAACTTTACGGTTGCTTTTAATAGTTTTTTTTCATTATAGAATGACGTAAAAACATATAATATAAAGACGTGAACTAATTTTTATTCGAAAATATATTTTTATCACAATAATTTTCTTTGATTTTTCCGGGTTTAGAAGTGCCTAAATGTGATAGGAAGATAAAAATTACATATTTTTGTTTGATTAATAATTTGCTATAACTTTTCTATATAACTATTTCCGCGGAAATTTATCATAAGGGCGGTGTAATAGAAAATCTTTAATATTTTCCATAGTATTCTATAGTATTCTCATGAAGTTTTTCATAGTATTCTCAACTTTTTTGCATACTTTCGGTTTGGTTTCGTTTGGTTGTAGTTGGTTGTGTTGTAGTGGGTTTATTTGTTTTGGTTTGATTTGGTTGTTTTTTAGGGTTTGGTTTGGTTTAGTTGTCGTTTTTATGCTTTATTGACAATTTTTTTTTAATTTTCGCATTTATTGACCATAGCGATATTAAGTTGATAAGAATAGATATTATTCATTGATCTGTGTCAAAGGTCGGAAAGAAGAACACTGCATAGTGGTGAAACAAGGCATTTCCGCGGATTTTCATTTTTGTATCGGTGCTTAAAAATAAGTCTACAATATAAAATAATATAATTTTTTTATTTATCTCATTTCGTTACTTCTAAACCGTATTCAAAAAAATGGCAACAGAGCATTTCCGCGGAATTTTATTTTGTATTAGTATTTACAAAGACGTCTAAAAATATGAAATAATATTAATTTTCAAATGTCATTTCGTTACTTTTAAACCGCAGTCAAAAATGGTGACGCATTTCCGCGCAAAATTTTTTCAGTAATATACTCCGTAGGTACCTAAATGGCAAAAAAGTTTTGTTTTTTAACAGATTTCGGCTAAACAAACTTGACCCGAATTTTGTGCCGCCATATTGTTTTTAACAGAAAAAACCGCCGAATTTTGTATGGTCGAAAACTAGGGGTTTGTTCATATAACGTCATTTAGTTATTAATTCAAGTTCGTCCTTGATTTCACTTGTTCTCGTGTTTTACCTCTTGTTTGTGTTATTTATTATTATATTATAAAGTTTATGTCGTTTGGGTCACTTTTCATATAGCACCGAACGAAGGTGCGAATCTTAACAATATGCACTACTGCTCCAATTCTACCCTTGATGCAAGTAGTTTAGATTGTACCATTGCATTGGTCTGTAAATGTTTACGCAGGAATTCTAGGATGGCGAATGATTGGACTTTTTTAATTATCCGAATGAAATGAACTATCCATAATTTTTAAGAAATGATTTGCCAATTTTGTTAGGGGATCCATCATGATGAAATTGCATTTGTTGCAATTTCATCAACATGAATGCCATTGGTGTAGTTGAGGCAGTGGTTCCGCTTATTTTGCTATGAATGTGTGGGGCTTCTTGGATACCACTTACTTTAGTAGATAGAGACGCTGGAGCGGCATATTTCCATGGCCAGTTCGGTCATCGGATACAATATGCCTGGGTTTTAATTTATGGGGTCGAATCAAGAACGAAACATGAATAGATAATAATTAAACGGTATTAAAATAAAATTAAAATATATGTTTTGATATTTTGATGTAACCAATTTATCTCTTTTTGTTTCCTAGCCTACTACTATAATTTTTAGACTATATAATCCTAAGCGGCAGCCTAACATGATTTGTCCCATAGATTTAGGAAGAACAGATATCACATTATGCATTTTAACCCGATCAAACATTCGAAGGTTGACTACGTACTGTAAAAACCAACTGAGATAGAGAAGGCGACATTGCCACATATCAAATTTGCGCCTATCTACTTAGTTTGATTTGCAGAAAAGGTGACTTTAAAACCTTCACCGGATATCAATAAATCTCAATTTCTTGATTAAATTAATAGTTTATTTTTAAAGAAGCATGCGTAATAATATGTTATTAACCAGAGGATATATGCGTTACTATTAAAGGACATGTTTACTGTTTAATGTGCTGAAACGTCTAGAACTATTGGCAACGTCGCTGCTAGTCTTCCAGAATGAAATGAGCCGTCCGTCCCTCCAACCCTCGCGACGGCCCTTGGTCCGTTATAGCGTACTACGTTTAGCTTACGGTGTGTTTGAAGTCGGAATCAAGTCCGAAGTGAACTTTTCAGTGTTTTTCGGTAGTTTTTGCTTTTGTTTAACGTACTTTTGAATCTGCGAATTTTCAATATGGTACGACAGTGTCAAATGTGTGGACAAATAAGCTCAAATTACCCGAATTTGGCTTTCCACAGGTAGGTATTGTTTCCGCTGCGCCGTAATCGTACATAGGCGTCCCACAAGGGAGCCTTTCACAATTAAAATAATTTCTGATTATATTTGTTGAATTCTGATCTACTAAAACAAGAACGTAGTAGCCGGTAATTGAATTATAATTTGTCTCAATTACTACCTAACTGTTGTAGATCATAACAAATTTAAATATAAACGTTACATTTGAAACTTTATTATAAGCCAGAAAGTGACATTTTTCTCTTAAAATTGCGTCCTATTTTGGTCATTATATACGTTATTCTAAAGGAATTTTGCTCAATAAATAAACATAGGTGTTTACCCGTCCTTTTTTACATTTTATTGCTTTATTATATCTGCCCCTTCGGCCTTGTTTAGACAATTTTTTACCACCGTACAAATACATCTTCCTAGAGTTATTTGTACGGTGTGTTCTTTTAGAATGGGACGAACTGTAAATAATTCCTAGGCTACTAGTTTTATACATATCTATATAGAGAGTGACCCAGGCCTCCAAAAAAGCTTTTTACCTATTACGTTTTTGGTTTGTGATTTCTATTTCAATTTTTTACATAAGATGGGGGCCATTGTAACGCACATTTTTAAAATTTTTTGTCAATATACAGGGTGATTCAAACCGCAATACATATGCTTAATACAGTTCATGAAGATTAGGACATTTAACTAAAATTTGATTATCTGATGAAGCTACCTTTAAAAGTAATGGATTTGTAAATAAACGTAATAGGTATAGTATACGTAATACGTATAGATATTATGCAGAAATCCCATACTGTAGCACACAGATTTTATACTTTTAATTATAAATGCCTTCTATTGCGAGACGCAAAAAAGGCAATTGCCTCGTATCAGAGCCATCATAATACAAGAAGAAAACCGAAAGTCAAATCTAGTCTTATATTTTCAAAAAAAACACAATTTTCTCATTAAATATTGATTTTAGGTATAGGAAGTTATTAATAATACAAGATTAAACAACTATTACACAGTACTTCACAGGAAGCTATCGATTGCGAACTAACTAAATCGTTACTAATTAAGTACTAATTTTGAAAAGTTCTTTTTAAGATAAAAAAAGGTCAAACTAAAACCTAAACTATCATTTGAGATTAAACGGGAAGTTCTAATTAATGTTGCCTATTCTAAACAAGAAAAATTTATTTATAAGTTAAGTTTTATAACATTCCTAATTAAATTTGGGCGAAAAGAATATTTCTGTTTGCTGTAGGTAATTTTCTCAGGGAAAATACGTAAATAAAAATGACTTTTTAAGTCAAAAAAAGTCAAAAGGACAAGTTATTCCAAAAAAGGACTGTCCTTTTCAAAAAAGGACAAGTGGCAACCATAGGTATTTCTGGACTGGAAATTTAATGGCAAATCTACAACTTTGGTTTGAAAATATGTTCCGACCACCTATGTTTACAAAAATGTCTAAAATGTGCCTAAATGCCTCCATATTCTGAAAAAAAAAATTGAAAGAATAGTCACCAACCACAAACCTAATATAGAATTGTTTCGGAAGCCTGTAAATATTCAAAAGTAACTGAAAGTTTATATAGAAGTAACTGAAAGTTTAAATTGAAAATCGACGTTCGAGTGATTTTCGAAAACTACTAACGTTGCAGCATAAGTATATGTGGGATATTAATTGTATTATTATATTAGACCTCATCTGACGAAAAAGTGTTAATGTAGTATATTAATATGGAGTTAAAATTTTACTAATTACTTTACTTTTACTTTACTAATTAATTCGTTCCAAAAAACGATACGCCACTGGCCATTAGAACAATCCAAATGCGCCTAGTTGCCGGGGTCGGAAATTTTAGACTTCTCTGTCTCTTCTGTCCTTGTTTGACACATTGGAATGTTTGATACACTACCAACGAGTATTTATGAATGAGATGCTCGGTCTATCTTTATAATGTCTTTGATTTGTCCTCTTAATATCTCCGGTTAGAGAGAAGATAGAAAGTTGCGGTTTACGCTGATATTTTGGAAATTTTGTGCTCTATTTAACTGTGTAAAGAGAAATATAGCTTCCTATTTAATTTTTTTACGAAAAAGCGCAAAATCTGTTATGATGTCAAACAGCACCCTCTAGCTACCACGAAAAAAATTGTGGAAACAAAATTTATACTGGAGATCATTAAGGAAGAAAAGTTCTTTCAAACGAGCCCTAGTTTATTTAAATTGCGTAACCCAAACCAGAGTTATCTTTATTTTAATAAAAGCAAGTTTAACCTTCCCGCACCACTTTATTTTATGAGATACAGCAAAATACTTTATATCAAAAAAATTACAAATTTCTCGATGATTACAATAGTAATATTTAAAATACCTGTTCACCTGCATATTTTTGAGAAAAACCCTGTTTTCTGATTGGCTATTAGAGAAACGCCCCCTAGCGGGCATTTTTCGAACTTGAAAGTAATTTCCAGCGATTTCTCTTGGTCGATTTATCTATTAGAATTTTTTTGCCAAAGTTATACGATAAGTAGTTTCTGAGATACAGCCGGCGTCCATTCTTAGTTGGCCACACGGTACAGCGTAATAGACTCTTGAATGCTGTTAAGAAGGGGAGTTTTGTATATGAAATTCGCAGCATTCTACTGTAGACCCATATTTCGAAATAGACCTATCTATTTTTCGCTGTTTGCACTTTTCAAGATTCAGATCTCAGATGCATAAGTAGCAATAGGAAAGATCAATGTGTTAAGTAATTTTAGAAATAAAACTATAGAAAATTGTTTGTATTTCTTTGTTGCTCGTGTAGCAGTTGTTAAAATAACAACAATTATAGCCAACGTGTTGCGCGCCATAGAAAGTTGTTTTTTTTTTCGTTCGTCCGTTCGGTGCACTTCCACAAGAGTCATGGTTAACTGCGACCAAGTGGGTCAGCGAAAGTAGATAACGGCGTACACGAGATGATGGGGCTTAGATAGATACCCGTCCGGGCACGAAGGCCTTAAACGGTCCTCGCTTTTAATAGATTCAATGTGATTTCCATAGAAATCGATATATTTTCGATTTATTGTAGCATTGTAGAGTATGAAATATTTTTTTTCTACAAACGTCAGTAAAAATGCACTGTCAGTGCCTAGAATGTGACATTATGTTATACTATTTTAACACTGGTGCTAAAAGTAAGTCACGTAATTTACTTTTAACACTGAAGCGTTGATTGAAAAAAAAAATATAAGAAAAATCAACTCAACGTAAAATAATTATTTACTCAAATTAAATGTATAATTAGTGAAATTACAATTGGAATAAGTTATTCCATGGCCAATTTCATTTATAGCTGTAGTACAAGTAGAAGTTATCTCTGACGTGAATCTTGAACCAAGATTAGAAGCAATGGTAGTATCCGCTGAGGTTCTGGATAAAATTTGACCTGCAATACTCGTTTTATTTTGTAAAGAGTCTTCTATATAACCCTCCGCTACGGTACTGGACTTCCATCCACCGTGTCGCTTAATTGTATTAAGATTAGCCCCAGAATCTACCAGCAAACTAGCCGAGGATATTCGGAAGCAATGTCCAGTATAAAGATGAGAATCGGGCAAATTTAGAAATTTAGCAATATTGGCAGGCATCTTACCAAATGTGTTGATTCCAACTGGAGTCGTGGCACATTTATTCTTAATTTATTTTATAAATATTCTTGAATGGTTGATGGTCGCTGGACGGAGAGCTATGTACTTTTTGTAATAATTCAAATATAATGTACCAGTAATAACAAATGTTCGTTCTACATTAGTTTTTGTATCTGGAATATGCACGATTAGTGAAGTTCCTACATCCTCGATATTATTTAATGTCAAGTTGCACCCCATACAGCACATCAAATCACATTTACGATGTGTTTACATTATTAGATGTAGACACAGGTTGACACAATTCCCCCGATGTAAATATGCAACGTTTACACATTGTAGTTCAACACGTATGCACAAAGGTTAAACGTCCGCCTCATAGTGTAGTCACAGTATAGCATTTACGTATACACAAAGTAAGGGATACACAGTGTGCCGTAGGATACACAGTGCTTGTGTATTACGTTTAAACTCTGTTTACAGATTGCAGTTGTGACTACCGCGTGTATACGTATGTATTTTGCTTCGTATATACATCTTGTGCTAGATAAAACTACTTCTAATGAACGAATTTAGGAAATAATACAAGTTTTGATGCCTAACTTTTCGTTCTTTTTAAGAAATATTTATTCAATGATACCAATTATATCTTTTTAGAACGAAAATTAGGAATGCAAAACTTTGTATTTTCCAAAAGTATCTCGATCGTAAGTTCAAGAGAAGTAGCCTTTAAATTGTTCCATTTTTGTTTTGTATTAAATGTACCATTTTCTTCCATAAAATGGATTAAGCTGTTAAAAAATAAATTCTTATATTTCTTTATTTATATCGTGCAAATAACACGATAATAATAATTATTTACACTGCAGAAACCAGAAGTAAGAAAACACTGTAAAAGAACAGAATTTGTATCAAAATGTATTAAAAATATAAGTACCTAACTAGTATAACAACATACTAAAATAGCAAACACTGGTATATCGCCACGATTTGGTGGACCTCGTTTAGTCATTTTTTTCTCCTCTTTTCCCTCCAAGCAGTTTGTTTATTAGCATACTCATGCATCGAGCACTCTGTTGGACTTTGTTGTATTTTATTTCCAGATTAACAATCTCACCCTTAAATTTTATACGAAACTGATTATTGAATATTAAACATATCTGTATATCCATCAATCCATCAATAACTTACCGAATATCAGTGTAAGAAGTTCTTTGAAGTGTTTAAATCTTTCTTTCTCTGGTCCATTTAGATTTTCATTATTTCCAAATTAAAAAAAAAATATATTGCAGAGCTAACTCAGCTAACCTCTTTATCATTATACGAGAACATTTGGAGTTTTCATTCATTGGAGTCAAAATTTGGTAAATTGGGTATCGAGTAAGGGAGTCGCTGCTATAATATTAATTATACTCTTAGGAAGGTGTAACAAGGTAATTAAAAACTTGTACTTACCTTAAAATCTCTTTTAAACTACACACAAACAGAACATTTATATAGAGCTTCCGAATGATAAAACAATAATGGCTGCTAACACCTACCACTCCTAGAAAGGAGAAAGGAGAGGGACACATAAGATACACTTGGTCGGTGTATCTACGCTGAGGCAAACCGCGCATGCGCACACCTTCATTTCATGCTAGAATGTAGACACAACAGTACACTATTACAAAGTGTCTATATAGATATTTATATTATGTGTATACGTCATATTTTTACAAGGTGTGTACTATAGGCACAACTATTAGCCGCTTCTTCAATTTCTGCTGGGAAACACTCAGTTTCTTGATCACTTTCGATCATTTTACAAGAGTTGAGGCACAAATTTGACATTAGTTGACAACAAATAATCGAATGTTTGGAATCTTTCTTCCTTCCGTTGCTCGCGCAATTAATTTTTGATGAGAAACGAGGAAACAACATATTTGGATGTCGTGTGAGTAATTATAGTTCATATCAAATAAACTTTTAGTCACGTGATTAAGCTTGACCGGCACAGCGTTGCCCACTTTTATATATTTTCTTTTAATTAAAATATTTCAGGAAACAAAAATAAGTTAATTATAAATATATAAACAGTTATTATTTACATCAAAAAAACTCACCTTCTTAACAGCACTTAAGGGACATAAAGAGCCATTACTACCGCTTTCCCGTTCAAAATATTGTAATAAAGTTGCGATGGGTTTTTTTACGGCTATTAAGCTATCTGTCTCTGCCCTGGTGAGTTTCTCCACCATTCTAGAGATTTGTTGGCCACCCATCGTTCCGTGGCCATTCTCGTGACTGCTTGGCAACGCCGCGGAAGGGTTGTGGACCTATGAATGGGCATTGATGAGCCTTGTTTGGCCCTTTCATCTGTTTTTTCGTTACCCTTGTGACCCTCGTGCCCTGGCACCCAGGCCAATGTAACAGTGCTACGTTCACCTAAAGTATTTAGAGCACGCACTTCACTCATGATCTTTGAATTATTGTTGGCACATTCATATACTAATAAAATCAGAAGAAACCGGTTCGATTAATTCCAGTTTTCTACCTTTTCTCGACTGGAAAGTCAATTACCGGTAGCGGGTAAACAGCTAACTTTTAATCCACAAGAATATCTTGAGATTTTTCATTTTTTTGGTTATAAGCTTAAAGCTACCTAAAATTCAAAATTTGAAGTTTGTAACTCTTCTAGAAATACCTTAGAATTTTGATGATGCGTCAGTGAGTCAATGTCGAAATTAAAGAAATTTGACAAGCGATAATTCATAAACAATGAGGTATAATTACTAGATATTTTGGTATCTATATCATCTAGCCAGCTGTAGTACACACATGGCCAAAATTATTGCATATAACGATATTTTTATTTTATTTTGGACCTAATATGATTCTTTTTATATTTTTGGACATATTGGCTTACTACACGACTAACTAATATAAAATTAAAAATCTAAGTGCAACTATAGGCTGTTATTATAATTTTATTTCATAATGAGTGAAAATCAACAAAAACAAGTTTCATTTTAAACAGAAAATATTGAAAACAATTTTAATTATTTCTCACAACTAATAGTCTGTATTGCCTCCTCGAGCCTCAATGCAAGCTGTGAGACGATGCGACGTGGCATGCTCTCAATTAAGTTATCCAGAAGATGTTGAGAAATGACTTCCCATATTTCGCACGCAGGTACGGGGGGATCATTCCTTTTGGCAATATGGCGTTTTAGCCTGTCCCAAGCATGCTCGATCACATTCATATCTAGAGACATCGGTGGCCACCTCAGTTTTCTTATACCCTCTTCCTCAGAAAATTTGCGAACCGCTAAAGTACGATGGGAGGAGCATTATTGTCCATGTAAACAAATTCATACCCCACTGCTCCTCGAAATGGACGCACAATAGGCCCTAAAACGTCTCTAAGATATGAGGCACCTGTCATTGTGCCATCAATAAAAACAAGAGGAGTTTGAGCTCCGTGCATTATACCTGCCCATATCATAATGATTCCCCCTTGAAACGGGACACGGGGTTGAGCTGCATTCAAGCGTGCTCGTCTTCCAGATGCTCTCCAGACCAAAGTTCGTCGCGAGTCTGACACTAGGCCTATTCTTGTTTCAGCACTAAACATTACGAAATTCCAGTTAGGTCCATTTGCTCTCATCTCCTCAGGCCATTGTAGTCGCGTAATTTTGTGCTGTAAATTAAGCTTTGGAACACGTAGAGGCCTCCTTAAATGTAATCCTCTGTCATAGAGTCTTCTTCCTATGGTCTTTCTTGAAACATTTACTCCTTCAAGGCGAGCTAACTCATTTTTAATAGCAGTACTAGAAAGCAGGGGATTGCGTCGTGCAATTAGGGATATTTGACGGTCTTGCACATCAGTAGTAACTCTCTTTCTACCTCTTCCAGATTGGTATGTAACCTCGTTTGTCTCCCTGAATTGTTTTAATATTCGCGAAACATCGCTTTGGTTAACTCCTACAATTTCAGCTAATGCAACTTGCCGATAGCCCTGTTGAAACAGTGTTACTATTCTGATTCTATTAACCTATGAAATAATGTTTCTAGGCATTTTAAGGCCAAAACAATGGTCAAATTTCTTCTGAACCCAAGAAACCACAAATCGAAATGTGCAAGAATTTGTAATAATATTGGGTCTGAACAACTGAACGATAAACATTGTTTTCCATATCCATTTTAACAAAAAAATGTTTATTACAGATTATCAAAGCTATGTATAAAAAAAGATTCTTTAAATTCCTTTCCGTATATTTTTAAACGATATATGCAGTAATTTTGGCCATGTGTATATGTCCTCATATGTAGTGAAAATTAATATTCTTGGTTTATCCACAACAAAGTTACAGGGTGGTGAAAAGTACCGCTAATACCTTCGAGAAAAGGATAGTACGGCTGTGCTCGACTTGGCGGTATAATGGAAGGTATAACGGTAGCTATAATGCTAGGTATAGCCGATGATGACAGATAATGGAAGTAACTAAGTAAGATGATGCTAAATTAATTGATCGTCATTTTTACGTTTTCCCATGCTTTCTGCAGTTCTCCATACCATTACATTAAACAATCACAACTGATTGACGCATAAAACAAGAGGTAAGGCGTGGTTTGACCAAAACCTCCTTGCCACTACCCGATTTCTTAATTCCTTCCGTAACCGGCCACATTCCATACCGGCGGCTTTTCCCAAAAAGAAGATTTACCTTGCAGGAATGCGGCGTGTTCGTAGCGCAAAACATCGCGATTACTTTCGCTGAATTTCGACTGAGCGAGCACCGGCAGCTTCGGGCGTACTAAACCGTTTAGCGAGGCCGCCGGTTCCGACTGATTTAAGACGTATGGTTATTTGCATAATTAATTTGTAACGGAGACTCACAGCAGGAATGTTGAACAGAATCACTCTCGCTGATAATCATTGGTGCGGTTGCTCAATAAGTGTACATGTATAGGGTGGGCCAAATTGGACGCTTTTAAAGGGAAACATCCTTTTCTATAGGAGATAGACTGAAACTAATATCAGCGTTTGAGCTCAATTTTTACCAAAAAAATGATGGTGGAAACCGCATATCGATATCTGTTACCGTTTCGGAGTTACGAGGTATTTTTCGAAAATGTGCATTTTTAACAAATCGCTGTAACTTTTTTGCTACGGAAAATTTTGTTTTTAGGAAAACATTTCCAAAGTACCTTTTTACGTAAAATTTAATGGTTTAAGTGTATTTTTTTAAAATTAATAATTTAAGAATTATCGATAGAAAATTTGATTTTTTATATGGCACACCCTGTATATTTTACGGGCAATTTAAAAATAAGGATCTTTATTCTTAATCTTATCCTTCCGCAAAAATAAAAATCCATAGGTGCTAAGTCCGCCGACCTCAACGGCCAACGGCTGGGATTTTGATTAGCTACTCAATTATTCTCGAAATTGGCTGCGAAAATTAGCTTATAACTTCACCGTTCTGAGGCGGTGTCTCGTCTAGCTGGAAAAATATGTTTTCGAGTTCCATTAGGGGCAGATCATCTATAAGGGGTCCAAAGCCTACTATTATAGTTATAAGTAGCGAACTTTTAAAAATTCTGTATTTCGAAGGGGACTTTAACAAAATATCAAGTGTTTTAAGTCCTTTTCAGTTAATTCAAAATATGCAGGGTGTCCCAGATAAGAAATCAATTTTTCTGTTGATAACTCTTAAATTATTAATTTAAAAAAAATATATTTACCTACTTAAGCCATTAAATTCCACCAAAAAAGATGCGTTGGAACTGTTTTTATAAAACTACAAAATTTTCCATAGCAAAAAAGTTACAGTGATTTGTTAAGAATACACATTTTTTAAAAACACCCCGTAACTCCGAAACGATAACTGATATGGAAGTGCGGTTTTCGCAGTCATGTTTTTGATAAAAATTGAGCTCCAGACACCGATATTAGTTTTCGTCTATCTCCAAGCGTCCAATTTGACCCACCCTGTACATATAAACCTTCAAATTTAATTTGGTTCACCTTAAGAAAAATAAACTAATTCGAATTTAATACTTCTTTCGTTAATTTTATTTAATCCATAAACGATCGAATTGTTATACAGAGTGATGAGCAAATGCAAGACCAAGAAAAATAATCCTTTGGACGGCGGCAGTATGAACTTAACCTCCTGGATAAATGCCGTTCAAAGGAGACAAGCAGTAATTTAAACATCAAATACCGTCAAAATCAACTAACTTCTAGCTGCTCCCTGTAACTAACTATCCGGAAATTACTTTGGGAAATTACAACCAAAATCGGGTGTTTCTCAAAAGTGGCTGATCCCTATAACTTTTTTATTTTTTTAAGACAAATAAACAAGACTTTGGTTGCTTTGGATTCACTCATTAGCAGTTCGGAGTTTAATTTCTCATTAGGATCGGTTTCTGATCGGCAAATATCGCCAAAATACGGAACAGTTTGATAATGTACCTAGTAGAAAAATGTCAAATAACGACGTTTTTAAAATTTCAATATTCTTATCATAGAACTTTTATTGCAAACTTGATTTATCTTTTCAATAATGTTTTGTGCTGAAAAACACTCTGTAAACGAGCTGTTAAAGTCGTCAAGCAACAAAAAAGAAATTGAATCTCAGATAATTGACATAAGAAACAGGAAAACCATACCTTTTGTAATGGTTAATTTGGTGACAATATTGAAGGATATTTTTCAGGAACCGTACTCAGTAATAATAAAACTTTCAGACCGAAAAGAAGACTATAACCAAGGTAAGAAACGGAATACAGCCCAAATTGATGTACGCATAACAATCTACAAATATGGACAAAACAATTTTGAAAGTAATAATAATCCATTCTTCGGCTACATTTACTACTATAGTGTAATTATAGACAAATTTGGTAGCTTCAAGAATGCTGAAGGATGTTAACAATCTCCATGCGATGTTTAATCTATCGGAAACCGATCGCCAATCAATCACCTGCCGTTTTTCATCACCGATCGACGGTCGACAGTAGTTGTGTTGTTATACCGCCTTCTGTATAGACTGACTCTTCTTTTTCTTTATCACGTTTCAACATTACCGGCTGTTATTGTTTGATGAAAAATATATGGATAAAGGTGTTATTATACCTATTGCTACATCCTACGTACACTGAAAAAAAACGTGTTTGTCTAAATTTCTCTAAGAAGAGAAAAAAATTTGAACTTAACCAACAATCAT
The DNA here is from genome assembly GCF_002938485.1 of Sitophilus oryzae. Lineage (NCBI taxonomy): Eukaryota > Metazoa > Arthropoda > Insecta > Coleoptera > Curculionidae > Sitophilus > Sitophilus oryzae. The sequence goes on along the minus strand of NW_022147289.1, from coordinate 2,353,922 downwards.
ACATAAATCGCATTTATAGTAGTTTACAGTGATTTTGTTATATTAATAATTTCCTGTAATAATAATTATAGGAATATTCTCGTTGTTTGAATAAATCTGACGATGTTCCTCAATAAAAATGCGAGTTGCTTAACTCCACAGCTTAACTCTAATAATACTAATTCTGAGCTAGCACATGAGCTAAATACTTTACCTATGGTAATCGCAAAACAATTTCCGATGCACGTGATCAACTTTGAGTGGCAAGCGATGGCGACAGCGCTGCCAGATTGTGATGGATTTATGAGATGAATCTTAATTTAAAATTGACAAACAATATATTTATTATATCATTTTTTAAAGAGTTTTACGTTTTATTCATAATTTAATAACTAATATTAGTTAATAATTGATTTATTTGTTTTATAGCTTATTTTACTTTATTACATATGGGCAAAAACTATCGAGGTCGAGATTGGTCTGTTTTAACAGAGAAACCCTATTTCCTGACTAGATAGAGCAAAACCGACATAGATGTCATGGGCTCGATTTCTGAGACTCCTTTAGTAGCGTAAACCGCCTGTTGATATTTTCACTACCAACTGAGATACGGGGTCTTCTTGAATTTTTTACCATTTCGAAAATTGCCCATAACTTTTGTATTTCGCGGAATAATAAAATTCTGTAAAAACATTCTAAACAAGGCACTTTTTTATGTACAATCTAGTGGCGTAGTCAGTTTTTTTCTAAGTTTGCTCTTTTTGTCAGAAATAATGAAAAATATACTTTTTTAAATGGAAATCATAGTTGGCTATGAACTTAAAAAAATGCTGGAGTTTAATCCTTTCCAACGATATAAAGTTATGGGTATCTATTTCTAACAATGAGAGAAATATTAGGTTTTTTAATTATTTTTTATCGCAATTTAATATTCTATATTAATATTTATCTGCATAATAAAAGACTTTTGAGAAATTAAATTAACATTCTATAGGGAAATTAAAATAACCTTGGTTGCACATCATAATACGACCACCAGCAAACTCCATAAGACGACGCATGGTGTCATTGATGACGTGTAACCAAAATTGTTTTAATTTCCCTTTATATTAGTATTAGTAATTACAAATGAAATTTATACAATAAATAAAGAACAAAACTAAAAAGTATTTTTTGAGTGACGAATATAGTTTTCTAAAAAAAGTCATTGAAATCGTCAAGAGTTACAACGATTTATTAGGCGAACTGGTGGTGTAATAAGTCCAAAAGCTTGCCTAGTAAGCCTTCTGCAATAATTCTTCTCTCGTCCCAATGGTTCTTTCCTTATATATAAGGTCTTTTAATTGCTGGCCTCTTGTGCCAATCCAATTCTCTCTAAATTCTCCATTTAATAGTTTAGTTGTAACCCTGGCGTTTTAATTGTAATTGGTAATACTAATATAGAATGTTGATTTACCCTTTCAAAAGTCTTTAATTATGCAGATAAATAATAATATAAAATATTAAATTATGATAAAAATAATTAGGCAACTATGTCAATATAAAATCAAGGCCAGCTTCGATACAAAGATATAAAACCTAATATTTCTCTCATTCTTAGAAATAGATACCCATAACTTTATATCGTTGGAAAGGGTAAATTATATTTTTTATTATTTCTGACAAAAAGAGCAAGTATAGAAAAAATTACGCCTCTGGATTGTGCATAAAAAAGTGCCTTAAGAACGTTTTTACAGAATTTTATTATTCCGCGAAATACAAAAGTTATGGGCAATTTTCTAAATAGTAAGAAATTCAAAAAGACCCCTTATCTTAGTTGGCAGTGAATATATCAACAGGCGGTTTACGCCATTAAAAGTGTCTTAGAAATCGAGCCCATAACATCTATATCGGTTTTGCTCTATCTAGTCAGGAAATTGGTTTTCTCTGTTAAAACAGACAAATTTCGACCACCCTGTACATCTTACAATGCCATAAGTAGTAATAACAAGTAAGAGAGTGCTATTATTTTGGTTATTAGGGTGCTATTGGCCTGGGGCGCTATTCTGCACAATCTTCGGTATCGGTAAGTTACCAACAGCTATCTCTCGGTACGTACGGCCAATGAGCGTCTTGTTAACTCCAACAATATTGAAATATGACCTGTCATTTTTGAAATAAACTAATATACTAGTTAAAAGCAACAAGAGACGACTCATGACAGATTTATATTTAAACTTATCCATAGTTAACTTAAAAAATATTAAAATTTATTTTTAGTCAAATAAATGGATTGGTATGGACGTCATCTGCCTTTTTTTCTGTCATCGTCGTCTGTCGAAATCTTCTCTGAGTCCAACCAAACTTAAACATTTCAATTCATTCAACAATAATTTATTTATTATACGATAACCCAGTATAGTAATAAAAGAAAATCGCTAAAATATTTCTACCATTCTCCTTTCCACCCGTGAACTTGAAAATTACTAGGAGAAATGATGGAAGAGAAAAATTTAGGTTTGTGACGGCCGGCCACATACCTGCAAACTATACTAATAACTTTCACTTGCATTCAAAGACGCCGCAACCGAATAACACGGCAGACAGACCAAAGCGGTAGACCGACTGGGACCTACATTTTCATTTTAAGAATAGAGAGATGCTACGTTTTATATAACGTATTACCGAATCGTATAAATAAATTATAACATATTATGTGACTGGATTTGCTGAGGTGGCTATTAGCCTATTCCACAGAATCCTTTACAAATGTATTGTGGTCCTCTTCTGACCTCTAGGTTATATTCCAGAGTACACTGAAATAATAATTTGTGAATTTAATAACAATACTGATGGTTATTTCTTGCCACAGATTATTGTAGTAAATTTACCATCCGTTCTTTAATTGTACAACTCGTTTGTAAAATCGCTGTATGACTAATTTGTGGCATGTATGTAAATATGTTGTTTTTATATTCATCAATATTCTTTGTAAATTTACTTATTCGTTGTAAATTCATCTTTTAAAATCGCCAACTTTTTGTACTATTACTATAGAGTAAGAACAAATTTAAACATTTTATTATAGTGAATTTACAATTTTGTAGCGTTTTTTAAACAACTGCCACTGCGAACGGCAGCTTTTCATTGGAGAGCAGTCGTGGATAAGGTATTTCACTAGAGAGAAAATTAATCAGTAATAATTAACAAAAGATATATAGATATTGGGCGCCAGGCATGTACAGAGAAAGAAAACACAGTTGTATAATACTTAAAACTAATGACTATATTTATTGTAAATAGCATTGTACAATTTTAATAATTATTATAGTGGTTATTTGTTGAGTAAAACTATGTATGTAAATAATATTAAATATGTTCTATGAAAAGACTATGAAAAAATACAATGCGTGTAACGTTATAGAAAATATAAGAAAAGTAGCATTACTTTATTTAAATTGTTAAATTTTATGTGGTGTTAAATCTGATGTGTTGCAACCTGTAGATTCTAGAATCTATGTCTCGTTATTCATCTGTTAATATAGCGCAATAATAATATCTATAGAAAGTAATACTATTACAAGGCGTAATATAATGAAACCTAAAATCTAAATCACATTGTAACTACTGCATCGACATAAATGTTCTTAATAATCTAACCACTAAATATAGTCTGTACGATATTATTTAAAATGTACGTTACTGTTTAAGACTGAAAATATAGAAAATCTAAAACATAAAAACTAGAACGTAAATCTACACTTAGCTGTTCTTTATGTAATCTTGCTTCAAACAGTAGCAGCGTGAGGTGGTCTCGCATCTCTGTACTCAGCCATCCAACACAACCAAAGGGGCCAGCATGAGACACCATAAATTGGTACAGCCGTAACTAACTAGCTTACAGCTGGGAACGAAGCAGCATGGGACTCAAGCTACATCCACGCTGTGGCACTTATATGTAAGAAAAAATCGTTCTTACTGGGGACACTCGTCCACAGGACATCCGTACATAAGATAATGTCCGTACACAAGACACTACCTTGGACACAGTCCGTACCTTGGACACAGTCCGTACCTTGGAAATAGTCCGTACCTTGGACACTGTCCGTACCTTGGACACTGTCCGTACCTTGGACACAGTCCGTACCTTGGACCCTAAAAATATGAAACTCTTGTTTAAAACCAAACAAGGTCTAATAAACAAAATAAACCTACCTCGAAATACTTCCGAGGGCTCAATAAATAATAAACAACATGTCCTTTCTTCCATGTGACATTCTGGAGGACAAAAGAAAAGGGACGCCAACGTGCCAGCAAAACACAAATACAAGTTGGGACATCCGTAACTCTACCCTAAAAATATTCAATAATAATATCGAATCTATAAAAGGTAATAACTCATCTTTACCTATAGCCTCGAAATAGCAGCTGATTCAAATTATACAGCAAGACTTAAATAATCACCATTTCCAAAAGCTGGGATACAACAGAGCGTCAAAACAAAGTGAGGTTAAGCACGAAGATAGTTGACAGAAGCGATGTTGACAGCGCCTCCTCAGAGCAATAACAGGGTTGTGTCGAACGATAACGGGGTTGGCGACTAGGGAACGTAAAAATTACGCGTCAAATAAACTATCCGGCCTGAACGAGAGGGAATCCGGTGATGATAGGCCCCAGACATCATATATTATATATAAAAAAGACATGTAACGAACTAAAAACGTTACAATTCACTTTTGTAAATTCACAAAGCGTTAGTAAATATTAATAAATTTAATAAAACACGTATTTATAATTATAATATTTATTATAAAGGTTAATAAAAAGTCACAAAACAGAACTTATGTATGTAAGATGCTCATTGCTATCTCTTCTGGTCTAGAAGAACCTTACTGGAATTCTGAGCCTAACCAAAATAGGAGCAAAATTGCCATTAGATACAAAATAAAAAAAACATGCAAGAAAAAGGTATATAATGAAAACAGTCAACTTACCAACTTGGACTATGGATGTATAGAGTCCTCCGAAACACAGTCTGAAAGAGTAAATAATACTTGAGATATATGTTGATATAAAGAGATCATGGAACAATTATTATGTTTACATAAAAAAATCGGTAAAATTAAAATACAAATAATTATAATAAATAGAGATTGTGTTTCCTGAGAGAGCTGGCTTTTTATTTACAGAAACTACATATAAACATAATTAAGATAATATACTTACCCTTAAATTATAAAAACACTAATCAACCACGCGTTGAAACTTTCTCCTGAACTGTTCTTCGTCTTTCCGTTTTCAATCGAATACTTAATGCGCACTAGCTTTACAAGAAGTTACGTGACGTGGCGTCATTTTTTACTAATATATTATGGTAAGTTTTCACAAGTTTTGTGATATGCAATTTTACTACGAGATTGTGTTTCTGATTTAAATTTAATTTTTAAACCCGCAAAACTCATTGTGAAAATAATATCGTTTTGTAATAATCATTTAATATTAATTAGGTAATAATAAGTAATTAATATTAACTGTTTTACAAAATTATTTTTTTTTGTGAAAATATGTAAAAATATTTTATTTTTACAAGTTTCTTCATACAACAACAACGTTCAAACGTAGTATAAATAACAAAAATAAAAATTCTTTTATAGACACTGAATACGTCGTATGATCGAAAAAAGTCGTTTAGTTGGCTTGGAAATGACGATTATTGATATTTACCATAATATTTTACATATGAAATAACAGCGATCTTCATTTCCAAGCCAACTCTGACGCCGTTCTTTGTTTAATCATATAATATTATATTAAATTGTTTAATTATAAAATATCCGTATTATTAACGGACTGTACCCAAAATCCGTAAATCTACGGATTATTCAGTAGTTCTGGCAACACTGTATCCGGTAACTACTCACTCTGTCGACTGAAAGCAGAACTACGGTCTGCTACAGTACAGTATTCTTCATCCGCTGTAAACGACTATCAGCGTGCAACGGTGCAGGGCTAAACTAAATCTCAGAATTCTCGGACAGGCTGACGGCTGACGGTAACTCCAGTTACATCTCGGACAGGTTTTGTGCCACGAAATCGCCCATAAGGTTGCGTATCTTCTGATTTCTGCAATCGACGTTATCACGTAATTTTTACGGTAAAGTCACCGTATTCGTGGTGTAGTAGCTCTCTAATATCAATTCGAAAATGAATAATTGTGCTTATTACCGCAAGCCCGAACGTGATTAATAAGAAATATTAGTATCTTTAACAGGTGTAAAGGTAAATAATGTGGGAATAATTCGAATGAGTGTTGGAGAAATTTGTTCGATAGCGAGAGAATTGGCATCGGCATGTTCGGCACACCACTTTGACCAGTTTCTAGTGGCATTTGCAGACACGCTTATTTAGCTTTGTCTGTTGATTTAATTAATTAGCGATATTAATTATTATAATAGCCGAATCTGTTGTAAAACGTTTGCAAGAAATGGACTAGTTTTGAGCAAGAAATATTTCCCAAACCCGAAAAACCAACTAACCAGTGAATTAACACTCCACAAATAACCACGCTAACCAACTCGCCAAATAACTAAACCAATCCAAAAAGAATGAAACCAAAAAGAGTGAAACCAATGCAATTAAATCACACTATAAGCAAAAAAAATAATCGAGTAAAATTAGTTTTTCGGGTTTGGGAAATATTCCTTGCTCAAAACTAGATTTGTGTATTTTTCTCGGGCATTGCCCGAATTCGATTATTGAGCGTAACGACTTAATTTGAAATAAAAATTAATGAAAAATTAATTACAAAAAACCTAATTTTAAAAATGTTTAACATCCTGTAACTATGAAACTTCCATACCCATCATGTTTATAAGAACTTGAGTACTGAATACTTATTATTGAGTCAATGAGTACTTATTTAAAGCTTTCGCAAATTACTTGAATCAAGGTAAATTAATAAAATTGCGTTTATCTCATTAAGGTGGCCGAAATCGACAAAATATCAAGAGACAACTTTTAATCGGCATTAAACTGCTTACACTATTTCTCTAAAAAACGAAAAGAAAGTCACTGGCGTACATGCTTTTTTTAGAAAAATATTCCAGTGATAACCCATATGCACGTCCTTGGTGAATATGTCGGCACTTTTTTAACTTTAAAATATGTCTCATTTATAGTAACTTTAACCCTCAGAATTTCATTGGAATCGCTAAAAGCATTTGGAAGAAAATTAGAATAAATCGAAAAAATATTAAAACTTTAACACTCTGTAGCTACGAAACAAAGCAGAATCGGACCTATATTAATATGAAAAATAAATCTTATTTTTACGTGAGGAATATCCTCACGAGAGATGGCACATGCTTTTTGAAACACCCTGTATATCATCATGCAGATCTTAATAATCGATTAATAAATGAAAAAGTACGTTCTCTATTTCGTAAATCATCAGAATTCAAGCTAAAAATAATAAATGATCTTTTTTAAATTATTAATTAAATTTATCATAATAAAACATTTATCTGAAATTGTGTGTGTCAGTATATGTAATTTATAACAATATAATTCAAGAAAATCATTATCTATATAATTAATATAGTTTATATAGATATCAATTCGATAAATGTATATAATTTTCTTCTGAAGATATCTACAATGATTAATGTATATTTACACATTCTACTTTCTATCAATTTTCAACAACTGGTTTGAACACTTTTCACAGTTTAATTAAATGAATAGATTTATATATTCATGAAATTAACATCTATAATTGGCATCTAATTATATGTTATTAATTATATCGAATAAAACGGTTTCTTTAAATAAATTATATGAAAAATATATTAGCCGGATATTCTGCTACTTTTTAATTTAACTAAAAATCACATAAATTATTGTCTCGTATATTTTTTTGATTAGTTTCTACACATAACTCAGAAAAAATTAGAGCAAAATTAAAATAATGAAAGTAAGTTATTTAAAAAAAGTCATTTTAAAATGTAAAATTATATGGGGAATGTCAAAGATCAAAATTATATGGTGAAATGACCATCGTTGACGCCGTTTTTTTTCTGCCCGAATTGAGAAAAATACACACATTTACAATACACTAGACGCTGCACAACCATGAGAACAAACAATAAAAGAAACTATTAGCCAAACAAAGAGTACGAACTTCCACTAGCCATAGCCTTTATAGACTTCAATCGACTCGATATATTGTAAGGCAATAATGGAAGTCCTAACAAAACAAGGAATCTACTTATATAAACTCTTGCTAATATACAGGGTTGTTCACCACATACGACGCGGAGTATTGTAGCTAAACGATGAGATTTTTACAAATTGTAAGTTTGGGGTTCGTTGAAGGACTATTAAAGCTACAATTTAAAAATATTTTTACAAGATACAGAGTGTCCCAAATAAATAAAAGATATCAAAGTTGTATTTTTTTAAATGGAACACCCTGTATATTATTACATTTTTAGTTTCTACGATTAAAATAAAGGTAAATTTGATTAAGGTTTATTATACTTAAACCTTACCGTTTTTGAAATATTTTCAATTTTGTGAAATTGCAGTAAAAATTTTAAAGCTTCATTTCTAAAAGGGTATCAATGTTTTTAATACTAAATATTTAATGAAGTTTATATATTGATCAGTTATTGTGTTGCAATAATAAAAATAATACTACCTTATACAGAGTGTCTAAAAATTTATTTTAAATAATTATTAGCTTCAAACAGCAATAACTTCTTTAATTTAAATGGAATGCCCTGTATATTTTAGGAGAATCAGATGCACAATTAAATTGTCTATCAAATTGTATTATACCATTTTTTACCTATCCCTTCAAGTTTTCGTAGAAAATGCATTTTCTTATAATTAGAACTTATTTATATATTATTAATCAACGCAAACAGTCAGTTAATGTAGTTTGAATACTGGAATCATATTAATTGGTCCTCTTTAACAAATATTTAAACAGTTTTTTTTTTATTTTTTAATGAAATAAACGAATTATATCGACAATATTAGTATCTGTACTCTTTAAAAATTTGGTACATCTTTAAAAATAATCTAAAATATCAATAGTCCATGGGTATATTGATAAATAAGTTCTAAATTACAAGAAAATGCATTTTCTACGGAAACTTAAAGAGATAGGTAAAAAATGGTATAATATAATTTGATAGACAATTAAATTGTGCATCTGATTCTCGTAAAATATACAGGGTGTTCCATTTAAATTAAACAAGTTATTGCCGTTTGAAGCTAATAATTATTTAAAATAAATTTTTAGACACTCTGTATAAGGTAGTATTATTTTATTATTGCAACACAATAACTGATCAGTAAATAAACTTCAGTAAATATTTAGTATTAAAAACTTTGATACCCTTGGAGAAATGAAGCCTTAAAATTTTTACTGCAATTTCACAAAATTGAAAATATTTCAAAAACGGTAAGGTTTAAGTATAATAAATCTTAATCAAATTTACCTTTATTTTAATCGTAGAAACTAAAAATGGAATAATATACAGGGTGTTCCATTTAAAAAAATACAACTTTGATATTTTTTACTTATTTGGGACACTCTGTATCTTGTAAAATTATTTTTAAATTGTACCTCTAATAGTCCTTCATCGAACCCAAAACTTATAATTTGTAAAAATCTCATCGTTTAGCTACAATACTCCGTGTCGTATGTGGTGAACAACCCTGTATATGTTACAGTGAAAGTCGGAAATTCAGTGATTGTTAACATTCACTAGGATATGCTAACAATTACGAGTAGGAAATTCAATAGGAAATGCTAATAATTACGTACATTGGACCAGTGAATGTCATATTTTAAAGAAATTTGTTGACTTTTACTAGTAATTTCTAATATTCCCTAATGAAAGTAACATTTACTAAAGGATGCCAGTAAAAATTATTCTATTTTACAAGATGAGTGTGGTGAGGAAGAGCGTTGGTGGAAGTTAGACCACATAAAACTTTTAAGAATATTGGATCACCTCAATATTCAAGCTAATCCACATATCTTAAAATTACAATTTACTTCTTTAGTATATTTATTAAAAATTATAGATAATAACGACATGATAAAACCTTCTAAATATCACAAAAAATAAATAAACATTTTAAATTGTACAAACCAAATAATTTTGAACAATTTTCATAGTTTTTCATAGTGGACAACATAAAAGATGCCCGAATTTTCTTCATCTGGAACTACTATTATTTTCAAATGCGGCACTTCAAGCACATAGGTAAAGTCACAACTTTTTCTCTGGCATGCTTAACTTTTGTTAAGATTTGAGAGAGTTTATTCTGCGTTAATTTTTCACAGAAAATTTCTTCAAGTTAAGGAAAATACCGCACAGCACTTTTTACAAAGATAACAAAACAAGTAAACAACAACAGGTTTCTGCCTAATAGGTTTTTCATATACCACACTAAAAAAAAATTCCACACTAAAAGAAATTCCTATTTAGATATCTTTGAACATAAACCCTTCAGGTCAACAAGCAATTGTCCTCACAAAATAAAATCACTAGTAAGGTATACATTCTTTCCGCCAGCAGATACTGCTTCATTTTTCTTGATAAAATAATAAATACTTACTTATTAACCTTCTTTCTCAGCCTGGTTCCATCCAGTGTTGGATATAGGCCTCTTCTAGGTTTTTCCATTCTTCACGATTTCTAGCCAATCTTATCCATTGTCTTCCCGCCAATAGAGGTCTAAACATCGATGGGGTACACCTTAGCCATCTTAGGTTCGCAGACGATATTGTCTTGCTGAGCACCGACATTCAAGAACTGAACACCATGCTAAAGGAGCTAAATGACCAGTCCCAGAAAATTGGCCTTAAAATGAACTTGAAGAAGACCAAGATAATGAGCAACACTATCCATAGCATTACCGTTGACAACGTTATTATTGAAAACGTAGACCATTATATATATTTAGGTCATAAAATCAAGCTGGGTAAGGGGAACCAAAATACGGAGATCAAACGCAGGATCCATTTGGCATGGGTAGCATTTGGATATATGAGCGATGTTTTCAAGGATAGAAAGGTGCCCATCAACCTAAAGAAAAATGCTTACGACAGCTGCATTCTACCTGTGCTTACGTATGGCTTAGATACTATGGCAATTACCCGAAAAACAGCAGAACAACTGCGAGTAGCACAAAGAGCCATGGAAAGAATCATGTTGGGAGTCACCATTAGGGAAAAAATACGGAACACCCACATAGTCAAAAAACAAAATTAATAGATGTCGTTAAAAGAGTGGCAAGTCTAAAGTGGCAATGGATAGGACATGTGGCAAGACGATGGCCCCAAAAAGTCGTCCTATGGAGACCTAGGGGAACAACAAGAAATGTGGGCCGACCAAAAAAGAGATGGGTCGATGACGTCAGGGCAGTGGCGGGAAGACTTATTAACCTTATTGTAGGTAAATTAAATAAAAATAACCTGTTATAAATTTAAACTCGATTTTGAAAATAGCTACTAAGTGTCACTAGTAAATTGCCATGGCGACACCAGCCATCTTGATTACCATTTTATTGAAAAATCGTTTTTTATTCAAAACCTGAGCCAGATAGGTATAGGAAACCCTAATATAGTTTGAAAGAGCATTTAAATCTGCTTCGATTTATTTAAACAAATACATAGTCTTGCATTTGAAATAACGAAGATTTTATGTAAAATAAATATTTAAAATAGACCAGAAATTTTTGATACCCCTGTATACATTTAAGAATGCAATCAATTTATTTAGTAAAGTTAGTTTCTCTGGTTTAAAAGTCAGCACAATAATTAATTCTGAAAAGTAATGTACAGGGTGTTCACAAACTTTTTTATTATAGTATGCATATTTAAATATCTTTAAATATCTCAAAAACCAAAGACTTTAAACATATTAAACTCTTACAATAAATGCCTTACTTTATGCCTAAGAATCCAAAAATGAAATAAAATACCGGCTGTGTTCCATAAGAAATAATATAACTTTGGTATAGATCTTAGTTCTGACTCACCCTGTACATTTGAAAATAATTTTAAATTATGCACATTGCCTTTCCACATATACCCATAAATTATTTTGTTTCTACATCTTTCCGTTTTCGCATAATCAACCGAGGCGAACGAGGTGCGCCACCCTGTATTGATATTTATAATTATAGTGCGTTTTATTCAGCATCTATCATTAAATGAAGGGTCGGCCGTAACAACGTTGTATGTAACATTTTGCTGAAATGTGATGTTTCCCTAAAACAACGTTTTCTAAGCATATTTGAATGTATTGGCGCAACTGGAACCGAAAAATTTTGCCGGATGTCTGGCAATAGGACGACCTTCAGTCAGTGCCAGCCTTGCATTCCCGATAATAACGTTGTACGTGCGTTTAAGCGCTTAGTAAGAGGGCGGTGCAACTTTCACCCGCGGATATTTCCCACTTAAATAGGGGAAAAAAAGGAAACTAAATATAGAGAACTGGAAACAAAACGCGAGAAAACGTTAAAGAGATGCTGGAGAACAATATTCTAATTTATCTAGTACTAAGATTTTATTTTGTAAAACCAGTTTTCTGAAAATAATGTCTGCGTTATGTAAGTTCTTTCTTTAAAACCTTTATTAATAAAGTAAATCTATTAAAAAATCATTTGCTTTAATTTAATATACATTGCTTACGTGTAACAACGTTGTAAGTTCCATGAACATACAACGTTGTTACGTGCATTTTCCACAATAATGACCTCTATAGTTGGATATTTCGTAATAACCATTTTTAAAAATTATAAATCAGTATAGTTATAGCAACTTTAGTAAACTATACTAAATACGAAGTTTTATCATCACCTAAATGACCTCTTATCGTTTTTCGTGATTTATTCCATTCACTTCTTTTGTTATATACAACGTTGTTACGGCCGACCCTTCAAATCATAGAATTCATTAAATCGACGTATGTATAATTTGGTAACTGTTTCCTGGTTTTCACTTTCTTTGGTGTTATTTTAACTAGACGTGTGGTTGAAATAAATTTAAATTAATTAAACTCGTTGAACGAAAGTAAATTTTTGTTCCGGTTAAATAGAAAAATTTCGCATCGAAATGTCACTTCGATTTCTAAAGCGATTTAAGGAATATTCAAGTCTGAAATACGTGATAACGCATACACTCATACAGGGTGTCCCAGGCTGAGCGTGCATTAGAAGTTTCTAGAGAACTACAATATCTAGATCGGAGATTTTTTGCACATCATTGTTTCACAAAGAGATCTATCGATTAAAAATATTTTCAATATGGCGGCACTTCCGAAAACACCGGAAGTTGACAACAACTTTCTTATTTTAAATGGGTGTCTCCCTTTTTTATTACATATTTAAATCCTCTGTAAAATTTTATAAATTTTTATATTAAACATTCTATACCTAACATTAACCGTTTTTGAAAAAAAAATATTTTTGGACGAAGTGACGTCCTCTACAAGTAGGAACCATATTGACATTAAAATCAAATTTTTAATGTCAAAAAACTCCCAGGCACCAATTTTCATAACAAATATTTACGTTACTTCATAAATTATTTGGAAAAAATCGAAATAAAAGTGTCTACACCCTGTATCTTCGAAACTAAGCATTTTAGGATATACATTTGTATGAACTTTTTTACTTATTTTTATCTGCAGAATATGCTGCCGAAGTTTACGGAATACAGTTCGGACCATCCTGTATACTATATTTAATTAAATGAAACGAAAAATAAATTGCAGTAAGATTTTTCCAGATTTTCTTTGTAATTATCAAAGTTGCAGAACTATGGACATATCATCATCTATAAAGTGATTAAACATCTATACTAATATATAAATAACATCCTTACTTATTAATCAGTGACTGACTCACTGATTAATCACGATCCTGCTCAAACTACTCAACGTAAGAAGCTCAATTTTGGCATATAGGTTGATTCTAGGGTGTAGAGGTTCGATAAGAAAGATTTTTTCGAAATTCGAGTTCCAAGAGGGTGAAACCACCCCTCAGATATTACAATATTTTTTATTTAAAAAACGGTCAAGTTTCCGAAAAAAAACCTAAACACGTATATTTTATTTTGTTTTTTTTTACATATTTTAAGATTTTTTAAAAATGTATACAGGGTGTTTGTGACATTTGTGGGTGCTCGACGTAAGAAGCTGATTTTTGGAAAACGGATTGACTTTAGAGTGTAGAGGTTCGATAAGAAGGGATTTTTCGAAACTTCGAACTTTCGAATTCTAAGGGGGTGAAACCACCTCTCAACTATTAGAATATTTTTTATTTAAAAACCGGTGAGTTTTTCGGAAAAACTCTAAAACACGTATACTTAATCTTGTTGTTTTACATATTTTAAGATTTTTTTAAAATTTATACAGGGTGTTTCATAAAATATGACCATTGGGTAATCACGATTCTGCTTAAACTGCTTGACGTTTAAAGCTGATTTTTGGCAAATGGATTGACTGTGGGGCGTAGAGGTTCGATAAGGAGGGGTTTCTCGAATCTCAAATTCCAAGAGGGTGAAAACGCCCCTCAAATATTACAATATTTGTTATTTAAAAAACGGTTAGTCTTTTGGGAAAACGCTTGGACACGCATAATTTATTTTGTTTTTTACATATTTTGAAATTTTTTAAAAAATCGTACAGGGTGTTCCAAAAAGTTGGGTAATTGATTAACCACGATTCCGCTTAAACTGCTTGACGTAAAAAGCTTATTTTTGGCAAACAGATTTTTCGAAAGTCAAATTCCAACGAGGTGAAAATACTCAAATATTATCAGGTTATATAATAATATCGCCATATTGTTTTTTTTCTCATGCTGACATAAATGTGAGAAAATTTTATCCAGTTTGTATGTTAATGGAAATTCTTGCTTTCCTTTTTCATCACCATTACAAATGATTAATTCGACGCGAACGAAGTCGCGGGTACACGCTAGTAACCTCATATAATTTTAACGGCAATTTAACTGAAACCACCGTAATACCATCACAAAAATCTAATCTTCCAGCCGTTCTAAAGCGACTTTTTCCATCTTTTCCAGATTACAGCCCGACCTGGCCCGCTCCGTATCCCATCACCTGCAGGAAGTGATGGACGCCATTAAGCTGAGGGATTGTTCGAGGTTTTCTTGCAGCAGAAAATTTCCGCTTCCGGCCAGGGCAGCGTAAAGGCGGATAATTCGAATTTTATGGAAGGAAAAGAACGAAGAACAAGAGCTTCTTTTTATTAAAGAAGTATTAGAGAGAAAAAATGTGATTTTGCTCTTTGTATCTTGCAGGATAACGAGCCAGGGTGATCCAGAGGGGTACATTTAATACCGTTTAAGTCATTTAACAATTAAACTACACCTTGAGACAACAAATTTGTGGTACAGGGTGGGCCAAATTGGAAGTCTTTAAAGGGAAACATCCTTTTCTATAGGAGATAAACGAAAACTAATATCGGTGTCTGTAGCTCAATTTTTATGAAAAACATGATGCTGAAAACCGCACATCGATATCTGTTACCAATTCGGAGTTACGGGGTGTTTTTCAAAAATGTTAATTTTTAACAAATCGCTATAACTTTTTTGTTATGGAAAATTTTGTATTTCTATGGAAACATTTTAAAAGCACCTTTTACGTAGAATTTAATGGTTTAAGTATATATTTTTTTAAATTAATAATTTAAGAGTTATCAACAGAAAAAATGATTTTTTATTTGGGACACCCTGTATATTTTTAATTAACTAAAAAGAAATTAAAATTGCCTTTCCAAAAATATAGCACACTTGATATTTTGTTATAGTCCCCTTCGAAATATAGAAATTTTAGAGTCCTTGGTCCTTATTGACGATCTGCCTCTTAATGGAACTCGAAAAGTTTTTTTTGCTAACAAGATGAGGCACCGCCTCAGAACACTCAAATTATCAGCAAGTTTTTGCAGCCAATTTCGAGAATAATTATTGAATAGCTAACCAAGATTCCAGCCGTTGGCCGTCGAGGCCGCCAGGCTTTGGACCGAGTGTCTATGGATTTTTATCTTTGCGGAAGATAAGGTTCTTATTTTTAATTTGCCCGTATAAGCTAGACAATAATTAGAAATACTTGGCGGTTATGCGAGGATATCTTTCACCCCCACTGAGTTAATGAATATCGCCAGAAATATTCAAAAACTGTTCCGTTTGTCCATAGACGATATGGTATTCATGTCGAACACCTGTAGCAAATTCTCATGTCTTGGTTTGCTATTAATTTTTATTGTTATTAGATAAATGTCTTTATTTTGTTAAATATAGTTTCAATTGTTATAAAATTCTGCATCTCTCATAGCAAATATTATTTTCGTTTTAACTGCTGCCCACAGCTAGAATTTTTTGCATTACCACCGGCGCTGTTCAAAACCTACCTATTCAAAATGGGCGAATTCTTATAAACTCTATATCTCGAAGAGGAATCGAGCAAAATATCAATGCTATATTTTTTGAAAAGTAATTTTAAATTATTTTCAATGAATTAAAAATATATAGGGTGTCCCATATAAAAAATATAAACCATTATAAAAAAAATCTGTTGATAATTCTTAAATTATTAATTTTAAAAAAATTATACTGAAACCATTAAGTTCAAAAGGTGCTTTAGAAATGTTTTTATAAAAGTACAAAATTTTCCATAGCAAAAAAGTTACAACGATTTGTTAAAAATGCACATTTTTGAAAAACACCCCGTAACTCCAATACTGTAATAGATATCGATGTGCGGTTTTCACCATCATGCTTTTAACAAAAATTGAGCTACAGAGACCAATATTAGTTTTCTTCTATCTCCTATAGAAGCCTATAGAACCCTTCTATCTCCGATAAAAGCTTCCAATTTGGCCCACCCTGTACAGTGTGTCCTATTTTCGTGTTTAGAATGGAACACCCTGTACTTACTGCAATATAATTTGTATATTTGTTATTTACTACCTACCAGCACAGTTAGCCTGGGCCAAGAGGTCAAGAAAAAAAATATATAAAGTTTGAGTGTTATATTTTTCAAATGCTCATACCTCTGGGTTTAAAAAAATATTAAAATGAAAATCGCCGACGTACAATTGGGGTCTCTACACAAATTTCAAAAAATATACTTTTTTAATCAATATTAAAAGCTGCGCACAAGTTTTGGTAAGAATATTCAAGGACCATTATCACCTAAACGTAACCTTCGCTGTTGCCCCCCTTTTTTTGAAAACAAGAGATTGGGTCTTCACACAACTTTAAAAAATATATAATTTTTTATCCAGTGGCAAAAGCAAAAAAAGTTATTTCTTGTAATTAGTTTGAAAGGAACACACTGGTGAATAAATTTAATAGATTTTTAATACTTATTTTAGGTCTATTCTTCAATTTTTATATAATATTTTACTTTTAGTGTGAAAATTAAAGATATTAACCAAAGTAGGCTATGCGGCCAAACGTAAACAAATTGGCACGAAACAGTTGACTACACAGGTTTCTGTCAAAAGTTCAGTTTTATTTAGTTTTGCATCGTCTGCTTATATGTTAATATGGACAATTTTTTAGTTTTTTGTGATGTCAGAATCAAAATCTAATGAAAATGTGGACGAGTTTGCTAATGTTACATTTTGTCAAAAATGGTCCCATAAAGAGTGGCGATCTGCTGTATGTTATACATGTTTTAACAATGCTACATGTTAAAATTACAGGTAAATTGTTTGGTTTAATAATGGATATGTCACCAAATTACAGCATTGATGACAATTGCTTGCGTAATGTTGTGTGTGGCAGCTGCTATACAAAATTAAATAAACAAAAACTGACTAAAATTGTGGACTACAAAAAATTTAACGTCAGAATACAACGAAAGGAGAATTTATGTAGCTGTAAAATATGTGAAGTTGCCAGGTTTAGGCCTAATCCCAGAACTAAAGTAAACAATACGCGATGACCAGTGTATCCAATAACAAAATCTGTTGTTGGTAGACCTAGGTCTGAGCAAAAATTAATAACATTTATAAAAATTGCTGAAAGCTGGTTAAGACGTTCTGGGATACAATTAGACCATTACAGTAGATTTAATGGAAATAATGCCAGAAACTTGTTTAAAAAAGTTGACGTCCTTAAAGCACTAGATCCTGGTATGACTGTAATTAACTTAATTTGTAACAAAAGTTTATTTTCTTATTGTTATTTGGACACTAAGCCCTTTGCTTATTTTTTTTAGACAACAAATACATAGAGGTATTTTGTGCCTTCAATGATGTGGTAGCCAGCTGTTTTGGAAAATATATTGATACCAATTACGAAGCCTATATACTTAAATTTTCCGACAAAATAAGAGATACGGAAATCAGTTTTACTCACGCTGTTGTTCACCATATAGTGGATTTTGTTAGTATTTCACAGAAAGCATTGGGCTTTTACTCTGAGCAAGCCTCAGAGCAGGTGCATCATTCTTTTAAGTTGTTCTCAAAAAACTTTAATTTAAATCCGAGATAAAAAAAAACTATCAAAAAATCTCCTTAGGAGTATTGCTTCCTACTACAGTAACCATGTTTAAAATTTATTTATTTACTTATAGCTAGTACCTAATTGTTTTCTTCCTTTTTAGTCTAAATTCAGTTCGTGTTTAATTGCTAGTTTGTAGTTTTACTTGTTTACTAATACATAAAGTAAAATTTTATCACTAAAATATTAGAAAAAAATATGTTTTTGCCTTTTCCATTAGATTAAAGTCTATTTTTATTTAAATTTGTACAGAGACCCAACCTCCTGGATTTAGAAACAGGGAGGGGGGCAACAGTAAGCATAACTTTTGCTGATGATGGTCGTTATTTATTATTAACAAAACTTTTTACGCGCTTTTTACTTTGGTTGAAAAAGTTTTTTTTTAAATTTGTGTAGAGACCCCAATTGTATGTCGGCGATTTTAATTTTTATATTTTTTTGAAGCCAGTGGTATCGGCATTTAAAAAATAAAATACTCAAAGTTTATATATTTTTTTTCTTGACATCTTGGCCCAGGCTAACTGTGCCAGTTTACCATAAATATACATGTAGTGTAAAAGTATTTTGCATTATTTAGTAAATATTATATTTTTAACATAATTTAGCAAAAAAAATCTTTTTTTATTGTTTTTGCTATATACGTCAATAATATTTATTGAAGTATACCATATTACCTACTGTAAATTTAACTAATTTTTAAGTATTTATTTATTATTAACAATGAATATATAAAACTTCATTCTAATGACTGTATAATGTTACCTTAATTATATGAAATGTATAATTTAATTTACGTTTATTAATAATAGAAATATATCTACTATATTATAATATAACAGAAGTTAATTAGCATAAAAAATGTTGATTTTTAAGTTATAATTATTGAGCTTTGTGAATATGCAATCGAATTAGTTTATAGTGGAGATAATTATCTGTTTTTATATTTTTTATATCGAATATTTACTAAGAATACTTGTACAAATATATTTGTTAATAAAATATTATAGAACAAATAATATACTATTGATTTGATTTTACTCTTATAGTCTAAGAGCTAACGTTTTCGAGAAAGTACTTTAAGACGTCTGGCTCTTTGATATATCTTTTACTATGCTCTCTGGAACAGCATGCGGCCCGCCTGGCTGCCGATACCCGTTGCGTCCACTACTGCGCATCGGAAGAAGATCCTATATT
This sequence comes from Sitophilus oryzae, assembly GCF_002938485.1. NCBI lineage: Eukaryota > Metazoa > Arthropoda > Insecta > Coleoptera > Curculionidae > Sitophilus > Sitophilus oryzae. The sequence goes on along the minus strand of NW_022147289.1, from coordinate 2,334,212 downwards.
TTTATTAACAAACAAACAAACAAACAACGCTTTATTGTGCAAAAAGCCAAAACAGCTTCATCGACAAAGCACTCACAAACAACAAAATCACAAAAAAATACAAACAACAAAAAATATACAATACAAATAATACAATTCAAAAAAAATACAAAAAGAATATACATGGACAATTTTAGAACAGTACGCAGTAAATAGATATAATTTTAAAGTTATAAAATATTAAATACTTGACCTTTGACCAGTGTGTGAGATGATCAAAATTTTAAAATTCAAAATTGTTCATAATTAAACATCAACAAAAAAGTCGTTTACCGCATATAGGGCTCTCTCCAGTAGGTATGATTTTAGAGCTTTGCGAAATGCGGGAAAGAATGAAAGCGATTTGATATTCAAAGGCAGATGATTGTATTTTTTTTTGGCATTGTACAGTATTGAACCGTTAACTAGTTCTGAGCTCGGGGTTGGCAGATAAAGATCGTGCTCTGTATTCCTAAGTGGATAGTTATGAGATGGCCTTTCGGGAATAGCAGATATGTGCTTGCGGATTAAGCAAACGGATTCAAAAATGAATAAAGAAGGAAGAGTCAGTATTTTTAAATTTTTAAAGAAATTCTGGCAGTGAGTTCTACTGTTCAGTCCCAATAAATATTGAACTGCTCTCTTTTGAAGTCTGAAAATACGATCAAATTTTGTTGCGCAGCAAGTACCCCAAAATGGAAGGGCATAACGAAGATGTGACTCAAAAAGTGCATAATAGGCTATTCTAGAGGTTGAGAAATTAAGTTCCTTAGAAACTGATCTTAGCGCAAAACAGGCAGCGCTTAGTTTCTTTGACAGAGCTTCAATGTGAAAGTCCCATTTTAACGAGTTGTCTACAACAAGTCCTAAGAATTTCACAGAGTCCACGACGTCAATAGTGGTGTTATTAAGTACAAAAGGTTGTAAGTAAGTACTTTTATATAACAAAACTTTAGTTTTTGATAGGTTGAGGCATAGGAGATCAGAATCGCACCAAGACTTAATGGTGCGTAAGTCACTGGATATAGTATCATATAGTGCCGCAACATCTGGGCCGCTCCAAGTGAAACTAGTATCGTCCGCAAAGAGGCAGATTTTACCGCTAATATCTAGCTAATCTATGATTTGCAATGTCGTTGATAAACACCAGAAACAAAATAGGGCCAAGTACTGAACCCTGAGGGACACCACATTCTATAGGCTTACAAGAAGACATAGACGTATCAATCCTCACATGCTGCCTTCTGTTGCCAATATATGACTTAAGCCATTCGAGCGGCACTCCCCTGAAACCATAGTATTGCAATTTGTTAATTAAGATATTATGATTTACACAATCGAAAGCCTTAGAGAAATCACAGAAAATTGTAGCTGTAGAGTGATGGTTATTCAGGCTAGAGTATACATTATTAAAAAGGTCGAACATAGCATCATTTGTGCAACTGTTACTTAGAAATCCAAATTGATGGGTAGTAAGTATTTTATATTTAAGGAGAAAAGATAGAAACCTTTTTTTAACCAATCTTTCAATGATCTTAGATAATGTGGGCAGGAGTGCAATTGGGCGATAGTTCGAAGCTTCATCTTTATCACCTCCTTTATACAGAGGAATAATTATTGCTGTCTTAAGACAGTTTGGAAAAACTCCTTTTTGGAATGACTCGTTAATTAAAGTAGTAAGATGGTTTAATGTGCATTCAGGAAGTTCAGAGAACATTTTGAGAGTAAGCCCATCAGTCCCAGATGAGGATTTGTTTTTAATACTATTAATTGTACTACGGAGCTCATCTAATACTACGGGCGTGAGGAAGAAACTGTGTAAATTCTCATTTGCTTTAGGGAGATATGAAAGTGAATCATGGGAAGGAGTTATGGTGTTCACTAAATTTTTAGCCACATTAACAAAGTAAGTGTTTAAATCTTCAGGTGAATTAAAGACTGTGCCAGACGAAGAAGTCTTATTCCTTAAGTCATTTACAATAGCCCAAGTCTCCTTAGCGACATTACCGGCTTTGGCTAGCCTCGCATTATAATAAATGTCCTTGACAGCTTATAATAAATCTCCTTGGCTATTAATTTAAATCTAAATTAAAAGTATTAAATAAATCTGGTGATTCAAAAAAAACAAATATTTAATACTTTACTATCAGAATATAAACGAAAATAAAATAAAAAAGTCTTTGTCCTGACCCGAATTCGAACTCTGAATCATCGGTTAGTGGTCGGAAATTCTACGCACTGCGCTATGGAGACATATGTTCCATTTATATTCAATACTAGAATTTAAAGGACTAATAAAAATATAGGATCTTCTTTCAATGCGCAGTAGGGAACGCAACGTTTACCGGCAGCCAGACGGGCCGCATGCTGTTCTAGAGAGCATAGTAAAAGATATATCAAAGAGCCAGACGTCTTAAAATACTTGTTTTTCCGCCGTTGCTAGCTCTCGTACTATTACGTAAAAGTAACCTGTACATGTCAGGGTTTCGTTTTTCAAGCCCTTATTTGGTATGTTTACTAACATTATTATATTAATGACAGATTGTGAGTGTGCGAATGACTTCAAAAACGCTATTTTGTGGTGCTATATCTCTAAGAGCGGTTTACACGCATCCGTAAGGCGTCGTCCGTCGTGCCAACATGCCAATCATATTAAAGTATGAGCACAGAACAGATAAAAATTGTACTTGTTCCGTATTTGTACCTGTTCTGTGGTATGAGCTGGGTATAAAGTATGAGCTGTGTATAAAGTAAAAGGGTGTCCTCCAACGGTCTAAGACACTCGAAAAAGTTCCTCAAAACTTACGACAGAGAAAAATCAAAGGTTTTCCTTGATTTAAGTAAAAACAATCTTCGGATTGTCACGGGGTTTCTAACAGGACACTGTCTCCTCAACGAACTCCTCAGTAGGCTGAAGCTGAGAAACAACGACGAATGCAGATTTTGTGGAGGAAATGGGGAAACACCAGAACACCTTATCAATGAATGCGCCGAGACGACGACCGTTCGTGCCATGAACTTTGCTACAGCTGATATCGAGGATGAAGAGCTGGCCTCTGTAAAGCCGTCTCAGATACTGGCTTTTGTTAAAACCCGGAGACTGTATGATGACTTAAACTCGTTATAACTCAAGAAAGAAGAACACACAATAGATCTGTAAGGTTGCGGTGAATAACTCCGCTCCTAAACATTCTACATTCTACATTCTACGTGAGCTGTGTGTTTTTGAAATAAACCAATAAAATTACGTAAAATCAACGACGGGATACCCATCACGGATGCCCCCTGTAAACCCACACTAAATCATATATTTTCTTACTGTCAAGCTCTAATAAGACACATATTGGAGGGTTCGTTTATTATATATTAAAATTGAGTTACATAGATACTATAGTTACAATAATTCTATAAATTATTAAAAGTAAATACATATAATTATATTCTTGATATTAATAACACACCATATTTCAAATCTTCTATATATAATTCGATCATGATCGAAAAAATACAGCATCCAGTTGGCTTAAAAATGGCGATTGATAATATTCTTTATAGATATAATTTTACGTATAAAATGGTACCGATCTTCATTTCCAAGCCATCACTGATGCCATTTTTTTTTCGACCGTATTGTAATTGCAATACCTCTCTTCCAAAGCATATACCCTATGGTCATATAAATGTTTATCATCAAGATATATTAATTTGGACGTTGACAGTAAACAAGTTTATGCCCTTTGGACATCTTTTAAAGCCTACTTGACCATAAACTATTTGATCATACTGTACTTATAGATGCAGTCAATGTAGACCTATTTTATCTATTCCCAGTTGTGCTACATCTGTAGGTTTGGCAGTTCCCTCCAGCCAAGCCTACGTTTGAAGCCTGCTCTACTTCTTTCAAAACGTAGTCGTAATTGTCATCTGTGTTCATGGAAAACATCTTGGCAGTTTTCAGAAGAACGTCTCCTGCGTTGACATACTTCTTGGCTTGGTAAGGTTGCTGACAGGCTATGCTTTGAAGACAGCCATTATCACCTGGTGATCCTAATAAAAAATGAATGTTGTCAGTAAATCATTATGATATACCGGGTGCGTCTCAAAAGTGGCTCACCCCTATAACTTTTTATTTTTTCAGATAAAAAAAACGAGATTTGGTATATTAGTATATGACATAAATTGGGATTGATTGAGGTATTCAATCCTTTTCGGCACCTTCCTGTTTCACCGGAAATGACTACAAATGTATGGAAACGATCGATTACTAGGTAAAATATAGAAGGTACCGCAAAAAGTTAAATACAAAAGTTACAGAATTTTTAAATATCTATTAGTTAGTAATAAATTTAGGTATACAGGGTCGTTCATAAAGTCGTGGCACATCAAAGTTTCATTTTTTTTAAATAAAACCTCCTGTATATTATTACATATTTCAATTCTTGCTTCAATTCTAAGCAAAAATCGAAATACACACAATGTACTTCAAGCCAACCGTTTCCGAGTTATTGACTTTTAAAAATATCACTTAAACAATTCGACATAATTAATTTCGATGTGTTTGGTTTGATCTAATGATGTCATTCGGCTGAAACTGTGATTAGAATTAGAATTTAGAATAAGTGGGAGGGGGGTTAACCTCAGCGACCTTAGAGATCTATTGTGTCCCCCTTTCTTGAGTTATAACTCATCATACGGTCCCAGGACTTCCTACGGAGACCCGTGTCCTTCACAGTCGAGGAGCTACGACCCAGGCCGGGTAGACGAAACGGTAGCTTGTGTCGCCTGTTGGGTTTAGAGGTAGGAGGTAGGCTCCCGACCCTTGGAGGAGGTGGTAACTTGTATGCCACTTGCGGAGGATGGTCTCACGCAAGTCTCAGCCACCTCTACTGTAGTTCTCTTTGGGTTTGGCCCCTTGGAACTTTCATTGTTACTGTTCCCAGTGTCGCTAGGGGGTTTCCCCACAGCTTCACCGGTGATGTTTTTATTACTATTATTACCAGATCTCATAATGTTCTCATGAGTCGCTAGGGACAGTCGGTCCACTTCTACAGAGCCCCGCATGTAGAAGTAAGGGGTAAAATACAATGGGGTGCCCCCCGATGCCCCAAGGTTGAGGCTGTCCGTAGCCCCGCGCGGTATCGTTATATGTCTTGGTGCAATTCCCTGGCCACCACACTACAGTCAGGGACAAGACGATGAGTGAGATGCTTCTTTCACCAAGCCAAGTGCAAGAGGGGTTCCCCCCAGCACCTGACCAGGAGCTTCCCCACCAACGACAAGGTCTTGCATCTCCTAGGGGAAGCTGAAACTGTGATACTGTTGTAATGGGTTTTTAAATTCCTATTAGCTACTAGTAAATTTAAGTATACGGGGTCGGTCATAAAGTTGTGTCACATCAAACACCTTGTATATTATTACATATTTCAATTCTTCCTTCAATTTTAAGCAATAATCGTAATATACAATGTACATAAATTGAAGAATTGAAATCTTAAACGAAAATTTTGTAATTTCCAAACTTGATATACTCTCATTTTATACATCTATAAACGCTAACTTGAGATCTAATGTCAAATATTATCAATATCACAGTTTCGGCAAAATGGTATCGTTAAATGAAACTGAACATATCGAAATTAATTAAATCAAATTGTTTAAGTGATATTTTCAAAAGTCAATAACTCGGAAACGATTGGTTTGAGGTACCTACATTGTGTGTATTTCAATTTTTTCTTAAAATTGAAGGAAGAACCGAAATATGCAATAATATACAGGGGGTTCTATTTAAAAAAATGAAACTTTGATGTGCCACGACTTCATGGCCGACCCGATAAATTTATTACCCGCTAATAGATATATCATAGTTTCACAACGAGATCTATCGATTAAAAATATTTTCAATATGGCGGCACTTCCGGATATAGCGGAAGTTGACAGCAAATTTCTTATTTTAAATGGGTGCCCCCATTTTTTATTATATACTTAAATTCTATGTAAAATTTTATAAATTTTGATATTTAACAAACGTTCGATAGATAGATCTCGTTGTAAAACAATGATGTGCAAAAAATCTCCGATCTAGATATTGTGGTTCTCTAGAAACTTCTCAACGCTCAGCCTGGGACACCCTGTATATCCCCACACACACACAACTCACAACTATTCAATTATTATTTAACTTACCTGTTAAATAACTTAGAAACATTAAAACTTCTTCGTCGGTAATGAATTTCTCCTCGCCATCAGCGCTTCTACCATATCCTAGAAATAATTAATATGTTTTGTTTTAGGTATATTAGTATTATAATATAAGGAAGTTTTCTTTTACTTTTCCCAGGAAAGTATCATAGGTATACTAAATTATTATAAGTAGAATTTACCTCCTTTGAGATGGCCTGATCCTAGCGAAGCAGCACCAAATATGATCGCTTTCAAAAGTATCAAAATTAGTAGGTTTGTTAAATTGAGTGAGACGACTTGAGAACCACTTCCAGTGGTACCAAACCCTCTTGACATTAAGTTACTTGCTATAGAGGTTAAGAGATTTCTGGCATCCAATCCTCTAAAATTATATAAAATATAAGAAATTAAAATTGTTGTACTTTTTTAAGATAGAGTTTGTCCACTCTGTATATAGTCTGTCCAACGCGAGAATCCATGACAGTGTCAGATTTGTCTGTCATTTTAATTTACAAGTACTGAGACAGACTATACAGGGTGAGTCTTAAATACGTGCAAATATTTTTAGGGGTAGTATATTTGGACTATTTGGAGACTATCGTAAGGCGTTCGACTGTGTTAATGAACAGAAGATGATCAAAATTCTAAGAACAACCGGAGTTGACGAACAAGACCTACGTTTCATATGAGAACTTTATTGGCATCAAACGGCGGTAGTTGAGATGAAGCAGTCAACATCGGAAGGTATAGATACAAATTAGACAGGGGGGGGGGGGTTCGGCAGGGTTGCGTCTTGTCTTCGCTCCTGTTTAACCTGTACTCGGAGACTATATTTAGAGAAGCACTGGATCGAATCCAGGGCGGAATCCCAATAAACAATATCAGATATGCCGATGATACGGTTATAATAGCCAACGATATACAAGAACTGCAAAGCATTATAGATTCCGTAGTCCACTATAGTGAGATGTTTGGACTGCATCTCAATGTCTCCAAGACAAAACTATTGGTATTTTCTAAGACTGCAATAAATGCACACCTGCGTGTCAAGGGACAAACAATCGAACAAGTGATCTCAATAAAGTATTTAGGAGCTAACATCGATAGTCAGTGCGATACGAAAAGAGAAATATTTTCAAAAATTGAGCAAGCGAGAGAAATCTTCGTGAGAATGAAATCATTTTTTACAAGACGAGACCTCAGTGCGGAACTCAGAACTCGAATGGCCAGATGCTACGTCCTCTCTGTGTTACTCTATGGATGTGAGAGCTGGACACTGGATTCACAGAGCGAAAAGAGAATAGAAGCCTTCGAAATGTATGTATACAGACGGATGCTGCGAATCTCATGGGTACAAAGGATCACCAACGATGAAGTACTACAGCGCATGCAGAAACAAAAAGAAATACTGAACACCATCAAGGAAAAAAAATGCAATACCTGGGTTATGTGATGAGAGGTGGGAGATACGAAATACTGCGCCTCATAATAGAGGGCAAAGTTCAAGGGAAAAGATCAGTAGGAAGACGCCAAAACTCATGGCTAAAAGATTTGAGGAAATGGTTTGAACGCTCGTCTGCCGAAATCTTCCGGGCTGCAGTTTCCAGAGCCACAATTGCCATTTGGATCGCCAACCTTTGTCAGGAGTGGGCGTGATCAGAAGAAGAATATTTCGACCCCAGAATGACGATTAAGAGGTTTTCTTCGCAAAAAAGATTGATAATTTGTTTTTTTTTTAGTTTTTAGTTAAAAACCATAATTTCTTGATAATATGGCGCTACACAGGTAGTAGATTAAAGTTACAAAAACCCAGAAAATATCTAGTGGTTCACAAAATTTAAGCAAATTTTTTTTTAATTTTCACAATAAAATAAATCAGGTATTTTGGACTTATTTGAAAAACGGCAAAAAGAAAATATGTTGTGCTGAACAAAAGAGTTTGACTTCGCCAAAATTATCACCGATTGTCATTCCCCAGCCGTCTTTGACGCTGTTTTTTTTATCGTATGGTATATGTTAAATTAATATAAAACTTACCTTCCAATATGATTATTTTCGTAGTCATTACCACTAACTCCACTATAACCAACACAAAAAATACAAAAAACAGTAACACACCACGTAAACTTCATCAACATTTTGTCATAAGTTTTAAAAGGCATACAAAACACAAGACAATCCAAACAAATGCGGAAAATACACCATTGTTATACAGTTTATATAAGTTTTTACTCAAGGCATTATTTTCACTAAAGCGTAAACAAAGAAAATATTGTATTAGGGTTCAATTTTATTTCGTATACTGTACGTTACAAGTTAAATATCCAAATATTTTACTATTGTTCTGACTGTAGTTGAAACTTTTCCTTATAAATTGCATCGCATTGTTTTTGATATGCTTCGTTTTAGCGGAAAAATGCTTAGAAATATTGTCGGTGCTGGTGGAAAGCTATTGTTAAGAAAGTAAAATGCATGTAGGAGATATTACTTTTATTTTTGCATCGTAATATAAGCATAATACAATTAGTTTTTTAATTTAAAAAAAATTAAGTAATTCTGAATGAGTTATTTAATCTGCTAAGTCGAGCATGGCCGTAGCATAATTTTCTCGAACCAACTCACGCCACTTTTGATCACCTTGTAAATTGATTGTAGATAAAAAGCAAGAATATTAAGTTTTATTGATCAATTGGGTATACTATAACTGGCTATATTGCCAATATATTCTTCATCTTATTCCTTCTTCATACTAGGCGAATCGCCTGTTTGGTTTCGTCGTCTCTACCGGTCAGACTGACAAGTTGTCGCTCCATCGTTTTCGTGGACGTCCTAAGCTTCTGCGACCTAGCAGTGATTTGTCGCGTTCAACTCTCACTATCCTCCTGTTGTCCATTCTGCTCATATACTCGTTCCATTCACTCTTTCTGCTGAGCACCCACTCATTTACATTTTCCATGCTCTTCTTATGCTTTCATTTCTCTCCCTGTCCAGAAGCGTTTTTCCATCTATTCTGCGTAGTACTCTCATTTCGGTTGTCTCTAGTAGTCTAGTAATCGCTGAATCAGGTCGAGTTTTTGCATTGTATGTCATTATTGGTCGTACCGTTACCTTATAAATTCTTGCTTTAGTTTCCACCTCAATGTTTTTATTTCGCCATATTGTGTCATTCAGGCATCTTGCTATTCTGGTTGCCTTTGTTGTCCGTTCTCGCACATCCGCCTCTGCATCACTATATCCTGAGATTTCTATGCCTAGGTACTTAAACTTCATTACTTGCTGGATAATATTGCCCTCGACTTCTAGTTTGCATTGGTACATTTGATGTCGTCATGCATTTAGTTTTCTGGGTCGATATTATTATATTAAGTGATTTGGCAGTGCATTTAAATCGATGTAATAAACGCTGTAGATAGTCCTCATTTTCAGCTACCAATACGAAGTCGCGTCGTCGGCATAACAAAGAATAGTAATTACCTGGTCGTCTATACTGTATCTCTTCAGTAGACGTACATTTTCTATTATTTTGTCCATAATGATGTTGAAAAGAATAGGGCTCAAGGAGTCACCTTGTCGGATACCACGGTCTACATTTATTGGTTCGGTCAGGAACCCGTTAATTTTGGCTTGAATTTGGTTTCCTTCATATATGTTTCTATGGTTTTAACGAGGTTGTGTGGGATTTGCCTATTGTAAAGAAGGTGTACAACGTCTCTTCGGTCTCTGCACACGGTCGAACGCTTTTTCTAAATCAATAAAACACATATACGCTGGTTTGTTATATTCGATTGATTTTTCTGTTATCTGTCTTATGACAAAAACCGCGTCTATGCATGATCTGCCCGATCTGAAACCTTGTTGTTCATCTGCTAAGCATGTTAAGTCGTTAATTTTGGTTGCTATCACTTTTGTTGTAAGTTTTAGTGTGGTGTTTAGAAGATATAGCCTCTAAATTTTGAGGGCAGTTTCTTATCTCCTGTTTTAAATATCAAGATAGTGGTGCTGGTTCGCCATTCATCGGGTATCCTGTGTTGGTAAAGGATTTTTTGAATCAGGGATGTTAGTTGCTGTATTAGCCGGAGAGCTGGCGACATATTTAGAGAACATATTTTGGGCAAGTTAGAATAACAAAAAAAAAATAAAGTTTAATAACTTGTGAACCCAGAATCCTAAGTCTGGCTGGGGGGTTGGGGGTATCTCGCTACTGCGCAACCCATAACATTTGCAAAAAAATAATTAATTAAATTTGCGTTTTTATTAATGTTTGGGACATACAACACTCATTTATAAACAATATAAAATTAATTATTATACGTTTAATAAATTAATTTAACATTTAGGTTAACTAAACAATATACTATGAAAACATTATAAATTACTCTATTTTATTAAAAACAATGGCAATTTATTGAATTACCTATAATAAATATCTACTAAATGGTTTTATATGATGTATATGATTGTTTTTTTTGGCTTATATCAGATATGGAAGTACATGGGCGCCGGACAAGGGGCAAGAGGGGGCATTTGCCCCCCCCTGGATCACTAAAATAATAAAAATAAAAGCTATCTTCTTACATCCATCTGTAAAAAAACAATCATTATTATGAAATTTTTAGGTGTTACCTGTAAAATAATAAAAAATGTGGTAATTATTGGGAAAACTGGAAATCGTCCGATTTTCACCAAAATTGGTATACACACTATTTTGAGGTCGTAGATTACGAATCTACTTTTTTCTTGGCGGTCTCTTACCGTTTTTTTTACCGAAAAACGGAAAATTATTTCAGCATTGAATTTTCATTTATTTCGACCCTATAAAGTAATAATTTCACTATATTTTTATTATATTATAGTTTATCTAAAAGACACACTTGGTTGGGGATACAAAAATATCCAACATTTTACTGAAAAACAATTTTCTTAACAAAATACCAAAGAAAATTGAGACCAGATGGAAGTTTGACATTTGATATATTCTTCTTTCTCTCTCCTATGCATTGAGAGAGACAAATATATTCTAGACCTAATCTAGAAATTTGAAAATTTACAACGTTGCCATATCTTCTATTTTTCGGGTGATTAGGGATTTTAAATAAATTACCTATTATGAGATCAACAATAATTAAATATACACCTATATCCACAAAGTTACGCGAAAGAGTTTTGATTGCATTGGTTTTAACTTTTTTGCGGACGAGGTTAATCTTTTTCTGTTATAATATAACAACAAAAGATTAACACCCTCCGCATGGAAGTTGTAACCAATGCAATCAAAACTCTTACGTGCAACTTCGTGGTTATAAATAGTCAGATCTCGTTGGTAAAATAACAGTTATGGTAAGAAGCCGTTCTTCTGGCGACCGCCTTTCGTAATCCCAGAATGAGCGAACAAAACACGCTAAATTTAGGTTTAGCATTGGCAACGTTGCTTTAAATGCCAGAAACACATAAGCTTACTTCGGGTTTCTCTTATTACCGATTCTGAACCGTCCTAGAACTGTGATGCGTATGCGCAGTAGGAAATATGAAGACATTATTTCATTTGCGCATGCGCTGCAGAGTTCTAGGACGGTTTAGAATCGGTAATAACAAGAACCCGAACAAAGCTATAACCTAACATTTTCAGATTGTTTACAAATTTATTTTAGCAAATTTTCCTCTATTATACATAGAATTGGTTAAAAAAGTAACAGAACATAGCAAAAACATCATTGATTATTGAATACCTAACAAAATATGTGCCAGAAAACCTTAAAAATGTGAAAAATTAAGAAAAATTCGATATTGAAATTATTTTCCGTTTTTCTGAAAAACGGTAAGAGACCGCCAAGAAAAAAGAATCGTAATCTACGACTTCAAAATAGGGTGTATACCAATTTTGGTGAAAATCGGACGATTTCCAGTTTTCCCAATAATTACCAAAAATGTGTTTCAATTTTTTATTCATTTTTACCTTGCCCCCCCCCTAAATTTCATTCTTCCGGCGCCCATGTGGAAGTATTATTATTTATGATATCACACAATTTTGACAGATACGTTTTTGTCCCTGACATTTTGAGCTCGTTTCCGACTGTCCACGTATTCGGTGTAGTCTAAATATCCATCTTGGTTCTTATCTTCTTCTCTTAGTACTTGGTCTACCAATTCTAGGAATAAAAAGAAAACGGTATTGTTTTATTTAACTGAACTATGTAAAAATAGAAAATAAAACACCATGTATACAGGGTCTACAAATTCGAGGTACGAGCATTGGTATCTCGGTAACTCTAATAGATACGAACATGGTTAAATTGGGGCAATAATTAAGGATTGTTGAGTTTTTTGGAAAAAAATGATTTTTTTCAAAATAAATTGTATTTTTTTCTGTCGGTACTTTTTATCAAAAAACTAATTGCATATTCTGATAGCCACTTTATTAGAGCTATCTGATGGTATTTTTAGATTTTCAAATTAGCTGATAATTTGTAAGATACAGAGGCCAACTTATTTTTTTTAAACACGGACCTGCATTTTTTATTTCAAGTTTTGACGACTAAATTTTTCTACTATATCCTTACCAACAAACTCTTCAAAATCATTCGTTTTTGTATTGGAACTATTGTCCAGACTATTTTCCGAATAATCTTCATCTCCTTGATGAGTTGTGTGTAAGATAGCGTTTAATAATTCTAATCCATCAAGTCTAGAATCTTTATCGCTGTCATGTAACAAAAAGTAATACAGTTCTAATTCTTCCTCGGTCATTTTTGACAAGTCTACTTGGGGAGCTACTTCTTCAAGATGTTCCTAAAAATAAACAAAAAAAAAATATTTATCGTTAAAAACACCTAGAATTTGAATTAGGTAGTTGAACAATTTTTTGTTCATAGAAATGATGGTTTTAAGTTTATTTTTCAAGATAGATACTCTGTATATAATCTTCCTATAAGAACTTATAATAAATACATTACTTGTATGTGTTCTTTGTCATGTAGCAAACTTTCGTCTTCAGTTATTTTATCACTGTCTTTTGTCGGCCTGTAGTGCGTATGCCTTTTCACTACAACTTCACCCCTAGGGTGATGAGGTCCTCTTGCAATGCATAGGACAAGTAAGGAAGACAGAAGTGTGACAAAAAAGTTCCATGTAGTAGCACTCATTTCACAGCCCCTATAACAATAGACGATCTTAAAAAAATGCGTCAGACTTGGCTTGGGAATGAAGATCGCTCCCCAAGCAGCCTTTGGACGTCGGGACAACGTTGTGTCACGCGACCAAACGTCGGGGCGCAACGTCGGCACAACCTCGTGCCAACCCTAGTCTGCACTAGTTTGGAGAATAATTTTTGGGTCGAAACAACGTTGGATACCGACGTTGGCTAGAAGCCTAATTTAGTACAAACTGCAACGTTGTTTAAAATCCTAATTCACAGAAATACAAAACTAATATGGCGTCTAAGTCGCGTTTTATCCTAAATTGGGATAATTATAGTAAAAATATTATATTTATAATTTAGTTAGAGACATATGTCAGATGGCAGTGAAGGAAAACAAAACAAAAGTATTTAAGTGTGGAGGATGTTTGAAGATCATAATTATTGAAACACTTTAACCGACTCTGTAACTCGTTACCCAAGGTAAAAAGTTAAACGCAAACAACTTTATTGATAAATGTATTGTTTCTACTTTAAAAATACTAATGGGCCTTGAAATTAAAGAAGTTTTAAAAATTTTCTTGAATTTTTTTTTTAGTAAAATGAGAATAAATTATTCGCAGTCGAAAAAATTGTTTCCGCGTATTTTTTAGGGTCAAATATTTCAAGTTAATGTATTCAAAAAGCAGGAATTACTATTTTAGGAACGAAACATTTTCTTATTTAACAACATGGCGGCTTTAACTTTGTTGTTTTGGAGATTAAGATGGAGTAGTTCGAGTAGTCGCATACTGGACTAATAAAGTCGCAGTTCGGCCTTAACAGGTAGTATACTAGTCGCAAGATTGCCTAATTTAGTCATCCTAGAGTCCTAGAGTCTAGCTTGTGCCGCCCTCTATAATCTAAATAAACGAGGAAGTGGATAAACTATCGGTAATATATGTCGATGTATATTTAAATTTAGTTTTATATGTACCTTTCTTATGTCCCATTTTAATTAAGTTTTTTTTATAAAAACAAAAACAGCACTGAACTGTCTGACTGAACAGAACAATGAAGTGAAAATTTAAGATTTAAGGTTATGGTTCAATACAGTTGCAAAAAGGTAGTGACTCGACGTCCTACCAACGTAAGAATAAGGAAATCTAAACAACGTTGGAATTAGTAAAACGTCGTCTGTTTGCATAACGTTGGAATAGGTCCTGAAAGTGACGTCGGAAAACTCTTTATTGCCCAACATTGTAACTACGTTGTCCGAATCACCTAAAGATCACTTAAGCAAAAAAGGTTACAAGACAACGTTTATTCGACGTCGCAGAAGCTTCTACTTTGCTGTAGTACTAGTCCAACGTCGGCCCAACGTTATAAAAACGTTTAAATTTATTTTAATACCCAAGGTAGAGAGCTAACTATTTTTTGTAACTAATCCAACGTTGTGTTTAGTAAACATGTGGTCGCAAGTCGTGAAAATGCTACTTGGGTCCCATTTTATATAGGTATGTAAAATTATATGGGGAACTTCGAATAAAAATATTAAAGTAGTATAATATATTGTTCTCCAGGCCTTCATGCATAATTCCCCATTTTTAACTGTTCTGTTTGACGATTCAATTGACACAATTTGATTTAAAATTTTGCAGATTTTTTGAGCTTTTCTGTGAGCTTTTCTGATTTACAGGGTGGTCCAAACTGTATTCCGGAATCTTCAGCAGCATATTCTGCAGATAAAAATAAGTAAAAAAGTTCTTATAAATGTATGCCATAAAATGCTTAGTTTCGGAGATACAGGGTGTAGAAATTTCATTTTTATTTCGATTTTTTACAAATAACTTCTGAATTTTCGATAAAGTCCAAAATCAAAAATGCCCCTCGTAAATTATGCCGTATTTTTTCAGAAAAGAATGCTCAAAAGTTCAGCCACTTATGTAAAACAACCAACTGGGATACTAGCTCTTATGATGTCGACACCGAATTTTCTATTTTCGTAAAAACATTAACCAGTCTAGCGTTCAAATCCTTTCCTCTTAGGCCTATAAATAAGCATAATAAACCTTGGACCACTAAAGGTCTACGCATATCTTCTAAAAACATGCGTTCATTATCTTACTTAAAAAAATTCTCAGACGGTCCCTTCTTCCACAATTACGTAAAACTATACAGAAAAATTTATCATAAGACTATAAGAGCCGCTAAGGACCTTTATTATAATAGGAGAATAGTCAATTCTGGTAATGTTGCTAAGGAAACATGGTCTATTGTGAATGAGTTGAGAAACAAAGCTTTTCTTCGTCTAGCAATATCTCTACCTCGCCTGAGAACCTTAACGATTACTTTGTAAATGTAGCGAAAAACTTAACTAATACCATATGTCCTCCTCATGATCCACTTTCTTATCTCTCTAATGATAATGTAAACTTACACAGTTTCTTTTTTTCGCCCGTAGTTCTTGAAGAGCTTCGGAGTACAATTAATACCATCAAAAATAAATCCTCTTCTGGGACCGACGGGCTAACTTTAAAAATGTTTTCGAATCTGCCAGAAAGCACTCTGAATCACCTAACAACTTTAATAAACATGTCGTTCCAAAATGGTGTTTTTCCAAAATGTCTTAAGACGGCAATAATCATTCCTCTGCACAAAGGAGGAGACAAAGATGAAGCTTCTAACTATCGCCCAATTGCACTCCTTCCAACGCTATCTAAGATCATAGAAAGGTTGGTTAAAAGAAGGCTGGTATCTTTTCTGTTTAAGTACGAAATACTTACTGAATATCAATTTGGATTTCTAAGCAACAAGTCCACAAATGACGCTATGTTTTCCCTCCTTAATAAAGTTTACTCCAGCCTAAACAACCATCATTCTACAGCAACAATTTTCTGTGATTTTTCTAAGGCGTTCGATTGTTAATCATAAGATCTTAATTAATAAACTGCAGCACTATGGGTTCAGGGGATCATCTCTCGGATAGTTTAAGTCGTATCTGAGCAACAGAAGTCAACTTGTGAGGGTGGATACCACGTTGTCTTCTAGAAAGCCAATAGAATGTGGAGTACCACAAGGCTCAGTACTAGGCCCTGTTTTGTTTCTTCTTTTTATTAACGACATTGCTAACATAAACATCAGTGGCAAAATATGTCTTTTTGCGGACACACTAGCTTCACTTGGAGCAACAAGGACATCGCGGCACTTCATAGGATTATATCAAATGACTTAATCACCATTAAATCTTGGTGCGATTCGAACCTCCTGAGTCTCAACATTTCTAAAACTAAGGCTTTGTCGTATAAAAACTCGTTGCAGCCTTTTGTACTTGACAACACCACCATTGACGTCGTAAAATCCGTAAAATTCTTAGGGCTTGTTGTGGACAATTCTCTGAAATGGGACATACATATCGAAGCTTTGTCGAAAAAATTGAGCTCTGCCTGTTTTGCATTAAGGTCTGTTTCTAAGGAGCTTAACTTGTCAGTGGCTAGAACTGTTTATTATGCACTTTTTGAGTCGCACCTCAGGTATGCCCTTCCATTCTGGGGTACGTGTTGTGCGGCTCAATTTGACCGCATTTTCAAGCTCCAGAAGAGAGCTGTTCGATATTCACTGGGACTAAACAGCAGAACTCATTGCCGGGGCTTTTTTAGAGAATTAAAAATATTGACTCTTCCTTCCTTATTTATATTTGAATCCGTTTGCCTAATACGTAAACATGTATCAGCTTCTCAAGAAAGGCCATCTCACACTTATCCACTCAGGAACGCGGAGCAAGATCTTTATCTACCTACCCCACGCTCAGAGTTAGTTAAAAGTTCAATATTATACAACTCGAAAAAAATGCACAATCACCTGCCATTTGAAATCAAATCCATAACATCATTTTTTTCATTTCGCAAAGCATTGAACTCTTATTTACTAGACAAGGCTTTCTACGCCGTAATGAATTATATTTGAATTGAAAATCGAATTTGATCTTGAAAACACTGGTCTAATGTTTGCTATTGCTATATTTACTAATGACATCGAAATTAATTTATTTAGAGGTCATTGATATTTTGCTATAAACTGGCTAAATATTTTTGAATATTATTTTAATTTTTTTTTGTTCTTTGACATTGTAAACATTTATATATGTTTATTTTAACAATAAGACTGACAATATTATTTGTATAATGTTTTGTATTATCTTTTGTTTGTTTGTTTGTGTACCTTGTTTTTTTTTACTTTGTTTGTTAGTTTACCTTTGTCCACAAATTGAAAAATTTTTTGACAATAAAGGCATTTATTTATTTATTTATATTTATATAGAAGTAAAGTCAATATTTGGATGAAAATTGGTACCTGCGAGTTTTTTGATAGGAGAAATTTGATTTAATCATTCATGGCACTCTAGCTTAATTCTTTTATTCAGCCCGTTTTATACTGTTTTTATTTTTATATTTTGAGTTTTATATTTGAAAAAAATTCTTTATCAAAATCTATAAAATTATTTCTAAAATTATTATAGATGCATCAAAATATTTATGGTTTTATCAAAAAGCTGTTATTATCAAAGTTATCCCATCAGACAAATTTGTCCACATTCTACCCCAAAACTCATATCTGGCGACCATAATTAAATAAACATCAAAATAAAGACTGCAAATCCCGAGATATTCATGAACATTGGGCATAAACCCCATGGGGGATGAAGCATAAAGAAATCTGTCAAGGGGTGCCAACGAGTATTTACATTTAGAGTTACTAACGCTGTCTTTATGAGTCCAAATATTTTGAACGAACTATACACATTAAAAAATATATTGCATTTTTATTGTTTTTTAAATAATTCTTGTATGTACACTATCAGACAAAAGTAGTGAAACTCGGCGGATATATCAGGTGTTTATTTATAATATGGACACAAATATTTTTGAAGGGAGATAAATAAAGAAACTAACATAAAAATTGGCCATACTGTTGATATACTAACATATACTTTACATTTTTACTAAATATGCCACGCGAAAAATATTTGTCTGGGGATCTTCGCGAAAAAATAATCAACGCACATCGGAATGGTGTACGGCAAATGGACATTGGCAAAACGATTTCCAATTTCAAAACTCGCAATTCCTTAAAGACTATGAAAAAAAATGGTCGGCCAAGGAGAACAACGAAAAAAAATTGAAATGATAATAAAAAAACGCCTTAACTAATCCGCATAAATCGGCAAATTAAATTTTCAGTGAACTACCTGGTGTCAATATAAGCTCTAAGATCATCCAAAGAAGGCTAAGGAAAGCAGAATTATTTAGCAGAAGAGCAGCCAAAAAGCCACTTGTCAGTAAGAAAACAAGAAGGCCCGACTTACTTTTGCAAAAAAATATTTGTACTTGTCGACGAATGACTGGAAAAAGCTCCTGTTTTCAGATGAAAGCAAATTCAATATATTTGGTTCCGATGGCATATTGTGGATACATCGCCCAGAAGGGAAAAGATTTGATACAAAGTATACCAATGCCACTGTAAAGCATGATGGTGGATCTTGCATGATGTGGGGATGCTTCTCGGGATATGCCATGGGACCACTGCATGTACAGTGCGTCTGTCCGTTCTGTAGCTACGGGGTATCCGTGAGAGGGGAAACGATATTCTCTCGATGTATTTCGTAAAAAATTAGACGACGCGTCCCATCAATAAAAAATCGACAAATTTGCAAGTAGCCAATAAAATGAGTGGGCGGAGCGATTTGCGGTGACGTACTCGTCAAGTCGGCGTATAAAATATATTGCTGTTTATTTAAAAGTTTTTTGTCCGCATTCCTTTCATAGACACAGATCCAGCAGACGTACTTTAATAGAAGGAACAATGGATCGATTTATGTATTTGGACATCTTAAAGAAAGTGATGATTCCGTTTACTGAGGATAATTTGCCTTTAACCTGGATATTTCACCAAGATAATAATCCAAAGCATAAATCGACTTACAAGAATGATTTTTGTCTGAACAAATTAGGGTTATGGACTTTCCTGCCCAAAGTCCAAATCTTAACCCCACTGACTTGTGGGAGGAACTAGATCGCTGGATAAGACGAAGTCACATTAGCAATAAGAAAGATTTGATAAGAATTTTGAAAGAGGCCTGGAATTTCATTGAACCAGGTACCATAAGAAAACTATTGCACATAACAAAGCGATGTCGTGAAGTTATAGCTAATCACGGTTACTCTACCCATTATTAATTTTATTAGGTTAGAAACAACTATGTACAGTTTGACAAATATAGGAAGAGACTTGGGGATAGCACCGGTCGCGCACACTATAGAGAGAGAACGCATTCGGCGGAAGAGAGATGCAGTACGCTAGGAAAAATCTGATTAAAGCAAATTTGTGGGCTGTCCACTGCGCATCGAGGGGCGTCTCTTATTTTATATTTCTCACGTCTCTAGCTATACTTGTTAAGTTGTACTTGTAATTTTTATATTAATTTTTAGTTTCACTATTTTTGTCCCGATAGTTTTTTATTTAACTGAATAAAATCTTAAATTTTCGTGCGACATGTGATTATGTTATTTAAATAAGAACTATTAAGTATCTTTAATTTTATCAATGCATAAAATGGGCTCAGTCCCTGCGTTAACAAAAAAGACACAAGTTTAAAAAGTTTCTCTACTTTTGTCCGATAGTGTAGATTATCATTATTATTATTAGAATATTTGAATTATATCTCTAAAGTGTCCGAACTCGTTGGACTGAAATGTAAGGGGTGCGTTTTTATAGAGTACTGTTATAAAGTGTGGACTTTTATTGAAAAGAATTGAAATGTAAGTGTTGACAGACGAGCATTCTGTAGGGAATTGTAATGAGTGGCTAATGAAGAGGCTAGATGGAGACAGGGTCGTAATTGGGGAAATTATTATTATTGAAATAATAATTTTCTTCTTTTTTCGAATATTCTAAATATTTGTGTACTGTGTTAAATAAAGGTTGTCCAACCAATCAGGGAAGATTTCAACATACATCCAGAAATTATGAAAAATACAATTTTGGTTGGACAGATTATGGTATACAGGCTGTCTTAAATAATATGTGCAAATATTTTAAGGGTGGTATATTTTGACCACACTAACACGTCAATGACCTTTTTTTAAATTTTGTATTTTTCGAAAAGATTTTTAATATTTAGTTAAAAAGCATACTGTCTCGATAATACGGCAATATAAGTAGTAGATTAAAAAGTAAGTATTGGACTTATTTGAAAAACGGCAAAGAGAAAATATGGTTCTTTTATCGAGAGATCTACCAGCCCTGAAAATATTTGTACTTATTTAAGGCTCATCCTGTATTAAGATCAACATAAATTACACAAATATAATGTACAATAAACTGCTAATAATTCTGGACATTCCAATCAATATCACATTGGAAGTAGCAGATAATACAGAATATACAGAATGGCGCCTCTTATACGACGCGGAGCATCCAAGAAGAACGGTAGTTTATATCAAAATGAAATTTTGGTTTGGTATTTTTCACATTTTGTGAAAATGAAGAATAAATTATAAATGCAATAACAGCTACCTAAATTGTAATTTACTCTGTATAGCCTGATATTTAATTACAATAACCATTGTATGTTGAACCAAATTAAAATTTGACCCGAAACGTTATACAGGGTGAGACAAAATTAATATTGAACATTGGTCACATTTAAAAGCAAGTTACTCCTTTATTTTAAATAGAACACCCAGTATATTACTCCGGTGTTCAATGAAGAATTCATATATTTTCAAAATATTATTAAGGTTGCCTACCCCTCAGACAAAGATTTTCTTAGATATTTCTATTTTTCTGATTTAGGTCACTAGATCTTTATTAATTGATAATATCTAGGTGGTTGTGATATGTCTGACGTTACTTACTTCAACATAACTATCTGATTAGTCCAACTTTAACAACTATTTATCATTGTGTGTCAGTTAAAACAAAAATATCTCAGAAATTTGCGGAAAATGGAAACTTATCCAGCTTATCCTACATCAGAGAGAATTGATATGATTCTATTAGTTACTGAATGCTGTGTGCATTCTCCAATTAATAAAATACTTAAAAAATGCTCCTGATTTTATCTAGTCTGGGATTTTTTATGGGGATATGTAAATCATAAGACAGTGTTTACAAAACTCGACCAACTATTGCCGACAACATTAGAAATGCTTGTAGCTGCTTTTCGAAGTAGAACCTCATATAGGCCTTTTTAAATAAATAGATTTGAAGAGAATGAATCTGAAAATGAATGAAGAGAATCATTTCATGTAGTGAACAGAAAAAGAAGCATTTTGAGCTTTGATTTCATTTAGAATTTTTCTCACATAATTATAAGTTTATACCTAGTTTTAATTCTGTAATAATTAAAATATGTTTTAAACGTGTATCTTTTTATTACAATTGAATATTTTACTCTACATTCTTTAATTTTTGTTAAATTAACAAAAGGCATACCACAGCCACCTAGATTTTTTCAAATAAAAAAGATCTAACACAGACACGAATTCAAAAAAATTAAAATATCTAGAAAAATCTTTGTCTGGGGGGTAAGCAACCTTGATAATATTTTGAAGATATATGAATTCCCCATTGAACACGGGAATAATATACTGAGTGTTCCATTTAAAATAAAGGAGTAACTTGCTTTTAAATGTACCATAATAAATTTGTCTCATCCTATATAACTTTTCGAGTCAAATTTTAATTTGTTTTATCATACAATGCTTATTGTAATTAAATATCAGGTTATACAGGGTATATTAAAAAATACGCAGCTATTATTGAAATTTAAACTTTACTCTTCATTTTCACAAAATGTGAAATATGTCAATATCCTTACATTTTAGGCATATGCTTCTTTAATAAAACTCATATTTATTTTTCTCCTAGAATCCGAAAATCAATTAATTTATAGGGTGTTCCATTACAAAAAGCAACTTTTTTGTGGAACATCCTCTATAACTCCATATATTTTTATAAAATGCTTTCAGTTAACCTACATATGCTCCCAAAATTTAATCTCGATATACCACCGTTCTCCTTGGAGCCTTCGCGTCGTATGAGAGGCGCCACCCTGTATATCTTCATGAAGAAAAATCCTCACCCGGCCCTGCACTCTCTAATGACATGTCGGACATAGCCGACCCCCAGGGACGGTCATTAAGGCGTCAGATAACATCTATAGTTACCATGGAAGAGGGCGTACAGGTCCATATGGTGTGCCATGGTGTCGGGCTCAAGTGCTCGCAGAGAGAGCGGATCCCTCAGTGGTGGATAAAGGGATATTCGCAGGGGGCGACGCGGGCCCCCTTTTGATATTTGCGATTTTTATTCAAAGCTAGGCGGAATACGGGAGCACCTGTTACAGTTTCGTGTTTCAGCAGTTTGATTCCCAGTGTGGTTTTAAAACCGGTTTGATATGCAGATCGCAGGATATGTTTGGAAATCTATATGCTCCATATCGATTTCTATGTTTCTAAAAGAGACTCCCTTTTTTACTCATTAATTAATTTAAAACAAAATATAATAAAGTAATGATAATAATAAATTGTCCTTATTTGCTAAATGGACGAAGTCTGACTAGATAGCCACTCAACTTAACCCAAAGTAATTATCAAAGTAATTAAACAGTGTGGTCCACACTGTATTCCGGAAACTTCAGCAGATAAAAATAAGTAAGAAAGTTCGTATAAATGTATGTCCTAAAATGTTTAGATTCGGAGATACAGGGTGTAGAAGTTTCATTTTTATTTCGATTTTTTCCAAATAATTTCTGTCAATATTTGGATGAAAATTGCTGTCTCGGAGTTTTTTGACATGAGAAATTTGATTTTGATGTCAATATACCTCCTATTTGTAGGGGGCGCCACTTACATGTATTTTAACTGTTTTAAACTTCTCGTCTGTATCTGTATAAAACTACTGAGTAAAGAAATACATATACATTTCCGTTACTTTCTACCTAACAAATGTCTCTTGGTAAAAGTCGCTACGAGCAACCGTTCTCAAGATATTTAGAATGTAAATTGTCAATACGTGTCATTATTGACAAAAAATACAGACGGTATAGTAGATATTTATTTCATTGAAATAATAAATTTGGGAAATTTTTACCTTTTAATCATAAATATCTGCGAAAAAATGATGATAAAACAGTTTCTGTTGAATTTTTAGCACAAAAACATTTCAAATTTATGATTTCAGCCTAATAACTATGTAGTCATCATGTTTAATTTATGTCATTGATGACAGGTATTGACAATTTCTATTCCAAATATCTCGAGAACCATTACTCGTAGCGATTTTTACCAATGGACCTTTTTTACGTAAAAGACGTCGTAAATGTATATTTTTTTACTCTTCAAACTAGTAGAAACATATGTAGGTGGCGCCCCTTACAAGTAAGAGTCATATTGACATCAAAATCAAATTTCTCATGTCAAAAAATTCTCAGACGCCAATTTCTATCCAAATAATTATGTTACTTCATAAATTATTTGGAAAAAATCGATATAAAAATGAAACTTCTACACCCTGTATCTCCGAACCTAAGCATTTTAGGACATACATTTATACGAACTTTTTTACTTATTTTTATCTGCAGAATATGCTGCTGAAGTTCCAGGAATACAGTTTGGACCACCCTGTATCTCTAAAATACAATTGAATTTCAAAGGTTTTCTGTAATAATTTAAAAATAAAAAAAGCTATGAAAAAGGTGGAAAAATATAATCTGTTCAGCGAGAGAATATAACACTCGTATGACTTTAAAAATCACAGACATCTTAATAGATACAGTGTGTACCGAATTCGAAAGAGCAATGATGTATTATACTTGCATAAAAATGTTGCTTGCTTATTACAAAGTTAATCATAGTGATCCGCGTATACCTCGGCGTATACACATTGCAACATAATATGGGAATTTTCTTTGAATCATTGAATCCAAATCCAAGGTCCAAGTTGATGATATGTTGCAATATCTTATCATACATTTATTTTAAAAATCTCTTCAAATAAAGTCAGAAAATAATAAAAACGATTTTACTCTATGTCGTTTTTTTAGAATTTTTTTAGAAGGATTTGGAGTCTTTTAATTTTCAAAACGTTCATTTTATTGAATATAAAATTGTAAAAGTTGTCATAATTTGGCGTCCTTTGTATCTCTTATGGTTTCTGAAATACCATTGGTTATCCTCGAATTTGAGACATCCTATACAGGGTGATAATTTGAAAAGAAACCAGGGATATCTCTTATACAAAAAATATTATCAAAGATATCTCATATCTCAAATACATATTATTAGAGAGAATTGGGGTACTCAGTATGTGCCATTTAATAATCTACTATTTTTTGTATTAACCATTATAGTAATTCTACAAGGACAAAAAATATAGCACAATACTGCGTATAAATAGTAGCTGTGTATATAATAGTAGCTGTTTGAACATCCTATGAAGAACCCAAGGGAACAATACATTTTTAAAATCATTTTTTCAATGGTACGAACACCCTGTATAGGATCTATTTCCGAATAAATAAATATAATATTTTATATTCTCTAAGTTATATCGTTTTTAGATGCACATGTATATTTTCTTAGCACAAATTTAACATTAAAAGCACTAAATCACTACTCACTAACAAAAAAGTTGACCCATATTTTTCAAATTTATAAAACAGCTATATAACTAAAAACTTATCATCTTCAAGTGCTAAATTTATACATTATAATATACAAATTGTGTTCTATCCAAAGCTACTAATTCAATACAAACCTCAAGCACTGTTTAATTCTTCTTTACCACCAGAAACAACATATTCGGGAACATTTTAGGTTAGGATACCCAGTTTCCAGCCTCTTTCCCGTTTGACAGCCGTCTGGATAAATCAATAACAGCATCCTGCTGCGCGCTATCCTGGACTCGTCCCGCCACGATCCAGCCTGGATGAAAACGGGGAATTAAAGACTAGAAACTAATGTCGAATCGTCTCGGTTGGCTAATTCGATTAAAGAAAGAGCAGGATTTTGGGATGGATTTGATAATAATGTCGTTTGGATTCGCGACGTTATAGAACAAAAGTGATGCTGATTAAAAAATAGAGCCATGATTATAGTGATATGTTTATAAAAGATTATTTTATGCTTTATATGTCTTTACGAATTTAATATACAATTTAAATAGGTACAAGTAATAATCATAACCTAATAAGAGTTATATCTGATTTAATTTAACTTTAAATAGTTTTTTCCTAATTTTAATATTTAAATAAATTTATAATGATATGATTAAATAAATGATTAAAAATACGATTTGGGCATCTTTTAACCGGCCAGGGCAAGACACTAAAAACATTAGACGATCAAATGTATCTCTCCAAGCCTCCTTGATTAAAAAATATTGTTTTTAACACAGCCATGGCACACTAGATTGAAATTTAAGATACAATTTGTTTTTGAGTGAATATGTCAATGAATGTGTAAGTTGCATATGATATGTTTATTAGATTCAGAGCAGGGGCTCGTAGCACTGGAAGATGGTGAGGCACATTAGAAGAGAATTTTTATTAGTATGTATATTATATATATATATATATATATATATATATATATATATATATATATATATATAGGGTGGCCATTAGTACGAGGAAGTTCTATATAAAAAAAGTACATATCCTAAAAAAATATTTTCTTTAAAATTGCCATTTTTCTGTACATTAAATGGTAATGTACAGAAATTCTGTACAGAATTGGGTTCAGCATAAAATTCAGCATACATCACACTATTGATTTATTTGAAGCACTATATATGCGGGATTTCCATGATAATTCATATTTGAAAAATTTTATCTTTTAAAGAGTGGTAAAAACCTGGAGTGAATTTAACTTATTGATATATTATTGCTTAAGTACGTATAATATAGCGAGGTATATAGGATAAAAGAGGAAATCCGAGAAAAATTCACATTCACAGGGATTTTTTTATGGCGCGGCCAACATTGCAATATTATAATGCTATATCTCAGTTTTTTTTAAATGCATTACACACTGTATATTATTTTTAGTATTTTAGATACCTACAGACTTAAAAAGCGCACATTTTTGTATTTAAAATATTTCTAAATTTTTAGCAGTTGCGGAAATAGCCTTATGTAATATAATTCGCAGTATTATACCGTATGATCGAAAAAAAAACGGCGTCCAGTTGGCTGGGAAATGACGATCGATGACAGTTCCCATATAAATTTACATATAAAATGACAGCGATCTTCATTTCATAGCCAACGCTGACGCCGTTTTTTTTCGATCATACGGTACCTATTACATAGGGCTATTGCAACAGTAAATTTTTATGAAAACGACCTCAGGATATTTTCTCGTATATTTTACTCTGTATGGTAAAATTTTGTTTTTCTACCCATCCTATAAAAATAAAACAAAACGAAATCTGTAACAGGTCGCTTTACTTTTTGACTATACACAATTTATCTAGAAATGATTCGAAAAACTTTACCTGGGGAAATCCTCTGATGATGCATGTTCCCTCTAAATCATCATATCAATCAACGATAAGTCACTGCCAACTTTTTAGGTATTTACTTAATATGAACAATTCACATTAAAAAACGTAGACAAAACAGTGTAATAACCGGCAGAATTAATTCAAACTCTGATTCAAACTAAGCCAAATTCCCAAATAATGCAATTCTGCATTTTCAGCCTGTCGTCGCCTAATATCTCTCGAGCTGATCGGGAACTGATCGGGAAGTGATACATATTTTTAACGAACGGCTTCTAAGGTTCAAATTTACATTTGAGGCTCTCCTCAATACAGTCTTTTTACGCGCTACTACTCCATACATTTTATCTCTGTTCAACTAAAGGTTTTGCCTATGCTTTTTCTTTTCATTCTACAGAGTTAAGATTCCAGTGAACGCTGTCGCTCCGCCAGTGCGATATACCACAATACGCTAGACAAGGCAAGGCGAGAGGCAAACCTCTGCACATATACTTCTTAAAGAACAAATGAGATGGATATACATCGTCGAGTTTGTCGCATATGGGAAAGGAAGCGCGTTAAAGGAATACCATCGACGTAATTTATTGTAGAATGACGGTTAAAAAATACAATTATTATTGATGCAAATAGGGAAAAAAATATAAAATTGTGATTTAAGATGTATCGATTAATACGTGTAATTTTTCAAATGTATTGGTGAGGCACTGCCTCATCTGCTTCATAGGACAAGCCGCCTCTGATTCAGAGTGTCTTTTTCTATCGAATAAAGTAAAAAAATGCTGAGGGTGGCATTTAAAAATCAAAAGTTGTAGTCATTTCCGGTGTATCCGGAAGCGGCCGAAAACAATTGAATATGTCAATCAATACTAATTTATGTCATATTACAGGGGTGAACCACTTTTGAGACGCACTATTTCAGCTTATTCAGCCATTTCCAATTATGGTGTAGCCTCCCTCACATGTTTAAATATACTTCATAAATACAGAGACATTCTTAGCACACTATTTAAACTCCGTTTATGCGACTCTCTAATTCTTTCAATTATTCCATATTGTGACGTAGTTTATTAGCCTGTTCTGCGTCTAGTTGATCGACATTCGTTACAAAAATTACAGAACGCTTGTGTAAGATACTCTTATAACTTACGGAAATATGATCACATATCGGATTGCTTTAGGGAGTCTCACTGGCTTAATTTGGACGAGAGATTTATTGTGCATGTGGCCTGTATGGTTTTTAGAATTAATGAATCCCAAACACCAATTTATCTATTTGAGGAATTGTCTAAGCGAAACAAAACGCATACCCAAGTAGCATTTATCTGACTTCGAACTAAATCTGACCTGAAGCGACGTCAGACTTTGTGCAAATTTAGGTCGGGTGCTGGTGATACGACTGGTGACGTCGCTTTCCTATTAAAAGCGACGTCGTTGGATCCGAGTCGGTAAATCCAACGATCTGTCGACGTACAAAATAACAACATACCATTTTTATTAATTTCCCAACGTCGTTCCAACGTTGGCTTGCACGACGTACCTATACTTGAACTAGCCCGACGTCTACCCGTTGTCCGAATAGGATACGTCTCACTGATAATCCCTAAAGTAACGTCCAATTATATTTTGTTGTATTTTATGTTTATATATTTAACCTAATTTACGTATCTCTATTTACGTCCGTAAATACAACCCATTAAGTAGCATTTGCGGCCTAATAAACATCATGAACATAACCTAATAAAAAGTTTTTGTAAACAAACTTAATTTTTTTTTATTATGCCTAAAAAACACTAAAAAGGCATTTAGACATTCATCTACATTTTACAGAAAGAGGTCGAAGCTTTTGCAAAATAATAATAGTGGTAGTGATGTCTTCCCTCCGCCCACGAATGCTTTTTATCCGGAAGAGATGCTGCATTACACTGGCGCATCTTAATTTCATTTTTTAGCTTAGGAAACCAGCAGACCCCATCCTCCTCCCACATGTGAGGTACTGGTTCCAATTCTTTTAAATTTTGTATATACTATCTTAAAAAAGTGGCTGCCCATGTTATATTTAAAGAGAAAACAAAACTAAAATATAGTTGCACAAATCCACAAATCTCTGATACGCAAAGTGAGATTACGTGGCGTACGTTGGAATTATATACGTCATAATACGATTGCCGGTCGTCCGGTTTGATGACTTCGGTCGTGTGAGACTAATGTTGGAGACCCGGTCGGAATTGGTATATTGGTAGTTCATATTAAGTCGGACACAGAAATCCGCCATTCTTAACAGGTATCCGATTGTCAGCTATTTTAAAATCGTTTTTTGTTTTTAAAATTTATATTCACATTCCGATTTCTAGTAGAATAATATTGATAAGGTTGAGTTTGGGGGGAACCACAGTACAGTTTTATGATTATACCAGCTAGAAAATAAAATAAAATATTTTGCAAGTTACTTTTTTATAGATATTTTTATTTCATAAATCTACCTACTTTTGAAGGCGCTCGTTGTTTTCCGGAGTATTTTAATCAGATATATCAAAAAAGTGACTTCCGTTGACAAAACTGATGTCTGGATTAATGATTCAGAATTATTATAATATGAAATTAGGTAGGCACTTATAGTTCTATTCGAGGAGTGATTATGGATCCATTTGTAATTAGGTAGTTTGGTTAGGTTTTTATGTATTCTTGGTAGCGAAATGAAACCAAACGTAACGTAAGTTCTTAGCGACGAATTTTAAGTGACTAAAATCCAACGTAATATGACGTTGGTAATTGGTAGAATTACATCCCCTATTAGGTCAGATACCGACGTCGAGGCGACCCGAATCTGTATTCCCCATTTAGGTGCAAATAAGGGTCGTCAGGCGGTCGAACCGACGTTGGTACCCGACGTCGGGTTTATTGAACGCGACGTATACCCGACATTAGATAACGTCCAAATGCTACTTGGGTACCTATCCTACTAGATCAGGCGCGTTGTACAGTGTTCCTAGGCATGTCTCAGCTTTGTTCCAGCGTCCATTTTCCTATAATGCGGTCAGAGTTTACAATGATATTTCCAACGATATCGAACACCCTTCTGGCATTCAGTCTTTTAAAAAGAAAGTTAGGTTAGGTTAGGTTGTAGCAGTAATAAAAATTTACTATTTCAGTCAAATAACTCGCCGTTAAAAATACGTAAAGGGGTAGCTCGTTTTTAACGATTTTTTAGGAGAGCGATTTTAAGAAAAATGACTCTCTGACGAATAAATAACCTTGGAGGTTATTTAACTCATGGCAAGATTAATAGGATAAACGATAAAAATTATTGATAAATGTACTATAAAGGGTATTTTAACACATTATTTCAGATACGCCTTTACGTTATGCGATTAACAATTGCTTTTGCTATTACTTACCAGATACGCCCTCATTGATTGTATAGACAATTTGTTAAAAGTCGTGGAGTTTGGACAAAATAATGTGTATCTTAAAGACATAATGCTAATTTATTTTAACAAATACAGCTCGTGAACATTAAAAGAATTATCAAAACAACTTTTGACAGCCTTAAAAATAATCTCTAACTAGGTTACAAAACAAGAACCAATAATACAAAAACTGCAGAAACAGAAACTAATAGTTACTAATACCTTTTAGTGCATTCATTCAATAACACTTTCAAAAGAACATAAAAATAATGAAGTTCTGAAACTAAACCAAAATATTTGGCGCAAAAGACTGAAACAAAAATTATTCAGTTATATGAGGTAAATTTTTATAAAACTGAACGTGCTCTGGTAGACTTATGTCTGGAGTATTTCCAGCACATAGCGCCTTTTTGTATTCTTCAAGATCGCGTTCTGTTTTAGTAGATAGCCATTTCAGATATTTTTGTTTTTTTCTTGGACATAAGACTCCATCTCATCGTTCCACCAGTATTTCTTGTTGGTAGAGTATTCTTTTGTTCTTATTGCCTCTTTGGTAGCGGCAATTAGATTACTTTTAATGTTCTCGTAGATTTCATTAAATGTGCATTCCTCAGGATCCAAGAGCTTACTATCGAGTCGTCTTTGATACAAAAACACAGTACTGTCATCATTAAAGCTGTTAAAGTTATATTGTACTGTATTCATTGATTCCATTGGTATCCCAGTGTTATGATTTTCTTGAAGCTTATCCATTTTTCTAAAATGTATTCTTATTTTGGCTCTTACTAAAAAGTGATCCGATCCACAGGTGATCCCTCTTAGGACTCTTACGTCGTTTATTTCAATATGTGTTTCCTGTTTATTTATCACATAGTCGATTATAGATTTTAGGTTTCGGGTATTTTGTGTCCATGTGTATCGATGAATGTCTTTGTGCTTGAAAAAGCCGTTGTTAATTTTCAGATCGTGAGTTTCACAAAGATCAATAAGTCTTTCACCGTTATCATTAGTTGTTGCCTCTCCAAAGGGTCCTACTATTTTTTCTTCCCGTTCGTCCGTTGAAGTCGCCCAGCAATATAACTTCCCTATATCTACCAAAATCTTCTAGGAGCTGATCTAATTTGTCGAAGAAGTCTTGCTTGACACTGTATCTTTCTTCCTCTGAGGGTGCGTAGGCTGCTATGATGGTTATATTATAGCCATATAATATGATGTTGATTGTTAGGATGTTTTCATTAACAGCTTCCCAATTCTTAATCTTGTTTTTCCAGCTCTTTTTTATTAAAACTGATACTCCTCTGGCAGCTCTTTTTTCTTTTGCCACTCCGGTATAGAGATGAATATATTCTCCAACATTTTCGGTGCCTTGGCCTTTTTTCTTGGTTTCAGTAAGTGCTATTAAATACATGTTTTGTTTTTGCATTTCAGCAGCGATGATGTCCTTTTTTAGCCTAATTCCCTGTACATTCCATGTAGCGAAACTCATAGTCCATTTTCTTTGCCGTTTTCGTCGTTTTAGTGATCCGTCCAATGTTCCGAGGCTTCGTTTGGGTTTTTTGGTAGGTGTAAGTTTTTCCGAGTATTAGAGAACGAGTCTAATGCCTCAACCCCCAAACCTGGAGGACCGGGTCAGTTTTTATTTCAAGGTGGATATTTTATTTCTCCACTACCCTATGAGTCTACTTGCAGATCCAGTAAGCTTCCCCTAATTCCCATAGGGACGTACCCGATGGAGGTAACTGACAATTCCACACACGGGAAAAGAGTCCTTTTTGTTACCATAAACTCAAACATATCGGTCCACTTGATTGATTGCCTTCGTCGACCCGAATTGAACGCAATCTAAGGGTTTCGCTAAATTATTTAAAATCTAGGAAATCATTGAATTTAAAGCAAAACACTTCATAAGGCTTCATCGGCTACTGCTGTGTTGCAAAGGCACGCTTTTAATGCAAAATTGCTGTAAATCATTACTGTGTTCTTCAAAAGCAAACATCTCCAATAAAAAGAAAGCCTATTGATGTAAACCAAAAAACAAACTATCAAAAAAATTCACCGTGATGATAAAATAGTTTGTCAATTTCTTACTTTGTTAAATTCCACAAGGTGTTTTAAATTGTCAAAATATCAACATTTTGTTTTCCCTACACAGGGTGGCGCCTCTCATACGCCGCGGAAGCTCCAAGGAGAACGGTAGTTTATATCGAAATGAAATTTTGGCAGTATATGGAGGTTAACTGAAAGCATTTTATAAAAATATACAGGGTTGTTCACCACATACGACACGGAGTATTGTAGCTAAACGATTAGATTTTTACAAATTGTAAGTTTTGGGTTCGTTGAAGATCTATTAGAACTACAATTTAAAAATATTTTTACAAGATACAGAGTGTCCCAAATAAGTAAAAAATATTATAGTTGTATTTTTTTAAATGGAACACCCTGTATATTATTCTATTTTTGGATTCTACGATTGATATAAAGGTAAATTTGATTAAGGTTTATCGGCTTTAAACGGCAATAACTTGTTTAATTTAAATGGAACACCCTATATATTTTACGTGAATCAGATGTACAATGTAATTGTCTATGAAATTGTATTATACCATTTTTCACCCATCTCTTGAAGTTTTCGTAGAAAATGCATTTTCTTATAATTTTGACCTCATTTATCACTATACCCATGGAATATTGACATTTCAGATTTTTTTATAGCACCATAATATGTACAAAATATACAGGTGGTAAATATTGCAAGCCCATTTGCATACAAAAAAACTATTTAAATCTTTGTAAAAGAGTATACGAATTAAATATATCACCATTATTTCCTATAAAAAAACACCAAAAGTTAGTTACATACTTGTAAATTGTTTTAATTAATAAATTATTCTAAATAAATGTAGATTTGGCTCAGAAATCAATATAATAATAAGTTATGAAAATTAATGTCTCTGTTTTTATAAATAAGCATTCGTCAATAAATGAAATAAAATTTATAAGGTGTTACTTTTTACCGCACTGTCTAATATACACATAAAATTCAGTTTTTCAGTATTTGGAACAGTTATTACTTTAACGTAAACAGTCAATTTAATGTAGTTTGAATACTGGGATCATATTAATTGGTCCTCTTTAACAAAAAATATTTAAACAGTTTTATTTTTATTTTTTAATTAACTAAGCGAACTATATCGACAATATTAGTATCTGTACCCTTTGGAAATTTGTCACATCGTTAAAAATAAGCTAAAATGTCAATATTCCATGGGTATAGTGATAAATGAGGCCTAAATTATAAGAAAATGCATTTTCTATGAAAACTTGAAGAGATGGGTAAAAAATGGAACAATACAATTTGATAGACAACTACATTGTGCATTTGATTCGCGTAAAATATATAGGGTGTTCCATTTAAATTAAACAAGTTATTGCCGTTTAAAGCTAGTAATTATTTAATATAAATTTTTGGACACTCTGTATAAGGTAGTAAAATTTTTATTATTGCAACACAATATCTGATCAATAAATAATCTTCAGTAAATATTTAGTATTAAAAACTTTGATAGCCTGGGAGAAATAAAGCCTTAAAATTTTTACTACGATTTCATAAAATTGAAAATATTTCAAAAACGGTAAGGTTTAAGTGTGATAAACCTTAATCAAATTTACCTTTATTTCAACCGCAGAATCTAAAAATAGAATAATATACAAGGTGTTCCATTTAAAAAAATACAACTATAATATTTTTTACTTATTTGGGACACTCTGTATCTTGTAAAATGTAAAAATATTTTTAAATTGTAGCTCTAATATACCTTCAACGAACCCAAAACTTACAATTTGTAAAAATCTAATCGTTTAGCTACAATACTCCGTGTCGTATGTGGTGAACAACCCTGTATAGAATTATACAGGGTGTCCCCAAAAAAAGTTACACATCAAAGTTGTGATTTTTCTAATGGAACACCCTATATATTAATTGATTTTCGGATTCTGGAAAAAAATAAAGGTGAGTTTTATTAAAGAAGCATATACCTCAAATCTAAGGATTTTGATATATTTCACATTTTGTGAAAATCAAGAGTAAATTTTAAATTTCGATAACAGCTACCTAAATTTTAGTTGACCTTGTATAGCCTGATATTTAATTACAGTAACCATTGTATGTTAAAACAAATTGAAATTTAACCCGAAAAGTTATACAGGGTGAGACAAAATTAATATGGAACATTAGTACTTTACAAAGCAAGTTACTCCTTTATTTTAAATGGAACACCCAGTATATTTTTCCGGTGTTCAATGGGGAATTTATATATCTTCAAAAAACTATTAAGGTTGCCTACCCCTCAGACAAAGATTTTCCCAGATATTTTAATTTTTATGATTTTGCGTCAGCAAATCTTTATTATTTGAAAAAATCTAGGTGGCTGTGTGATATACCTTTTATTAATTTAACAAAAATTAAAGATTGTGGAGTAAAAAACTCAAGGGTAATAAAAAATACACGTTTAAAACATATTTTAATTATTACAGAATTAAAACTAGATATAAACCTATAATATTGTGCGACAAAAATTAGCTGGATGAAATCAAATGCTCAAAATGCTTCCTTTCCTGTTAACTGCATAAAATGATTGTATTTTCAAAAGGATCTTTTCATTTTAAAAGGCATTATGTGGAGTTCTACCTGATAAAGCAGCTACAATAATTTATCTCATGCTGTCGACACTAGTTGGTCGAGCTTTTTAAACACTGTCTTTAACATATCCCCATAAAAAAACTCAGACTAGATAAAATCAGGAGCATTTAATTATTCTATTAATTGGTAAATGCACACTGCATTCACCAACTAATAGAATTATCAATCAATTCTTTCTGATGGTTCTGAATCATATCAATTCTTTCGCCTGGTAAGTTTGCATTTTCGCAAATTCCTGAGAATATTTTTTTTGTTTTAACTGACAAAAAATTATAACTAGTTATTAAAGTTGAACTAATTAGACAGCTATGTTGAAGACGTCAGACATATCACAGCCACCTAGGTTTTATCAAATAATAAAGATCTACTCAGATCAAATCATGTAAATGAAAATATCTAGGAAAATCTTTGTTTGAGGGGTAGGCAACCTTAATAGTATTTTGAAGACACAGGAATTCTCCTTTAAATGTCGGAATAATATACTGGGTGTTCCATTTAAAATAAGAGAGTAACATGCTTTTAAAGGTGACCAATGTTCAATATTAATTTTGTCTCACCCTGTATAACTTTTTGGGTCAAGTTTTAATTTGATTTAAAGTAGAATAGTTAGTTTAACTACATATTAGGCTACACCAGGTAAATTCCAATTTAGGTAGCTTTTATTGTAATTTAAAAAATTGTTCTTTATTTCTAGAAAATGTTAAATATGTCAAAAACCTTACATTTTAGTCATATACTTCTCTTATAAAACTCACCTTTATTTTTATCCTAGAATCCGAAAATCAATTAATATATAGGGTGTTCCATTACAAAAAACACAACTTTGATATGTAACTTTTTTTGGGGACACCCTGTAGAACTCTCTATATTTTTAAAAAGTGCCCTGAATTAACCTACATATGCTCACAATATTTCATTTCAATACAAACTGTCGTTCCCCTTGGAGCCTCCGCGGCGTATGAGAGGCGCCACCCTGTATAATAGACAGATGGTAACTTGGATTTTAAATTAAATAAATAGTCAAATAATTATTTACCTAATTGCTTAAAAAATACCATATTTTTTATTGTTCCAATTCATAAGTGTAAGTAATAATAAATAATTAGATAATTACTTCAACATTGCCTAGCGCAAAACTGGCCCCAGATCTGTTCTCAAAAAATTGCCATCGCCGGCAAAAACCGCAGCACGGGAAATGTAGTCCACAATTGCGCCGCAGCGTGGCGCCACGAATCGACCTAGGTAATCTGTCCTAACTGGGAACGAATTATCCTTATTATCCCTTTGAATACTTTGAGAAATTGCGTCGGCTTCAAACGAGGCGAAAAATTAAAAAGATCCCCTCGATCAACCCTACTCTACCCCCCACCACTCTAAAAACGATCCAATCGGTCTGTTAGTTTTTTCGATTATATGCGATTAAATTTCCGCTGGAGGTGAATTTTTTACAATTATTTGATAATTAACTTTTTTTAATTTCCTCCGTTTTAATGTCCTTCATAGTTAATTTAAATAACAATGTTATTTCTAATACACTCACCGGCACGAAAAACATGCACCTTAAAATTTTAATGTACTATACACACTGGAAAAACCTAGGGATATCATTTTATTAAAGTTAAAAATAAATGTTTAAAATAAACAACCGCATATTTGTAGGCCGATTCTTTCAACTTCGATTGAAACGAAGTAGTCACACCTGTTATTTCAAAATTTGGGATATTTGCAGAAGTGTTTGTGCATTTTTTGTCAAATGTATAAAAAGCACCTAGCATCAATTGTTCGAATTTAACCTGTACTGGCTATGTTTTTATGATAACTGGCCAGAATTCATTCAAATAATTTTGTTTAGTATTGAACAACGTTATGGAGCGTAGATATCTTAACAGAGACGAAATGCTAAGGGCCATGGGTATGCTCGAAGCTGGAATGCGCCAAATCGACGTACCTAGAGCATTAAATACAACGCAAAGTGTAATATCGTGATTAAGTGCACGCTACCGTGAAAGTGGGGATGTTGCTGAAAGGCACACAGGGCGACATCGCATTACTACCCCTCAGCAAGATCATTTTTTACAATTAAATGCTCGACGCCGACCGACTCTTACAGCACCAGAGCTTAGTTTAATTCTCCAGGAAACACATAATGTAACCGTTAGTCCTGACACTATTCGCAATAGATTAAGAGAGGGCAACTTAAGAAGCAGACGCCCCTGGAGAGCTCAACCCTTAACGAGAGGAAATCGAGAGGTACGATATTTGTGAGCTCAAGATCATGTTCAGTAGTCGAATGAACAATGGGCTAATGTTCTCTTCACGGATAAGTCACCCTTTGGAATTCATCCGGATTTGAGAAGGCTTAGGGTATGGAGAGAACCAGAAAATCTTATTCGGTTGAATCATGTTCAGGAAGTGCACCCTTATCAAGATGGAACAGTTATGGTCTGGGGAGGAGTCCAGTTAGGCCGAAAAACCGATCTCGTTTTTCTTGAAAGGTTTCTAACAGGAATTACATACCGTGATTTAATTCTTGAGCCTGTCGTGTTACCATATGCCAATCATTTTCGGAGAAACTTCATTCTCGTGCATGACAACGCACGGCCTCATACAGCCAGAGCGGTAAGTGAGTTTATCAATGCTCATCAATTAAACATCTTACCCTGGCCGGCACAATCCCCTGACCTCAACCCCATCGAGCACGTATGCTGATCTGGTTCGGGCCGTGAATGCAGCGTGGCAGGCTGTACCTCAAGAAGAGATCGACAACCTGATCAGGAGCATGGAGAGACGATGTAGGGCTATAATGAACAGTAGAGGAGGCCATACCCTTTATTAAGTAAAAATGGTTTTATCTTTTTTTTTAATTCACAGTTTAGAACAGAGTTCAATAAAAATCGAGGTAAATTTGAAAAATTCGGTAAATTTCGCATTTTTATTTCCAATACGTCCTCTAAACTATTTGTTTATTTTAATTTTATTATATCAGAAATGCAAAAAATAAAATTACTGACGATGGCTGGATAAAATTGTAATATCCCTACATTTTTCAGGTGTGTGTATAAAGTTTAATATCTTTTGTTCTAGTGGGCCGATTGTGATTATTTTCGATATTTCGATTAGGTATTCGAAATTTTTTGAAAAATTTTTTGGAAAATTTTTAGTTTTTAGTTAAAAAACATAATTTCTTGATAATATGGCAACATAGGTATTAGATTAAATTTATAAGAAAGAAAATCCAGAAAAGATCCAGTGGTTCTCAAAATTTTAGCAAAAAATTATTTTTTTGGGGAATTTTCAAAGTAAAATAACTTCGTTATTTTGGACTTATTTGAAAAACGATAAAGAGAAAATACGTTTCTTTTATCGAGTTCTACCACCCCTTAAAATACTTGCACTTATTTCTGAGACACCCTGTATAATTACATACAAGGTATGACTTTCAAATCTTTCTTATATTACTTGGAAGGTTTGAAATTGTTTAAAAACTTATTTGTGGCGTTTGAAAAGAAAATAGCATGTTCTATTCGGAGTAAAAATGACTTTTTGTTCCTCGGCTGTATGTCAACGTACGGCTACGCTACAAAAAATGTCATTTTTAGTCCTAATAAAACGATATACTATTATATTCTTGATAAAAGTATCAGCATTCTGTCAAACTCCACTACAAACTAGTCAATATTAAAGCATATTATTTCGTACTCAAAAAACCTTCAGAAATATGAAATTTGCGCAAAATTATCTAATATTTTATATATTTTTAAATTTATTAAAATACCCCTTTACTAGGAAAACTACATAAAATTAACTATTATGTAAAAAAGCTTATTCTGCACAGACAAACGAATTCAGCTAAATATTAACTTTAGGCTAATTGTTGGGGCTTTTGATTCGGAGCCGCACCGCAATTTGGACGAAACGATATAAAATAAATATTATGCAGATACGCGTGTTTTCCAGTGGCTGATGAGGGCGGAAGTTCCACACGAGAGCGGAAAGCTCTGGAAAGGAAAACTGTATACTGAAAACACTGCGGAGCAGTACATTAACTGGCTCCGGGCATGGGTGGGTTAAAAAAGCAATAGTCACATAAATATACAATATTATTAAAAATATGTATTTAAAATTAATAAAATAAAAATACTGAAAAGTACTAGTTAAATTTTAACACTTTTTATCACTTTTATCTTTATATTTCTTGTAGAATTTATTGGAGGGGGGTTAATCATTTCGACCTTACAGATCTATCGTGTCCCCCTTTCTTGAGTTATATCTCGTTAGTGATGTGTCGGTATATCAGTAACGCGATTTTGGAGCGGTATTTCTTTGTAACGTCGTGTGGCGCTCCACAACAAATCAGGAACCTGTTACTGAAGAACGACGATCATAATAACGAGGATTTTATAAATTATTTATAATTTGCGAATAAATTATTTATAATCGCTTTTGAAGTTGGTTCAAACTGCAATTATCGCATAGCGACGTGTTTCGCTCCAGCCGTCGCGATTTCGTTGGGCGCCACCGGTACTAACTGCGTACACCTGCGTACACCGTATCGCGCGATCTCGACCGCGACGTGTTTCGCTCCAGCCGTCGCGCTCCTAGAGTTGTGATTTCGTCTGTGGCGAACAGAAGTAACTGGTAACTAGATATCGACGCTCGACTTCGGCCGAGACGTATTTTTTTCCAGCAGCATTTTTTAAATTTTAATGTAGAAAATCGGCATCCTCGCGAAAAATTACATTGAAATATCTTTTTACCATCTTAAAATAGAGAAGAGGAAAATTTTAAATTGGGTGAGACACTTAAAATGATTCTGGAACAATTCATTTTTAAATCCACTGTATATCGAAAACGGTAAGTGCAAAGTATACTAAACTATATAATTTTGAAATTAGCTAAAATATGTCTACCGGACCATGCTAAAATATGTGGGGGTTTCCATTTAAAAAAAATCAAGATGGCATCGTATCTGTCAAAATTGACGATTTAAAAAATTTTAATGTAGAAAATCGGCATCCTCGCGAAAAATTACATTAAAATATCTTTTTACCATCTTAAAATAGAGAAGAGGAAAATTTTAACTTGGGTGAGACACTTAAAATGATTCTGGAACAATTCATTTTTAAATCCACTGTATATCGAAAACGGTAAGTGCAAAGTATACTAAACTATATAAATTTGAAATTAGCTAAAATATGTCTACCGGACCATGCAAAAATATGTGGGGGTTTCCATTTAAAAAAAATCAAGATGGCGTCGTATCTGTCAAAATTGACGATTTAAAAAATTTTAATGTAGAAAATCGGCATCCTCGCGAAAAATTACATTAAAATATCTTTTTACCATCTTAAAATAGAGAAGAGGGAAATTTTAAATTGGGTGAGACACTTAAAATGATTCTGGAACAATTCATTTTTAAATCCACTGTATATCGAAAACGGTAAGTGCAAAGTATACTAAACTATATAATTTTGAAATTAGCTAAAATATGTCTACCGGACCATGCTAAAATATATGGGGGTTTCCATTTAAAAAAAATCAAGATGGCGTCGTATCTGTCAAAATTGACGATTTAAAAAATTTTAATGTAGAAAATCGGCATCCTCGCGAAAAATTGCATTGAAATATCTTTTTACCATCTTAAAATAGAGAAGAGGAAAATTTTAAATTGGGTGAGACACTTAAAATGATTCTGGAACAATTCATTTTTAAATCCACTGTATATCGAAAACGGTAAGTGCAAAGTATACTAAACTATATATTTTTGAAATTAGCTAAAATATGTCTACCGGACCATGCTAAAATATGTGGGGGTTTCCATTTAAAAAAAATCAAGATGGCGTCGTATCTGTCAAAATTGACGATTTAAAAAAAATTAATGTAGAAAATCGGCATCCTCGTGAAAAATTACATTGAAATATCTTTTTACCATCTTAAAATAGAGAAGAGGAAAATTTTAAATTGGGTGAGACACTTAAAATGATTCTGGAACAATTCATTTTTAAATCCACTGTATATCGAAAACGGTAAGTGCAAAGTATACTAAACTATATATTTTTGAAATTAGCTAAAATATGTCTACCGGACCATGCTAAAATATGTGGGGATTTCTATTTAAAAAAAATCAAGATGGCGTCGTATCTGTCAAAATTGACTATTTAAAAAATTTTAATGTAGAAAATCGGCATCCTCGCGAAAAATTACATTAAAATATCTTTTTACTATCTTAAAATGGAAAAGAGGAAAATTTTAAATTGGGTGAGACACTTAAAATGATTCTGGAACAATTCATTTTTAAATCCACTGTATATCGAAAATGGTAAGTGCAAAGTATACTAAACTATATATTTTTGAAATTAGCTAAAATATGTCTACCGGACCATGCAAAAATATGTGGGGGTTTCCATTTAAAAAAAATCAAGATGGCGTCGTATCTGTCAAAATTGACGATTTAAAAAATTTTAATGTAGAAAATCGGCATCCTCGCGAAAAATTACATTAAAATATCTTTTTACCATCTTAAAATAGAGAAGAGGAAAATTTTAAATTGGGTGAGACCAAGGATATATAGAATAAGGATATTCGACTGGCCCAAAAAAAACGTGCCGTATTTTGTCGAGGAAGTCGATTTCGTCACGACCAATGGGCGTCGAGTATTTGAAATTGAAAACATATAAATTGACGGTAACCTATGTTTTTTGACTCATTTCACTGACAAATGTGATGAGATTGTTATTGTAATTTATAGATCCAAAATCCAAACGTTTTTTGATTTTCAATTTTAAGCAAAATTCGAGATTCACACAATGTATCTCGAACCAACCGTTTCCGAGTTTTTGACTTTTGAAAATGCCACTTAAAAAATACGATTTAATTATTTTATAATTATTCGATTAATTTATTTCGATATGTTCGGTCTCATTTAACGATGCCATTCTGCGTATACTGAAATACTTAATAATATTTGACATTAGTTTTCAAGTTAGCATTTATAGATGTGTAAAACGAGATTATATCAAGTCTGAAAATTACAAAATTTTCGTTTAACATTTCAAAATCAAAACTTAATAATTCGGTATGCATATAATAATGCTTAAAATTGAAGGAAGAATTGAAATATGCAATAATATACGAGGGGTTTCATTTAAAAAAATGAAACTCTAATGTGCCACGACTTTATGACCGACCCTGTATACTTAAATTTATTACTGGCCAGTAGACATTTAAAAACCCTATAACTTTTAAATTTAACTTTTTTGCGGTACCTCGTATAATAATGGACAGTTCCCCTACATATCAGCGACCCTGTATGTTATTATTTATATTTACAGGTATTTTTGGAATGAAAATTTTACGACAAACGTAGATACTGAAGAGATAAAATATTTGGCATTCCATATCAATTCAAACATAAAATTTGACATAATGAATATATTTTTTATAGATTTTTTAGTAATGTTTTTAAATTTTTTGCAATTAGGAGAACAAAGATCATTTTGGTCTGGACAAAAATAAGACTAGTTTATTTACGTATTATGGCTCTTTCTGTCGCTATGTATTAGATTACAAGTATACTTTAAAATAAAATGTTTTAGAGTATCTTACATCTACTAAATATTTACATGAATGCAAGACGCCTAACTCAATAGAGTTGCAAAGTTTACTGACATGTGTTTCAACTTTTCAAAGTCTATACCGTGTTTTATATTTAGAATATATTATTTCTTTCTCAAAAAATAAACTAAATTACGGGTATGTAAATAAATTATAGACATACAAAAACGTTTTATCTATAATAATGTAAAGCAGAAACTAAATTACTTCAAAATAATAGCAAATCAAATATAAAACATGTACATTATGGCTAAATTGGCTTTAGATAGAACGTTGGGGAAACGGTATTATATTTTAATAAATAAATTAATTTAAAACTGATAGAATTAACTAAATAAGTTTTTATACGGCAAATTGTAGCTCGTAATTCGGTTAATTAAAACATAATTTCGAACAAAATTAACTATTTAATGATGTTTATTTTATAATTTTAATTAAAACAATAATAATTAATTATATGGCTTTGGCTAAGTACATTAGCCCAGCTATTGGAAATTTCGCTATAAATCGCTTATATTGATATATTTGTTACCGGTATTAGTTTATGAGCAATTTAAATATTAATTATTTATTTTAAAGTTTAATGAGTTAATTATAAATTAAGTGATATAAACCAATGAGTATAATAAGTTAATTATTTTTATTTCATGCTGTATCGTAAAGGACATCTTTACATACTGGATTTCGGACCAAAAAATAAGGTTTTACAGTAGTAGAATTTAGAATTTAGAATGAGTCGGAGGGGGGTTAATCACTTCGACCTTACAGATCCATTGTGTCCCCCTTTCTTGAATCATAACTCATCATACAGTCCCAGGGCTTTGACAAAAGCCAGTATCTGGGACGGTTTTATAGAGGGTAGTTCTCCATCTCCAATATCAGTCGTACCAAAGTTCATGGCACGAATGGTTGTCGTCTCGGCGCACTCAGTGATGAGGTGTACTGGTGTTACCCCATCTTCCCCACAGAATCTGCATTCGCCGTTTCTTCTTAGTTTCAATCTACTGAGGTGTTCATTGAGGAGACAGTGCCCTGTTAAAAACCCCGTGACAATCCGAAGATTGTTCTTACTCAGACCCAGGAAGGTCTGTGATTTTTCTTGATCATAAGCCCTCAGAAACTTCTTCGAGTGTCTTAGACCATTGCAAGATTTCCATTCCAGGTTGCGGATGGAATCTTCCAAGTTCTTGAGTTCCGCCTTGAGTTGGTTACCACTTGGAAAGCAGAACGGTTCTGGTCCAGTTAGTGGAGTGTTCGCTCCTTTCCTAGCTAGATTATTTGCTTTTTCATTGCCTTCTATCCCTTGGTGAGCAGGCACCCAGTGTGGAGGACTTTGTTTTCTTTGCCTAATTTATTCAGCTTCTCTATGCATTCTTTGACCAATTTCGAATTGATTGATACTGAGTTGATCGCCTTTAACGCTGCTTGACTATCAGACAAGATGGCTATTTCTTGTTTCCGATAGTTCCTATCTAAGATAAGTTGTACGCATCTCTCGATAGCGTAGATTTCTGCCTGTTGGATACTAGGGTAAGTGCCCATTGGTTCGGAGTAATTAGCTCTCGGCCCAAACACTCCGATCCCTGTTCCCGTATTGGTTTTGGAAGCATCAGAATACCAAGTTATGGTATGGTCTTTTAACTGCTGGGCAAGCGTTTCGCTCTTCCAATCCTTCTTATTGCTCAATACTACATTGACATGTTTGTCAAAGTTGTACGTTCTTGGCATATCGTCCACTGGGAGTTGCAGGATGGTATTTCCTTTTTGAGGGTGTTCCAAGCCCCTGATCTGACAATTCTCCCAGTACTAATTCCGTTAGTGACCATTCTAATCATTGTCGCATTGGCATATCTACCAATGACAATGTGCAGTGGTGTTAGATCTAGAATGACCTCCATTGCTGCTGTTGGACAGGTTCTCATGGCTCCTGTGATGCAAACACATGCTAGTCTCTGGACTTTGCATAGGTTTGGTTTACAGTAGTAAGTCCAGTATAAATTTTTAACGGATATCCATCCAAAATTTTATTTTTTTATTTTTAAATTTATTAAAATTATATAAAAATAAAAATCATACACTGATAAGTTATGAAAAATATTTTTTTTAATTCTATATCTACAATATAGAA
Organism: Sitophilus oryzae; assembly: GCF_002938485.1. Taxonomy (NCBI): domain Eukaryota; kingdom Metazoa; phylum Arthropoda; class Insecta; order Coleoptera; family Curculionidae; genus Sitophilus; species Sitophilus oryzae. Next base: position 2,289,486 of record NW_022147289.1, on the reverse strand, counting down.
CTAGAACTTAGTTTTATTAGAACCCTAAAACTAGTTTCTATTGGTAGTGCCCTTTTCCACAAACTCTGTATACTTAAATTTACTACTAGCTGATAGAAATTTAAAAACCCTAGGTACAACTTCAGTATTTAACTTTTTACGGTACCTTGTATATTTTACCTAATAATCGACCGTTCCCATACATATCAGCGATCCTGTATAGTGTAGCAATTAAGTAATTTTTTTTATTACATATTTATTCCTAACCACATTCAGATATTTTAAGAAACGTGAAGCTTTAACTCAGTAAATAAGTAGTATTGCAACTGTAGTTTAAATTAAAATAAGCCACCAAATTACAAAATACAACAAAACAATATAAATTCATCTCATCTCTGTACTCTCTCTGTCTCTATGCCGCCACTGTGCGAACCCCGCGATGATCAATAAACCCGTAGAGCCGGCGGCGATGTGCAGTCTCCATGGCAACCCGTTTTGCCACGGCACACTACGCACTCCGGAGAGAGAGCGACCCGCGGCGGCATTTCGCCAAATACCTGCATGGTCGGATGACTTTTTCTTCGCCCTCCGCCGCCCAATCGGTCCTGTCAATTTTTTCTGGATACGTGTCGGTCGTGCCTGTGCCGCCGGCTTCGCTCCCCTCTCTACCCCTTCTCATGCCCTGATCCGTACATCTAGTTCGACGTGTATGTACGTCGCTGCGTTTTCTGTCTCTGTCCGTATCTGTTGTTTGGGATAGAGTGAATAGATAGGGAGTCTAATCACCAATATAATGTGTCTAAATTTGTGTACAACAAATGTATTGATAAATCAAGTAGCCACTGTTCGGTTTTTATATGATTCAAAACAAAAAAATATATAAATTGTAAAATTAGTAATTTTCAAATGGCCATAATGCGTTCTTTCAAAATCATCGAACAACTAAATCATTTCCATAGATCCAGTGATGTACCGTGACTTTGAATTTTAAGACCAAAAACTGAAACAATAAATTGTCAAAAAAATCATATTACAGCTATATGTTTTATCTTGCATAAAAATGTTAACTAATAAGTTAGAATAATTATAATTCTTCCTTAACTAAGTGGTTTTATCGCTAAATTTAACTAAAGCTAAGTACAACACAAATCTTAAATACGTGGACTATTATAACAACAAATACATTGTAAAATACTATTTTGGTAGCATTCTGAACTAGAATTCAAGTTAAACATTTTAGAAAATAATTTAAAGGAAAAATGTTAATTCAGTTAATATTAATTTTTGTATACTGCTCAGATTTATCTGGTCTGCTATCATATATTTTGAAAATTAGAGAATTACCTGAAGATTTTCATCTAAAAATTGGCATTGATAGTGGTGGTGGATCACTTAAAGTTTGTCTGAATGTGCTCCCTAATAATGATCCCGAACAGTTCAAGAAATATAAAAGTGTTGGAATTAATAAACTATTCTTAATTAGCTTAGGACCAAAGTTGTCTGAATCTTATGGTAACATTAAAAGCCTCTTTGAGACGATAGATCTGCAGTCCATATGTGGAATTTGTTCCGATACTTTTGCCGCTGACTTTAAGCTTATTATGATTCTCCTTGGTCTTCAGTCAAATTCATCCACTCACACTTGCTCATGGTGTGATGTAAATGTAAAGGAAATGGAAATTAACGTGTCATTCAGAACTATAAAAAGTATTACAGAAAATACAAATTTGTGGCAATAATCTGGAGGAAATATAACAAAAGCCAAAGATTTTAGTAAGCGTTTTTGTTTGAAATATTTTTTTTTTGTATTTTTTAAACTGTTGCTCACTGAATCATATAAAAAAGGGCAATTATTTTTTAGAAAACTGTATAAACATACCTTTAATCATTGGCGACGAAGAAACACCTGTCTTGAAGTATATTCCCCTCCTGAGCTTCACCTTTTCTAAGGTGTGGTTCAAAAACTATTTGATTTGTGTGATGTTCCAACAGAATGGATACAAAAAAGCGGGATTGAAACTAGACCATTATGGAAAATATAACGGAAATAACGCCAGACAACTTTTAAAGAAACTGGATATTTTGAAGACGATATCGCCCGGTAAAGAATCCTATTCAAAGTTTTTAGAAGCAAAAACCTAAACATCTTTTTTTTTTAGGAATAAATATATTGCAGTGTTTTCTGCATTCAATCAAGTAGTTTCGAGTTGTTTTGGTCAAGCACTAAACAAACATTTTGAACATGACATCGAACAATTTAGATTGGAAATACTCAACTTAGGTATTAAGATAACTCCAAAGATTCATGCAATTCTGCATCATGTGTCAGAGTTTATAAAAGCAAATCATAGAGCTCTAGGATTTTACTCGGAACAAGCATCTGCGAGCAGTTTCATTTTTTCTTTAAATTATTTTCTAAAAAGTTTAACTTGAATCCTCGTTCAGAATGCTACAAAAATAGTCTTTTACTTTAAGACAGGTGTTTCTTCGTCGCCAATGATTAAAGGTATATTTATACAGTTTTCTAAAAAATAATTGCCCTTTTTTATATGATTCATTGAACAACAGTTTAAAAAATACAAAAAAAATATTTCAAACAAAAACGCTTACTAAAATCTTTGGCTTTTGTTATATTTCCTCCAGATTATTGCCACAAATTTGTATTTTCTGTAATACTTTTTATAGTTCTGAATGACACGTTAATTTCCATTTCCTTTACATTTACATCACACCATGGGCAAGTGTGAGTGGATGAATTTGACTGAAGACCAAGGAGAATCATAATAAGCTTAAAGTCAGCGGCAAAAGTATCGGAACAAATTCCACATATGGACTGCAGATCTAACGTCTCAAAGAGGCTTTTAATGTTACCATAAGATTCAGACAACTTTGGTACTAAGCTAATTAAGAATAGTTTATTAATTCCAGCACTTTTATATTTCTTGAACTGTTCGGGATCATTATTAGGGAGCACATTCAGACAAACTTTAAGTGATCCACCACCACTATCAATGCCAATTTTTAGATGAAAATCTTCAGGTAATTCTCTAATTTCCAAAATATATGATAGAAGACCAGATAAATCTGAGCAGTATACAAAAATTAATATTAACTGAATTAACATTTTTCCTTTAAATTATTTTCTAAAATGTTTAACTTGAATTCTAGTTCAGAATGCTACCAAAATAGTCTTTTACAATGTATTTGTTGTTATAATAGTCCGTCCACGTATTTAAGATTTGTGTTGTACTTAGCTTTAGTTAAATTTAGCGATACAACCACTTAGTTAAGGAAGAATTATAATTATTCTAACTTATTAGTTAACATTTTTATGCAAAATAAAACATATAGCTTAAATATGATTTTATTGACAAATTATTTGTCCGTTTTTGGTCTCAAAATTCAAAGTCACGGTACGTCATTGGATCTATGGAAATGATTTAGTTGTTCGATGATTTTGAAAGAACGCCATTATGGCCATTAAAAAATTACTAATTTTACAATTTATATATTTTTCATTTTGAATCATATAAAAACCGAACAGTGCAGCCATCAAAAACTTTGAAACTACTGCCAAATTAAATTTGTTATAGAATGCAGAATGGGTTAGGAGGGGAGTTTTTTTTAGGAAGCAACGCGACCTTACATATCTATTGTATTCCCCTTTATTGATTTATAACGAGTTATAACTCATCATACAATCTCAGGGCTTTAACAAAAGCTAGTATCTGAGACGGCTCTACAGAGGCCAGCTCTCCATCCTCGACATCAGCCGTACCAAAGTTCATGGCACGAACGGTCGTTTTCTCGGCGCACTCAGTGATAAGGTGTTCTGGTGTTTCCCCATTTTCCCCACAGAATCTGCATTCGCTGTTGTTTCTTAGCTTCAGCCTACTGAGATGTTCGTTGAAGAGAGAGTGTCCTGTTAGAAACTCCGTGACAATCCGAAGATTGTTTTTATTTAATTTGTATTGAATAATTGCCTACCATTAAAGGAAATTTGAGCTATAATCCTTGATAGGCATATTCTGGGTATGCAAATACTTCCTCTAAATTTTGGGTTTCATTTGCATACCCAGAATATGCCTATCAAGGATTATAGCTCAAATTTCCTTTAATGGTAGGCAATTATTCAATCCAATTAACTTTTTAAGTGACTGAAATATTAAATAGTTTACCAATATGGTATATCACTGTAAAAATATATTACTTTTAGGTACAATTAGGGTCGTGTACTTGTGAAACACTGATGACACACATCACAAGTACATGCGAGAGGTAGCCGACGCTCTATATAGAGTATGGCACTGTAAGAAGAAGAAGAAGGGCCCGATACATTTCAAAAAGTAGAATATTATTTTATATTAAATGAGGTATTGTACCAACAATCAATTTATATTAATACCGGAGATTAAAAAATAACACAATAAATAGATCTTTTTTATACTAAAAAAATAAACTATAACAACAGTATTTAAAAAATTAAATAAAAAAGTTTTGCTCCGGCCGAGATTCGAACTCCGGTCTCTCGCTTCCTAGCCTGACTCTTTTCACACACTGCTCCACAGTAACTTGCTTAGCGATAGTTCAATAACGGTATATAAACAAAAAACAGGTTCATTACAATATCTTGACGATAAGAAAATGTGTAGTATATTCTTCATAAGTAAACCAACTACACACTAGAGTTCGAATTAATTTTACATTTAAACTAGCGTGTACCCGCGACTTCGTTCGCGTCGAATTAATAATTTCTAATGGTGATGATAAAGCAAAACAAGAATTTACATTAACATACAAACTGGATAAAGTTTTCTCACATTTGCCAAAAATAAGCTTTCTAACGTCGAGCAGTTTAAGCAGAATCGTGGTTAATCATTTACTCAACTTTTGGAACACCCTGTATGATTTTTTAAAAATTTCAAAATATGTAAAAAAACAAAATAAATTATGCGTGTCCAAGCGTTTTCCCGAAATACTAACCATTTTTTAAATATCAAATATTGTAATATTTTAGGGGCGTTTTCACCCTCTTGGAATTTGAGATTCGAGAAACCCCTCCTTACCAAACCTCAGCCCCATAGTCAATCCGTTTGCCAAAAATCAGCTTTAAACGTCAAGCAGTTTAAGCAGAATCGTGATTACTCAATGGTCATATTTTATGAAACACCCTGTATATATTTTTAAAAAATCTTAAAATATGTAAAACAACAAAATAAAATATACGTGTTTAAGAGTTTTTCCGAAAAACTCACCGGTTTTTAAATAAAAAATATTCTAATATTTGAGGGTGGTTTCACCCCCTAGAATTCGAGTTTCGAAAAATCCCTTTTTATGGAACCTCTACACCCTAAAGTCAATCCGTTTTCCAAAAATCAGCTTTTTACGTCAAGGGCTTTAAGCAGGATCGTGATTAATCAATGACCAGATTTTTCAAAACACCCTGTATACATTTTTAAAAAATCTTAAAATATTCTGAAAATTTTTCAGAATAAATAAATACCTAAATATTGAAACTTAATAAGTAACTACTGAAACATACAGCACCATAACATCTCGACCTCCGCCCGTTATGCTCGTAACAGGTTGAAAAACAATGTATCTAAAACAACTGATGCGTTATTCTCCAACCTGTTTCGAACCTCCATCGACAATCGACCGATGCAGCAGCGTTACTTTCCCACTGCGATTATCTTGACCGCCGCTCTGTTATGCTCGTAACAGGTTAAAAAACAACGTATCTAAAATGACTGCTTCTCCAACCCGTTGCGAGCCTCCATCGACATTCGACCGATGCAGCAGCGTTCCTTTCCCACTCCTGTTATCTCGACCGCCAGGCGTTATGCCCGCAACTGTTCTAAAAAAGCTTCTTCTTTTATATTCTATTATTTTTAAGCTGTTGCAAGTCTTACACGACCATCGACCGATGCAGCTACGTTCGCCGCGCCGCGCCGCGCCTTAGCGCATTCCCCACTCCGGTGTCCGTTGTATCTTGCCGCCTGTATCGATGGTTGTCGAAATAACATGTTTTCCATCCATAATCCCTACTAGTTGTTTTTTGGAACAGCATCGAATTTCGTGGCGGTGCAGAGCGCCGACTTCGTTTCACGAACGGTCGATCTCTGCTTATCGTTATTTTATATCTGTTATTTTTTAAAATTAGTAACGGTTGCGTTATGTTATTTCTAAATAATTGTTATAAAATAACAGATAGTTAAATAACAACCCATCACTAGTAGCGACCAACCTGCGCAATATCATACCTTGTTTTCTTTGTACCATGGTTGGCAACACTGAATTTAAAAATCGCGATTACGTAACTAAATGCTTAATTGATATCAAATATAGCAGTGATTGATATCAAATATAACAGTGTTCCAGGTGTACTGTTGGAGAATCCTGTATATTAAAAATAAATTTTGTTTAATATGATACACGAAATATATAACGATCCTACAAACACACGCTTACACAAAAGCCCAACATATATATTCTCTTACGTCTCAATTTTCGGTTAGAAATTCACCATCACATCTGCATACCCTCCAGCTACAGAGATACGACATTCCCGTATATATACATATAGGCGGGTGTATATATATATATATACATATACCGCAACCGATCTAAGGTTTTCCACATCATCTCGCCTACATACTTTGCGTGGCGCTCTTTAGTTCTTAACGTTCGAATTTACATTTCGTCGTCTTAATGGGACTTTTGCCGAAAGCAACAAATTTAATTTTGGCGCCAGTGTACGCGAGGAAATAGAAGAGCCGTACGCATATGTAAAAGAGATAAATTCGCAAAAGAAACTGTTTTTTTTTGGGGGCTGAAATAAGTATAATGGGATAAGAATATGCGTGTGGAGTAAATTGTGCTTTGAATGATAATATGGGATATTAAAGTATGTTGTAAACAAGGCTCTTTTTATCAGAATTTAATTTATTTTTATTTTTTATTTTGAACTAATTACTTAAAAGGTTTTTAGGTTTTCTTATTAATCTATACTAATATATAAAATTCTTAAGTGACTGACATACTGATTAATCACGATCCTGCTCAAACCACTCAACGTAAGAAGCTCAGTTTTGGCATACAGGTTGATTCTAGGGTGTTGGTTCGATAAGAAGGGATTTTTCGAAATTCTAGTTCCAAGAGGGTGAAACCACCCCTCAAATATTACAATATTTTTTATTTAAAAAACCGTAAAGTTTCCGAAAAAACGCTTAAACACGTATATTTTTTTTACATATTTTAAGATTTTTTAAAAATGTATACAGGGTGTTCTGCTTAAACTGCTTGACGTTTAAAGCTGATTTTTGGCAAACGTATTGACTGTGGGGTGTAGAGGTTTGATAAGGAGGGGTTTTTCGAATCTGAAATTTCAAGAGGGTGAAAACGCCCCTCAAATATTACAATATTTGTTATTTAAAAAACAGTTAGTCTTTCGGGAAAACGCTTGGACATGCATAATTTATTTGGTTTTTTACATATTTTGATTTTTTTTTTAAAAAATCATACAGGGTGTTCCAAAAAGTTGGGTAATTTCTTAATCACGATTCTGCTTAAACTGCTTGGCGTAAAAAGCTTATTTTTGGCAAACGGATTTTTCGAAAGTCAAATTCCAACGAGATGAAACTACCCGTCAAATATTACCAAGTTATATAATAATATCGCCATATTGTTTTTTCTCATGCTGACATAAAGGTGAGAAAATTTTATCCACTTTGTATGTTAATGGAAATTCTTGCTTTGGTGATGATAAACACCATTATACAAATGATTAATTCGACGCGAACGAAGTCGCTGGTACACGCTAGTAATATATAAAACTAGTTTATAATACCTTAATAAGCGTTTTATTATCAAAATTTATTACGAGCACTTACTCTAACCTATATTTTTTAATTTACTAATTCAAGAATTTAATTATTATAAATCATTCAGATTAAATTCTTTTATTTCTCCATTTCTTCCATTTATTTCATTTCTTATCTTAACTTTTTGTTTATATTTGGGTCAATGATAGCCAACAAATATTCAATTTTCTTAAATATATTGTTAACCAAACGAACAAAATCAGAAAAACCTAACTAAAAGTCAGAAAACATATTTCAATCATTGTTGTTCGTTCTTTATAAAGTTGTTTTGGAATTGAAATTTTACGACGAATGTATTGATCTGATAAAATATTTAACATTCCATATCATTCGAAGATTTTTGGCAATTAGGAAAAACCAATCCATTTTTATCCAGACCAAAAAATAATTTTTTGGTCTGGATATAAATAATACTAGTTTATTTACGTCTTATGGTCCTCACAGTCGCTATATGTATTAGATCAATTTATAGTTTTCTATACTAAAATTATACTTTAAAATAAAATGTTTTAAAGTATCTTACATCTACTAAATATTTACATGAATGCAAGAAGCCCCTAACTCAATAGACTTGCAAAGTTTACTGACATGTGTTTAAACTTTTCAAAATGTATACCCTGTTTTATATAGAATAAATTATTTCTTTCTGAAAAAATAAACTAAATAAGGGTATTTAAATAAATTACATACATACAAAAACGGTTTACCTAAATATTGTAAAGCAGAAACTAAATTATAATAAAATAATAGTAAATCAAATATAAAACATGTACATTATAACTAAATTGGTTTTAGATGGAACGTTGGGGAAACTGTATTATATTTTAATAAATAAATTAACTTTAAACTGATTAATTTAACTAAATAAGTTTTTATACGGCAAATTTTAGTTCGTAATTCGGTTAATTAAAACATAATTTCGAACAAAATTAACTATTTAATGATGTTTATTTCAAAAATTTAATTAAAACAATAATAATTAATTATATGGCTTCGAGTAAGTACATTAGCTCGGCTATTGGAAATTTTGCTCTAAATCGCTTATATTGATATATTTGTTACCGGTATATTAGTTTATGATCAATTTGAATGTTAATTATTTATTTTAAGGTTTAATCAGCTAATTATAAAATAATTGATATAAAAAAAGTAAAAAAGTGAGTAAAAGAGGTTGATTATTTTTAATTATTTATTGTGAAATTATAAAAGGTTTATGAATATGACGAAATATTATTATATAATTATCAATACATCTACAGAAATCAAGAATAATACACAAAATAATAGTTTCTTTTTACAAAATAACAACTTGTTATTTTGAAAATTTTGAAGTTAATGACAATGTTATTTCCTTATAAAAAGATTAAGGAAGGTGCGTTTCAAGAAGTTTAGGCGGAACGCGAAGGGGGATTAATATGGCTGACTTAAATTCCGGTTCATGACTGCCGTTCTAATTTCATTTAAAATATGTAAAAATATAATATACAGGGTGAGTTTCCTACGATGTTCTCTATGGGTATCTCGGAAACTACTGGAGATAGAGAGTCTGTTAAATGGGGAAAGAATTGCAGTTTCGTGGGGTCATAAATGCGCCTTTCGCATTTTTGAAAAAGTCCATGGCTTTAGATATTTCGAAAAAAAACAAATTTTGGCTATTTTAAAATTTGTCCCTAATTAAATTATAATCTATTTTAGACACACAAAAAGTTTTCAGATAAAAGTTGTAGGTAGATAATCACTTCCTTAATGAGATTGCGTCATTTTTGACATATGACACAAACATATGTTTTTTTTAATGGAAACCATAGTTGGTTATGACTTCATAAAAATCGCCATTTTTAAGCTTTTCAGCGATATAAGGTATAATATGTTTTTTTTTCGAAAAATTACTGAGTTATAGCCAATTCTTATATTTCTTGCCGAATTTCACTTAGTTGGCATGTTATTCTTATTCTGTTATGATTTGTAACTTATAAAAAAAACAGAATATATTATTAAACGCTTCTTTTCAATTTACATTACGCAAACTAAAACTTAAAAAAAATAATATCACTACCCCATACACTTTAATTTATTTTAGAAAATGTTCTCCCGTACCTCCTCTTCGAGTGCCTTTCTTAACTCATCGAGGAGGCTCATGCAATTGATCCACTTCTTGAAAACCGTTCTCTAAAAAACGTAAGTAAGGTTCACCGTTTAAATCAACGTTAATCGATAATGTATGGCCAAGAAAAGTTGAACCAATAATCCTACACGCTTTTCTTCATTTAAAAAAATAATATTTACAATTTTTGTTTATTTTAATTTACAAAGTTTATTTTTCAGGGGGTAGATCTCGATAGAAGCAATTTTTTCCGTTTTCTCAAATAACTTCAAAATAACCGAGTTATTTTACTTTGAAAATAAAAAAAAGTTTTTTCAGTTAAATTTTAAGAACTTTTTCAGTTAAAGTTTAAGAACAACTATGTTCTCCTTTGTAAATTTAAGCTATTAGTAATATTAAGCTGCCATATTTTCAAGATATTGTAACGTTTTTAGTTTGTTACATGTCTTTTTTATATATAATATATGATGTCTGGCCTATCATCACCGGATTCCCTCTCGTTCAGGTCTGATAGTTTATTTGACGCGTAATTTTTACGTTCTCTAGTCGCCAACCCTGTTATCGTTCGACACAACCCTGTTATTGCTCTGAGGAGGCGCTGTCAACATCGCTTCTGTCAACTGTCTCCGTGCTTAACCTCACTTTGTTTTGACGCTCTGTTGTATCCCAGCTTTTGGAAATGGTGATTATTTAAGTCTTGCTGTATAATTTGAATCAGCTGCTATTTCGAGGCTACAGGTAAAGATGAGTTATTACCTTTTATAGATTCGATATTATTATTGAATATTTTTAGGGTAGAGTTACGGATGTCCCAACTTGTATTTGTGTTTTGCTGGCACGTTGGCGTCCCTTTTCTTTTGTCCCCCAGAATGTCACAAGGACATGTTGTTTATTATTTATTGAGCCCTCGGAAGTATTTCGAGGTAGGTTTATTTTGTTTATTAGACCTTGTTTGGTTTTAAACAAGAGTTTCATATTTTTAGGGTCCAAGGTACGGACTGTGTCCAAGGTACGGACTGTGTCCAAGGTACGGGTAGTGTCTTATGTACAGACATTATCTTATGTACAGATGTCCTGTGGACGAGTGTCCCCAGTAAGAATGATTTTTTTCTTACATATAAGTACCACAGCGTGGATGTAGCTTGAGTCCCATGCTGCTTCACTCCCATTTCTAAGCCTAGTCAGTAGCTACGGCTGTAGTGATTCACGGTGTCCTCAATCTGGCCTCTTTTGTTGTTTTGGCCAACAGGATAGCCGACAGACAGTACAGAGATGCTGGACCACCTCACGCTGCTACTGTTCGAAGCAAGGTTACATAAAAGAACAGCTAAGTGTATATTTAAGTTCTAGTTTTACATTTAACATCTAAAATATTTTCAGTCGTAAACAGTAACGTACATTTTAAATAATATCGTACAGACTATATTTAGTGGTTAGATTATTAAGAACATTTATGTCGATTCATTAGTTACAATGTGATTTAGATTTTAGGTTTCATTATATTGCGCCTTGTAATAGTATTACTTTCTATAGATATTATTATTGCGCTATATTAACAGATGAATAAGGAGACATAGATTCTAGAATCTACAGGTTGCAACACATCAGATTTAACACCGCATAAAATTTAACAATTAAAATAAAGTAATGCTACTTTTCTTATATTTTCTATAACGTTACACGCATTGTATTTTTTTATAGTCTTTTCATAGAACATATTTAATATTATTTACATACATAATTTTACTCAACAAATAACCACTATAATAATTATTAAAATTGTGCTATTTACAATCAGAACATATCATGAATAAATATAGTCATTAGTTTTAAGTAATATACAACTGTGTTTTCTTTCTCTGTACATGCCTGGCGCCCAATATCTATATTTTTTGTTTATTGTTATTGATTAGTTTTCTCTCTAGTGAAATACCTTACCCACGACTGCTCTCCGATGAAAAGCTGCCGTTCGCAGTGGTAGTTGTTTAAAAAACGCTACAATATTATGTTTTTTAACTTAAAATTTAAAAAAATTCTACATTTTTTTTAAAGAATTTCAAATTTTCAATTTTTTTCTGGAAAAAAACTTCATAGACGTGTTTCTGTGGTCGAAATAAAATAATACTAAAATATTTGCACTTATTTAAGACTCACCCTGAATAGTTACATATTAGTGTAAATTGTTCCCATATTTCTCTCGATTTTCGACCCTCTTTTTGACGTTAGAACTGTCAAAAATGGGGATTTATAATGTCGATACCATCTTTAATGCATGACTAGATGGAGAGCATTATACTCTTAATTTTTTTTATTCAAAGGTCAATCCGAGAAGATTTTCACCTTAAGTTATAAAATTAAAAAAAGAGAATCATATTCTATTTAATTATGCTAATAAATAAAATTGTTGATATATTGATTGTTGATATACAGTACCGGCCAAAAGTGGAGAAACTTTTTAAATTTATTTGCTGCCGTTTTACAAGAACGAAAATGTTTATAAAGCATATATATTTATACATAGGATAACTGTCTCATAAAAATACACACAAGTTTTTTTTGGAAAAAGCCTTTATTAAATTTTGAAAAAATTAAACTAATTTCTATGAGGACAAAAATGGAGAAACTGGTATTTTTTATACATTTGTAGTCGCTAGTCTCAGTATTTGGTTGCATAGCCTTTACTTTTGATGACTGCCTGGCACCTTCTGGGCATAGACTCAATCAAGTTCTTTATTACATCCCCGGATATTTCATTCCAGGCTTGTAATAGGGCAGCGAACAAAGCATCTTTATTTTAAAATTTGTCCCTGTTTTTACGCCTAACATCGACTTCTAGTTGATCCCATAGGTTCTCTATAGGGTTCAGGTCGGGGCTTTGAGCTGGCCATTTGATCACTTCAACTTGTTCCTCGGTCAAAAATTCCTTAATAAGTTTGGCAGTGTGTTTCGGATCATTATCGTGCATAAATTTCCAGGTTAATGGGAGAGAGTATTCAGCATAAGGTACCATTGTTTCTTGCAAAATATTTAAATACATATAACGATCCATAATTCCATCCATTTGAACAAGGGGCCCGACCCCATGCCCAGAAAAACAACCCCAAACTAGAACGTTCCCACCTCCGTGTTTTGGGTGTTTGGCCATACCCACCATATATGGTGTCCTTGGGATTGAACCTTTCATTGGTAGGACGTGTCACCTACCTAATACCATCCGAACCAAATAGATTGTACTTGCTTTCGTCCGACCAGAGTACATTTTTCCACTGCTTGTAGGTCCAATTTGCATGTTCCAATGCAAATTGTAGTCGGGCCTGCCTATTCTTCTTAGAAATAAACGGTTTTCGGGCAGGTCTTCTGGCATTTAGTTGTGCCTGTTTCAGACGCTGTCTAATGGACCTAACAGATATTGAAATAAAGGGGTATTCGTTCCTTATATCCCCCGCAGTGCAAAATGGATTTTTAAGTGAATATCTTCTTGTTATTTTATCTGTCGCCAAAGTTGTTTTTTTTTTGGGTCTTCCAGGCTTGGGTATATTGTCAGTTGTCCCACGACTTCTATACAAATTAATCTGTTTACACACAACACTTTTATGTAAGTTTAAGTGTCTAGCAATATCAATTTGTTTAATTCCCGAATGATACTTCTCAATTATGATTTTTTTTTATTTGATCTGACAAATTTATCCCGCGCGGCATATTTTTAACGCTCTGTGAACCCAATACCACGATCTAGACGCTTTAACAAGAGAATATCTCACAGAATATTAAGAAGAAGGTAAGGTTTCTCCACCTATGTCCGCTGGAATTTGTAAATCATTTTTTGCCTGCAAATTTATTCACAAAATAAGCAGTTTTTATGTGGCTATACAAAGCAGATTAAATACGAAATATTTTTATGACATCCTATTCTACAGAGTGTAAACTGTATTTTGACATAGTAAAAATATTAAAAGTTTCTCCACTTTTGGCATGTACTGTATATGCAATTAAGAGCGTGGATAATACTTACTCTACTTAGTATTACATGTTTTTTTCAGTTTTCATACAAGAAAACATAAAAACTATTTTTTCTAAAAACAAAAATCTTACTGTTTAGCTAATGGGAAGTAATTTTACAAAAGATTGTTAATACTTACTCTATATAGCATTACATGATTTTTTCGGTTTCCATACAAAAAAAAACATAAAAACTAATTTTTTAAAAATAAAAATCTTACTGTTTGGCTAATGAAAAGTAATTTTACAAAAGATTGAAATAAGGGTTGTCTTAATTGAACTCGGGAACAAGGCAAGCGTAGGAGTTTTCTTTTTCTATTTTAATTGTCAGCATTTTCCTCCAAAGAAACTCAACTACACTCAGATGCAAAAAAAACGCTACAGAGAATTTTTTGTCAAATTTAAAGTGTTATATTTTTGTCATTCTTCGCCCTATTTGCATAAATTCTTTAACAAACTGTATATCAACTTTAATTCGTAAACTCAGTTTTTTGTAAACTATACTAATTGGCAAATTATAAAGGGTTAATCGAGGGGTTGTTTTTTTATCCTAACTTTAAAACACTCTGTGCAATAATTTCATGTGCAAATTTTCCTAAAATATAATTTTACGGTAAGAACCATGTCTTCTGAGCATTTTTTTTTGGATCACGTCAATGCATGCTTTGGTTAATTTTTAAGAGCGAAATGAACTGATTACGATCAATTTGCAATCTTTTCAGTTATCATTACATTTGATGTAATTTTTTAAAAAGACGAGATGGTTTTGGGGACTATTGTCGTAACGTCATATTACGCTGCATCGCATACTCTATAGTAAATTTAAAAAAAAACGTTAAAGACTAATTATAATAGAGATACAGTCTTGGTTTTAATAAACATTAATAATGATAACAGAACTAACAATATTAAGGAAATCATCTGTAATACTGAAGTATACAAACAGAAAAACAATTGTAAAAAATACCCTAATACTTTGTATTGCCTCCACTGGCTGCTATAACTGCCTGTATAGGTTTGTCCATACTGTCGTTGAGGCTGCATATATCATATTGCGTTATGTTTTCCCATTCTTCTTTAAGGACCAAGCGAAGTTCATTTTGTAAAACTGGTAACGCTTCGCGACCTCTAACCCTCCTGCCAAGCATTTACCAAACGTCGAACATGATGAACAGTTAATAGTAGTATACACAATAATACTGACTTGTCATATTGAAAAAAAAACTTCAAAAATCAATTATAATTGAAAAAATTGCAAATTGTTGGTGGCAAATTTATTTCGCTCTTAAAAATTAACCAAGGCATGTATTGACATGATCCAAAAAACAAAATGCTCTGGAGACACGGTTCTGTCCTAAAATTATATTTCAGGAAAATTTACAAACGAAATTATTGCACAGGCTGTGTTAAAGTATTTTGAATAACTTTAAAAATATTAACACTTGACATTATAGATCGTCGCTTTCAGAATCATCAGTAAATATTAGTTGTTTAGTATAAAGTGCTTATAGTAATAATCACAGACCATAGTAGGCCTTAAAGCTTTATTCAGAATTAGCGGTAGGAATTTTCAATTAGTGGAAAAAGTTACCAAACTTTTAACTTTTCCACTATTTATACTTCCTTCTATCTATATTTCCAAGGAATGCCATTTTGGCTTTTTATTATTATCCGTAAAAAAATGTTGTTAGAAATCAAAAGTTTATATAATAACATAACAATATAATAATATATAAAATAACAATAAATACTATGCCAAAATAATGAATCCTTCACCCCCATTACTCTATGGTTTACTAAAATTACATAAAGACAATAATCCAGTTAGACCAGTCGTCTCGTACATAAATGCTCCCTCTTATAAATTATGTCAAATACTAGCTAAAACACTTCCTTCCATGATCAATTTTCAATCAAAATTTGCCATAAAGAATTCTTGTGAGTTGCTAGATAATTTGAAAAATATTGAAGTTCCACATAATGCAACACTCGTTTCTTTCGATGTCAAAAGCCTGTTCACTTCTATCCCAACCCATGAATTGTCCTCTATTATTTATGAACTAATTGATAAATCTAATCTTAATATAACAGTAAAATCAGATTTAATAACAATAATTGAAACTTGTTTAGAACAAAATTATTTTCAGTATAACAATGAAATATTTAAACAGAAAGATGGGTTACCGATGGGTTCCCCAATTTCACCGTTATTCGCAGAAATATTTATGGCAGATTTTGAAAAGAAGCTATTTAAAAACAAGAGTAGTTTAATATCAAAAATAAATTATTGGGCAAGATATGTAGATGACATTTTTGTATTTGGTCAGGCACCGAGAGAAATTTAAACAGTTTTGTAACATTATTAAATTCAATTAACCCAGAATACAATTTACTATTGAAAAAGGTATTAATACCATCAATTTTCTTGATGTTACAATTATAAAACAGTCTAATAGATTACAATTTGATATTTACAGGAAACCCACTACCACAGACACTGTAATACATAGTCAATCACACCAATCCTGGCAAATCAAAATGTCACCCTTTCATAGTTTAATTCATAGATTAGTAATGTTTCCACTGAGCCCAGAGAATTTTAAAAAAGAGTTAAATATTATTAAACAGATCGCCATCAACAATGGATATAAGTGTTCCCTTATTGATAATATGCTAAAGAAAAAACAAAACAAAATATTAATGAAAAATTTTTAATCCGCTAATTCTAAAGACAATAACAATTATCAACCTTTAAACTACATTCCTAATTTAACTAACAAAATATCAAATAATCTCAATAAATAGGATGTAAAACTATTAACGTAAATAAAAGAAATTTAGGTCAAATTTTATTAAATAATAAAGACAAAACTAATGTCAAAAATAAGTCGGGTGTATATAGGGTGGATTGCAATGATTGTGATGCCGTGTACATAGGCCAAACAGGTAGAAATGTAGATATAAGGATTAAAGAACATGTAAAGTATATTAATAATCTCCAGCATAGTTCTGGTCTTGCAACTCATTGTATAGTAAATAATCACAAAATTAATGAAAACTCAATTAACTTACTACACAGAGAAACAAAAGGTAGACGCTTAAATTACATTGAACAGTTAGACATACTAAAATCTGTTAAAAACGAAAATAATGTTAACGACCAACAAGGATTTCTAAACACATTTTTTATTACTCCTATTGTAAACTCTCTGAACCCACCCCAATAGCAAATATATATATATATAGTTACAGTGTAGTTAGACGATTAGTTCTTAAAAAACTCTTGAAAAAGGCCTAACAAGCCGAAACATATATGTAGAGTTAAAGTTACTCTTATTAAAAGTTTTTTGAAACATCTAAAAGCGTGCTTTATTAAAATACTAATAGTTTATTGTTTTATAATCTAAATATTAGGCTTTCTCTATGGATACAACGATCCATGGATACAACCGAAAGCTTTTGCTAGGATATTTTATTAATATTAATTGTGTTTTTAGAGATAGTGAATGATCGTAAACTAAAAAGTATGAAGTGTAATTTAAACCACTAATTTATTCCACTAATTGGGGGGTTCTGAATGAAGCTTTAAAAGTATAAAGTGTAATTGAAACCATTAATTTATTCCACTAATTGCGAGGTTCTGAATGCAGCTTTTGATCGAATACCGTTACGGATTTACATTAAATAAAAACAAAAATATAAATGGTAAATCATAGTCTATTTAATTATGCATCAATTAAAATTTTATTTGCATATATTGTAGAGGGTGCCTCTACAATATAGAGGAGATCTACAATTTTACCATCAACAAAACAAATACTTACGTAGTATTACAAAAATTTAGTAAAAGTCTCACCGTATCAAGAGAACATAAAAAAGTAATTTCTCTAAAAACAAAAATCTTGCTGTTTGGCTAATGGAAAGTAATTTTACAGAAGATTGAAATAAAAGTTGTCTTAATCGAATTAGGGGACCAAGGCGGTCGAGATAGGGCCGCTTCTCTGTTTTGGTTGTTCGCATTTTCCTCCAAAGAAATTAAACTTTACTACGGCAGCAGCAAGAAAAGTTAACGGCAAAGTTTCGCCAGTTATTCCATCCTCTCCCCCCCCCCCCCCGTTCCCTCGCCATCGCGCGGCTTCGTACTTTAAAACGAGAAGACCCGAAGGCCTTAAATAAAACATTAGCATCAAAATAAATAATTAAAATTTTAAGAGGCGAGTTTAAACCGGGACCCATTAAAAATGTACGCGGCCCGTAAGGAGGACCGTTTTGGACTGCGGGTCAGAGATTTTAGGAATGCGATTAAAAATTCCTTTTTGAAGCATAAAAACATCTTTTTCAGGTAATGAAGATTTGCTTCGTTTCAAAATTGAATAATTTAGCTGTATTAAGGAAAAAGTTTAATTAATCGGACTATGATTTTCCATTTTGGTTGTTATTTTTTGATTTTGTGCATTAAATGTATTATAAATTGAAAACAAAATAAACTAATCAAAACGAATTAGGGGTCACATACAGGGTGGTCCGAACTGTATTCCGGAAACTTCAGGAGCATATTTTGCAGATAAAAATAAGTAAAAACGTTCGTATAAATGTATGTCCTGAAATGCTTAGTTTCGGAGATCCAGGGTATAGAAGTTTCATTTTTATTTCGATTTTTTCCAAATAATTTGTGAACTAATGACAATATTTAAATGAAAATTGTTGTCTCGGAGTTTTTTGACATGAGAAATTTGATTTTGATGTCCATATGACTCATACTACTTGTAGTAACTAATGAATAAAAAATATACATTTCAGTGATTTTTTACGTAATAAATGCCTCTTATTGGTAAAAATCGCTAAGAGCACCCGTTCTCAAGATATTTAGAATGGAAATAGTCAATACATGTCATTATTGACAAAAAAATAAACATGTTGAGTAGATAGTTATTTGACTGAAATGATAAATTTGAGAACTTTTTATTTTTTCAAATTAATCATAAATTTTTCTGCAAAAAAAATGATGATAAAACAGTTTCTGTTGAACTTTAGGCATGTGTTTCTAGACGGCATAATTAATCCTGAACTATACAGAGATAAGATTTTTGAACCATATAGACAAATTATTTTTTCTAATATGTTATTTCATTTGCTGCTCAGCGTGGTCCAGAATTCATCTTACAACAAGATAATGCCAGGCCTCTTTCTGCAAGAGTAGTTACTCGATACCTCGAAGAGTCCTATATTACAATTATGGATTGGCCTGCTAATAGCCCCGATCTAAATCCTATTGAGAACCTTTGGAACCTACTAAAGAGCAGACTACAAAGTCGTCCACAAGCACCAGATTTTCAAACTTTGTTGGAAAATCTTTGAGAGGAACGCCTTTGGAAACGCCTTTCCTCAAGAGACTATTTGAAGTCTCATTCAGTCTATGACAAATCGGTGTGCAGGAGTGCTTAGAAACTGCGGAGGACTGACACATTATTAGGAAAAAAATATTTCCGTTGACAATTAAAATTATTTAGCATTGTTTTTGATACATATTGTAGTCATTCATAACGTAATAAAAATACAATTTTGCAAGGTGCATACACTACATTCAAACTTAATTACTAAGGAACATATTGCTAAGTTTATATGTTTAAATAAATATATATTCTTTGTTTAAACGGAATTTATCAAAGTGATCCCAAATTCGTTTTGGCTGGTTTATATCATAGTACTGGTAACATGCATTTTAAAACTCTTTGCATTTACAGAAACTCCGAAACAAAGTTTTTGTAGTTACTTACTAGTGAAAAAATTTTAAATCAAAATCAAATGTGTCAATTGAAAGGTGAATGGAAGTTTTAAAACTAAGAAAGGAGAATCATGTTTCATTTAATTATGCTGAGAAATAAAATAAAAAAATTCTGGATTTAGAATTGGGGGAAGGATTTTTCATGAACTTTAGTACGGCTGATGTGAAGGATGGAGAGCTGGCCTCTGTGGAGCCGTCTCAGATACTGGCTTTTGGTAAAACCCTGAGGCTGTGTGATGAGTTACAACTCGTTATAACTGAAGAAGGGGGAACACACAATAGATCTATAAGATCTCCTTAACATTCTACATTGTCTCTAAACGATTAGATTTTTGCAAACAGTGTGTGTTTCTAACAGTTTCTAACAAATGGGCCCATGGTAAAAAACTTAATATTAAAATCAAGATCAAAGTCCAAACCACTGTCGAAAAAATTCTTAATTACTGACAGACAAAAAATAATATCTATAACTTTGTTGTTGAGTCGATGGTTCATCATCGTCATCATTTTCAGCTTATTCAACCATTTCCAATTATGGTGTAGCCTTCCTCACATATTCTGATACCCCCCCTTTGTAGTTGGGCCCATTGTTGTCTATTGTTGGCTATGCGGGTTCAAGTTATCCCTGCTAATTTCCTAATATCATGATTCATCTTATGTTTGGTCTTCCTCTAAGTCTCTTGATTCCTCGTGAGTACCATGCTGTAATGTTTGTGGTCCATCTGTATGTCTGTTCTTCTTGCCTGGTGTCCTGCTCTTGATTGGATGAGATTTGATTCTGTAGATGACATCTATTACCTGGGTCTTTTGTCGTATCCACTCTATTCTTTTACGGTCTCTATTGGTTAATCTCAACATATTTCGTTCCATTGAGCGTTGTGCGATCTGTAGTTTCTTTATAATGTCCGTTTTAAGTTGTTTTGTATCCGGCCAGGTTTTGTATGCATAGGTCATGACTGGTAGTACACATTGGTCGAATGTTTTCTTCTTTAAATAAAGTGGCATTCTAGATTTGAATATGATTGAGTTTTTTCCATAAGTACTCCATGCTAGCTTAATTTTTCTGTTGATTTTTGGTAGTAGTAAACCCAAGCTGTGTATTAGTTGTCCCAAACATATATGTTTTTCTACTATTTCCAGTGTTGTCTTATTTATTACAATGTCTTTTCTTTCCACTAGTTCGTTGTACATTATTTTAGATTTTGCTAAATTCATTTTGAGATCGACTTTATTGATTTATTGAGATCTTTATCTACCTACCCCACGCTCAGAGTTAGTTAAAAGCTCAATATTAAACAACTCGAAAAAAACGCACAATCACCTGCCATTTGAAATCAAATCCATAACATCATTTTCTTAATTTTGCAAAGTATTGAAATCTTATTTACTAGACAAGGCTTTCTACGCCGTAATTGATTTATATTTTGATAATAGAATTTGATCTTGTAAAGACTGGTCTAATGTTTGCTATTACCATTTTTACCATTGTTATTTACCATTGACATCGAAATGGATTTATCTAGAGGTCATTGATATTTAGTACCTATAAACTTACTAAATATTTTTGAATCCTATTTTTGTTTTTTTATTCTTTCACATTGTAAACATTTATAAATGTTTATTTTAACAATAAGACTGACAATGTTATTTGTATAATGTTTGTATTCTCTTCTCTCTTTTGTTTGTTTGTTTGTTTACTTTGTTTGTTTACTTTACCTTTGTCTACAAATTGTAAAATTTTTTGACAATAAAGGCATCTATTTATTTATTTATTACTGCCTGTATTTAGTTCGTTAATTTGTGCTTGTAGTTTTTTAGGACTATTGGCAATTAGGACTATGTCGTCGGCGAATCTTAGATATGGTTAAGATATTCTCCATCTATTTTTAATCCTTTGTTGCCTAATGTTGCTGTAAACAGCTTTGGGATTATCGCGTCTCCCTGTCGTACTGTAATTGTGGAATAAATAACATAAAATAAGGTAAGAAAAGCACAACAAATCCGCCAAATTTTAAATAGAAATCAAATATGTCAATTGAAACGTCAAACAGAACTGCCAAAAATGGGGATTCATGATGTCGATTCTTCCTCTAATGCATGAAAGCATGGATAGCATCATACTCCTTCCTTAGTCTTTTGATTGTAAAGGTCAATCCAAGAAATTGACTTTTAAATTTTAAAATTAAGAAAGGAGAATCATGTTTTATTTAATTGTGCTGGGAATTAAAATTAAAAAATTCTGGATTTAGAATTGAGAGAAGAAAATTCTTGCTTAAAGATATATTCTAACAGAACTATAATAATCATAAAATAATGTCTATAATTTAATTGTTGCGTAGATAGTTATTTGACTGAAATGGTAAAATTTGGAACTTTTTGTTTAAATTAATCATAAATTTTTCTTGGGAAAAATTAAGGACCAATTTAAGACAAATTTATACGACCTATTTTTACTTATTTTCAACTGCAGAATATGCTGCCGAACTTTCACAAATACAATTCGGACCACCCTGTAGATACTTACGTTATAAGTCCGATAAATCAATTTTTACTGAGATATTAAAATTTTTAACTAAATCGAAATATCGCGCTTTTGATAACTGTCTGCCGCTGATTTAGCCACGATCTTTTTGTCTGCCTTTTTGCATACGGTTAAAATAAATAAATATGGCATTCCACCAATCGACATGTAGGTAAGCGATATTTTTTTTTAATTTCATGCCTATTTCCCGTTGTCTGTCGGCATTTTATCGACGAAAAAAATGTCTGCCAACAATTTTCCACGTTTCTTAATAATAAATGAAAGCTATTTTCGCCATTATAACTCGTGTACCTTATAATATTTTTAATGTCAAAATTTCACCCTTTCTATTGGCCGCCCCCGCTTTAAGCTCCGGGATCGCGCTGGCAGACATGACTATTTCATAATGACTACACAATAGGATACTTCACAAGAAAAACTAGCCATGTAACGTTGATAAGGTTTTTTATGTAGCCAGTTCTTAGACAGAAACAGTTTTGCAATGTTTCTCGGCAGAGATTTTGTTTCGATTTTGTGTTTAATAATGCTATTTGGGTTTTACGTTACAATATGAAATAAATAAAAAAATATGTTTTCTTTCCCGAAATATTTGTGAAGTAGCATTTCTATCCGTAATCATTGTTCTTTTGCTTCTTATATTTCTTTCCCGTCCCAAAAAAATTCAAACACACAGACAGGAAGCGAAAATTGTTATCCCGAATGTAAGAATCAGATCGTCTTCGTCGTTGTAGTCGATCTCGAGAAGCGATGAGAAGAAAATCGAATTTATTTTTCAATCATCTCTGGCTGATGGGCAGCGCGCGGGTCCGTCCACAGGCGATGTCCCTGAATCGCTCGATCGTTTCTATCTTCGTCTTTTAGACGGAAAAAGAATCAATTTCGTATTTTTTCCTTGAAGGGACAAGTTATCTGTCTTTGTATTTCTCACTTTCATATGTACTTACAGTTATTATTAATAATATAAGTAATATATATATATATATATATATATATATATATATATATATATATATATATATATATATATATATATATATATATATATATATATATATAATAAAAAAATTATATAAGGATTCTTGCCACTTAACTGCTAATATAGAAATTTAATTCTACGCTGTGTTTGTCATAATGCCTAATAATTTTATAATTTGGCTTGCCTGAAAAAAAGCCTTTTACCATCCTTTTACTATCGATAGTTGCGCCTCGGTGGTACGAAAGTACTATAATTGCACGCAGGCCGCTATCTCCCGTTCGGGACTTAATATCTAACCGATACTTTCCGACAAGTCGGAATTAACTATCTCTGCGCTGTGGTTGTCATTTTGTGGATCTCCCAAGCTCACGTGATGATAGAGTAGGGCTCCGAAACCGGTAGCAGGTTGATCCGCATTATGACAAACACAGCGTAGAATTAAATTTCTATATTAGCAGTTAAGTGGCAAGAATCCTTATATAATTTTATTATATACCTCTACTGCAAGAAATTTATTTTCTATTTTATAATTTGGCTTGCCTGAAAAAAAGCCTTTTACCATCCTTTTACTATCGATAGTTGCGCCTCGGTGGTACGAAAGTACTACCATTGCACGCAGGCCGCTATCTCCCGTTCGGGACTTAATATCTAACTGATACTTTCCGACAAGTCGGAATTAACTATCTCTGCGCTGTGGTTGTCATTTTGTGGATCTCCCAAGCTCACCTGATGATGGAGTAGGGCTCCGAAACCGGTAGTGAGAGCAGGTTGATCCGCATTATGACAAACACAGCGTAGAATTAAATTTCTATATTAGCAGTTAAGTGGCAAGAATCCTTATATAATTTTATTATATACCTCTACTGCAAGAAATTTATTTCCTATTATATATATATATATATATATATATATATATATATATATATATATATATATATATATATATATATATATATATATATATATATATATATATATATATAAAATGTTCAGGTAAGCGATGCAACAAAGGATGCAACAGAATATACAGGGTTATTCACCACATATGACACAGAGAATTAAATAGAATATAAATAAATAAATATCCGTATTATCCGATAGTCAAGCAGCACTATTACTAAATGCGATCAAATCAGTAACCATCAATTTGACGTTGGTCAAAGGATGCTTAGAGAAGCTCAACAAAATAGGTAAAGAAAATAAAGTCCTCCTACTGTGGGTGCCTGCTCACCAAGGGACAGAAGGCAATAAAAAAGCAAATGATCTTGCTAGAAACCAACTGAAATCAGAACTGAAGAATCTGGAAAACTCCATCCGTAGCCTGAAACGGGTGTCCTCCAACGGTCTAAGACACTCGAAAAAGTTCCTCAGAACTTACGACCGAGAAAAATCAAAGGTTTTCCTTGATTTACATAAAAATAATCTTCGGATTGTCACGGGGTTTCTAACTTCACTTCACGGGGTAATTAATTAACTGTCTCCTCAATGAACATCTCAGTAGGCTGAAGCTGAGAAACAACGGCGAATGCAGATTCTGTGGGGAAAATGGGGAAACACCAGAACACCTTATCACTGAGTGAGCCGAGACGACGACCGTTCGTGCCATGAACTTTAGTACAGCTGATGTGGAGGATGGAGAGCTGGCCTCTGTGGAGC
This sequence comes from Sitophilus oryzae, assembly GCF_002938485.1. Lineage (NCBI taxonomy): Eukaryota > Metazoa > Arthropoda > Insecta > Coleoptera > Curculionidae > Sitophilus > Sitophilus oryzae. The sequence continues at coordinate 2,264,562 of NW_022147289.1, read as the reverse complement.
CGTCTCAGATACTGGCTTTTGGTAAAACCCTGTATGATGAGTTAGAACTCGTTAACTGAAGAAGGAGGAACACAATAGATCTATAAGATCTCCTAAACATTCTACATTCTACATTGTAACTAAACCATTAGATTTTTGCAAATTGTAACTTTTGGGTTCGTTGATGAAGTATTAGAGCTACAATTTAAAAATATTTTACAAAATAGAGAGTGTCCCAAATAAACAAGAATATTTAAGTTGTATTTTTTTTGGAATAGAACACCCTATATATTATCACATTTTTAGTTTCTACTATTAAAATAATAGTAAATTTGATTAAGGTTTGCCACATTTTAATCTTACCGTTTTTGAAATATTTACGTTTTTGTCAAAATACAGTAACAATTTTAATGCTTCATTTCTCCAAACGTATTTAAGTTTTAAAACCAAATATTGTACTGAAGTTTTTCTATTTACTAAATTTTGTGTTGCAATAATAAAAATTTTACTACCTGATACAGAGTGTCTAAAATTTTATTTTAAATAATTACTAGATTTAAACAGCAATAACTTCTTTAATTTAAATGGAACACCCTGTATATTCGAGAATTTGATGGGCAATTTAATTGTCTATAAAACTGTATTATACCATTTTACCTATCTCTTCGAGTTTTCGTTTAAAATGCATTGTCTTATAATTCAGATTTCATTTATCAATATACCTATGGAATATTGACATTTTAGATTATTTTTAAAGATGTAACAAATTTTCAAAGAGTAGAGATACTAATATTGTCCATATAATTCCTTTATTTCATTAAAATATAAAAAAAAACTGTTTAAATATGTATTAAAGAGAACCAATTAATATTATTCCAGTATTCAAACTACATTAATTAACTGTTTGCGTTCATTAATAATAATTGCTCCAAATACTAAAAAACTGAATTTTGTATACCGGGTACGTTTCAAAAGTGGCTCACCCCTATAACTTTTTAATTTTTTCAATTAAAAAAACGAGATTTGTTACGTTATTATATGACATAAATTAGGATTGATTGACGTATTCAATTGTTTTCGGTCACTTCCTGTTTCATCGGAAATGACCACAACTTTTGATTTTTAAATGGCACCCTCTTTTTTTTACTTTATTCGATAGAAAATAATATTCTGAAAAGAATGACATATCATATGTCAACTTTTGGCATTTTTGCATATGCTTTCTTTGAAATTATAACCTGCGGTTCGTAACGAAAATTTGACTCGAAATACCAAGTGTGTGGTATCAAATTATTTACAAAAAATGCTTTTTCCAAATATGCTAATGAGCCACCTTCGTTCCATTTGAAAAAATTGAGATATGATTAAAAATATGATTTGAGCATTTTCTAACTGACCAGTGCAAGATACTAACAGCATTAGACCATCAAATCGATTTTTCCTTGATTAAGAATTCGTGTTTTTAACTTAGCCATGGCACTCTAGATTGAATTTTAAAATACGATTTTTTATTAAGCGAGAATGTTAAAAGTTGACATATGACATATCATTCTATTCAGAATCTCATTTTCTATCGAATAAAGTAAAAAAAATACCGGGGGTGCCATTTAAAAATCAAAAGTAGTAATTTCCGATGAAAAAGTAAAAATTTCCGACCAAAAACAATTGAATACGTCAATAAATCCTAATTTATGTCATATACTAACATACCAAATCTCGTTTTTTTATCTGGAAAATTAAAAAAGTTATAGGCGTGAGCCACTTTTGAGACGCACCCGGTATATATTAGTGTGGTAAAAAGTAACACCTTTTAATTTTATTTCATTTTTTAACGATGTGTAATCTGAATCTTAGGGTAAATATTTTTTTTAATAAATAGTATTTTTCTGTTTATATCTGGTTTGCATATCCTTATTATAATTTATATCAAAATTAGAAATTGATAAATATTCAATGTCTGTTTCTTCAATGACTCGGAAACAAATTTATTTATGGCACTCTACTGCCCGAGGGGTCCACTCGAAATAATAAATCAAAAAGTTGACAGATTGTGTCTTATTTTCCGGAACTGTTAACACCCCCTAATGAAAGGGTCGGGCCGCCAGTGGGGGTATGTCGGATGCACGCTGCGACCATCTGATCACATTCGTACATCAAAAAAGATCACCCCGAATCTATTATCATACGTATTATGGTACGGAATAATGAGGGGACTCAGTATGTTGCTTGGTGTCGTGTATTATACAAAAAAATGACGTAAAAGTATAGTTAGAAAAATTTAAAACACCACATTAGTGAAGGGTTTGTCGTCATTTAAATTTATAAGAAACTGAACTTTGAATTAAAACACTAATCCTACATGCACACATAAAGAGCAAATCAATTTTACTCAAAAATGTTTTAATTAAACCTAAAGTAAACAAACAAAAGAGAATACAAAACAAGTATACGAATTACATTGTCAGTCTTATTGTTTAAAATATACATTTATAAATGTTTACAATGTCAAAGAATAAAAAATAAAAATATGATTCAAAAATATTTGCTATGTTTATAGTAAATATAGTAATAGCAAATATTAGACCAGTGTTTACAAGATCCAATTCGATCATCAAAATATAAGTCATTTACGGCATAGAAAGTCTTGTCTAGTAAATAAGATTTCAATGCTTTGCGAAATGAAGAAAATGATGTTATGGATTTGATTTCAAATGGCAGGTGATTGTGCATTTTTTTTGAGTTGTATAATATTGAACTTTTAACTCTAAAAAAGCGAGAGCAGTTGCTTGGTATACAAAACTAGAGCAACGTACAGCAAGGCAAAACCTGTGCAAAGTACAGAGACTGGCATGTATCTGCATCACAGGTGCCATGAGAACATGTCCAACAGCAGCAATGGAGGTCATTCTAGACCTAACACCACTGCACATTGTCGTCGGTAGTTATGCCAATGTGACAATGATTAGAATGGTTACTGACGGAAACAGTAGGGCTCAATTCAACAAATTAGGCAAAGAAAATAAAGTCCTCCTACTCTGGGTGCCTGCTCACCAAGGGATAGAAGGCAATGAAAAAGCAAATGATCTAGCTAGAAAAGGAGCGAACATTCCACTAACTGGACCAAAACCGTTCTGTTTTCCAAACGGGAACCAACTGAAAGCGGAACTGAAGAATCTGGAAGACTCCATCCGTAACTTGGAATGGGTGTCCTCCAACGGTCTAAGACACTCGAAAAAAGTTCCTTAGAACTTATGACCGAGAAAAATCAAAGGTTTTCCTTGATTTAAGTAAAAACAATCTTCGGATTGTCACGGGGTTTCTAACAGGACACTGTCTCCTCAACGAACACCTCAGTAGGCTGAAATTGAGAAACAACGGCGAATGCAGATTTTGTGGGGAAAATGGGGAAACACCAGAACACCTTATCACTGAGTGCGCCGAGACGACGACCATTCGTGCCATGAACCTTGGTACGTCTGATGTCGAGGATGGAGAGCTGGCCTCTGTAGAGCCGTCTCAGATACTGGCTTTTCTTAAAGCCCTGAGACTGTATGATGAGTTATAACTCGTTATAACTCAAGAAAGGGGAACACACAATAGATCTATAAGGTCGCGGTGATTAACTCCCCTCCTAAACATTCTACATTCTACATTCTACAACTCTAAAAAAAACTCTGAGCGTGGGTTGGTAGATAAAGATATTGCTTCGCGTTTCTGAGTGGATAAGTGTGAAATGGCCTTTCTTGAGAAGCTGATACATCCTTACGTATTAGGCAAACGGATTCAAATATAAATAAGGAAGGAAGAGTTAATATTTTTAATTTTTTAAAAAAGTCCTGGCAATGAGTTCTGCTGTTTAGTCCCAGTGAATATCGAACAGATCTCTTCTGGAACTTCAAATTCAAATTGAGTCGCACAACACGTACCACAGAATGGACAGGGATATCTGAGGTACGACTCAAAAAGTGCATAATAAACAGTTCTAGCCACTGACAAGTTAAGCTCCTTAGAAACAGATCTTAATGCAAAACAGAAAGAGCTTAATTTTTTCGACAAAGCGTCGATATGCATTTCAGAAAATTGTCTACAACAAGCCCCAAGAATTTTACAAATTTTACGACGTCAATGGCGGTGTTGTTAAGTACACAAGGCTGAAGCGAGTTTTTATACGACAAAGCTTCAGTTTTAGAAATGTTGAGACTTAGGAGGTTCGAATCGCACCAAGATTTAATGGTGATTAAGTCATTTGATATAATCCTATGAAGTGCCGTGACGTCCTTGTTGCTCCAAGTGAAGCTAGTGTCGTCCGCAAAAAGATATATTTTACTACTGATGTTTATGTTAGTAGCGTCGTTAATAAAAAGAAGAAAAAAATAGGGCCTAGTACTGAGCCTTGTGGAACTCCACATTCTATTGGCTTGCTAGAAGACAACGTGGTATCCACCCTCACAAGTTGACTTCTGTTGCTCAGATACAATTGAAACCATTCGAGAGATGTTCCCCTAAACCCATAGTGCTGCAGTTTATTAATTAGGATCTTATGATTTACACAGTCGAACGCCTTAGAAAAATCACAGAAAATTGTTGCTGTAGAATAATGGTTATTTACGCTGGAGCGTGATTTGAGGACTTATTGCTTGGAAATCCAAGTTGATGTTCAGTAAGTATTCTGTACTTAAACAAAAAAGATACCAGCCTTCTTTTAACCAACCTTTAAATGATCTTAGTTAGCGTTGGAAGGAGTGCAATTGGGCGATAGTTAGAAGCTTGATCTTTGTCTGGTCCTTTATGCAGAGGAATGATTATTGCCGTCTTAAAAAATGTAACAAATAGTAAAGTAGTTAGATAATTCAGAGTGCTTTCTGGCAGATTCGAAAACATTTTTAAAGTTAGCCCGTCGGTCCCAGATGAGGATTTATTTTTGATGGTATTAATTGTACTGCGAAGCTCTTCTAAAACTAAAGACGAAAAAAAGAAACTGTGCAAGTTTACATTATCATTAGAGAGATATGAAAGTGGATCATGAGAAGGACATATATGGTGTTAGTTAAATTTTTGGCTACATTTATAAAATAATCCTTAAGATTCTCAGGTTGTCAATCTCTTCTTGAGGTGAGGTAGAGATATTGCTAGACGAAGAAGCTTTGTTTCTTAAATCATTCGATTCTCCTATTATAATAAAGGTCCTAAGCGGTTCTTATAGTCCTATGATAAATTGTCAGTATAATTTTACGTAATTGTGGAAGAAGACACTGTCTGAGAATTTTTTTAAGTGAGATAATGAACGCACGTTTTTAGATGATACGCGCCATTTTACTAATTTTACAGGAGAGCACTAGATGGCTGCCCATATAGCACGTCCAAATGAAATTACGTTTCTACAAGGGAGACACGTGAGAAACAACATATGTTAAAGTGAATCTAAGTGTTCATCTAGTTCTAACATATACATATGAGATACACGCAGGTTTATATTGATAGAATTGTGTGATACAGTGTTTACTAGTTGTATACCGTATGCACTCAAGATTCTAAAGAGTTTTTTGTAACGTAACAAATAATTATTAAAATGATGAAATCTGACGTCGGTATATAAGACATACAATGTATAAGTCATATGTATGTGTGATACTTCGTATCATAGTTGTGCCTATAGTACACACCTTGTAAAAATGTGACGTATACACATAATATAAATATCTATATAGACACTTTGTAATAGTGTACTGTTGTGTCTACATTCTAGCATGAAATAAAGATGTGCGCATGCGCGGATAGCCTCGACCAAGTGTATCTTATGTGTCTCTCTCTTTTCTCCTTTCTAGGAGTGGTATGTGTTTAGCAGCCATTATTGTTTTATCATTCGGAAGCTCTATATAAATGTTCTGTTTGTGTGTAGTTTAAAAGAGATTTTAAGGTAAGTACAAGTTTTTAATTACCTTGTTACACCTTCCTAAGAGTATTATTAATATTATAGCAGCGACTCTTCCCTTACTCGATACCCAATTTACCAAATTTTGACTCCAATGAATGAAAACTCCAAATATTCTCGTATAATGATAAAAAGGTTAGCTGACTTTAGCTCTGCAATATAATTTTTTTTAATTTGGAAATAATAAAAATCTAAATGGACCAGAGAAAGAAAGATTTAAACACTTCAAAGAACTTCTTACACTGATATTCGGTAAGTTATTGATGGATCAATCTACAGATATGTTTAATATTCAATAATCAGTTTCATATAAAATTTAAGGGTGAGATTGTTAATCTGGAAATGAAATAAAACAAAGTTCAACAGAGTGCTCGATGAATGAGTCTGCTAATAAACCAACTGCTTGGAGGGAAAAGAGGAGAAAAAATGACGAAACGAGGGCCACCAAATCGTGGCGATAAACCAGTGTTTACCATTTTAGTATGTTGTTATACTAGGTACTTATATTTTTAATACATTTTGATACAAATTCTGTTCTTTTACAGTGTTTTCTTACTTCTGGTTTCTGCAGTGTAAATAATTATTATTATTGTGTTATTTGCGCTATTGCGTTCCATGATATAAAGAAATATAAGAATTTTATTTTTTAACCATTTAATCCCTTTTATGGAAGAAAAATGGTACATTTAATACAAAACAAAAATGGAACAATTTTAAGGCTACTTCTCTTGAACTTACGATCGAGATACTTTTGGAAAATACAAAGTTTTGCCTTCCTAATTTTCGTTCTTAAAAGATATAATTGGTATCATTGAATAAATATTTCTTAAAAAGAACGAAAAGTTAGGCATCAAAACTTGTATTATTTCCCAAATTCGTTCATAAGAAGTAGTTTTATCTAGCACAAGATGTATATACGAAGCAAAATACATACGTATACACGCGGTAATCACAACTGCAATATGTAAACATAGTTTAAACGTAATACACAAGCAATGTGTCTCCTACGGCACGGTGTATATCCCTTACTTCGTGTATACGTAAATGCTATACTGTGACTACATTGTGAGGCGGACGTTTAACCTTTGTGCATACGTGTTGAACTACAATGTGTAAACGTAGCATATTTACATCGGGGGAATTGTGTCACCCTGTGTCTACATCTAATGATGTAAACACATCGTAAATGTGATTTGATGTGCTGTATGGGTGGTGGTTATCAGGTTCATTCTGTGTGTTCTATATTTTTACTTACTACTATCATTACTCGCTGATGAGTATCTGACTCGCATCAAGAGATGGTTACGTAAGGCGTTTTCTTTAATGAGCTTTTCTGTGACTGAAAAGCCCGATACGTGATGTTATCTTTCTTTTGCACTCCGGACATTCAAAATTCTCATTGCTTTGTTGCCTCTTTACTTTTTGGTTGTCGCTGTTAACTGAGTTTACAATTATTCTCCATTGCGTTCTATTGTGCGCTGCTTCCTCCCACTGACGTTTTTGAATACGTGAAAAACCTGAGATGGTAGCATGATATTAGGAAATTAGCAGGGATGCCATGAATTGCTTCGAGAAAATATAAATATGGTAAATTTAAGGTTACTGTAATTAAGAGAACAATATCTAAATTGTATTAAAATGACTATGAAATGTTACTTTTGTTAATTTCGCTCTTGCTTTAATATAGCGTTACATACGGCATTTCCCGTTCCACACAGAAAGCTACAAACCAACCACATCCCTCAAAAAACAGAGCCGTTTTTTTTCGCTGCGAATAAAACAGAGTCATTCGTTCCTGTATCTGCGTGTGTGTGTGTGCTTTTTTTTATTTTGTAATTGCCGATGCGGCGCTACAGCTACATCTCCACCCCCTCTCCCTCCCGCCCTGATCCGCCGCTCAGCGCTCCGTATACACTGGCGGAGGCCTTTTAGTTTCCTAATTGGCCAACCAGCTTATGCTTTTAGGTTGTATTAAGCCCCGCTTCTACCTTTATACATTTTTAAAAGACTTTCCTCGAGTAGGTATGTTACGTACGGTTTTTACCAGCGATGGGGGCCTACTATGCGATCTGGGCCAAAGATTGAGACAGCCTTCGTAAAAATTTTTGAAAATTTTTGAATTTTTTCTAGAAAATAGACAGAAAATTACACTCTGTATAGAATGACATATAAATGAAACAAGTTTAGATTGGAAAGTGCCCATAAGGACAATGCAAACCATAGAATAACTAACTGAAAGAAATGAAAACTCCTATGTTAAAGCCTGGAAACACGCGCTCGACGCAATCCAAGCGGGCTACTGGCAGAACTAAAAGTTCGCGCCATATTTTTAAATGGACCTTTACTGCCAGTTCATAAGTTTTTTACTTATATTTGGTAATTTCAATCTAGATTATGAACTTATTTGTAACAAAACATTTTACAAAATAAAAATAATGTATTTTGATACAAATAAATTAATAATCTAGGTTGAAATTGTCCCTGAAATTAGAATAAAACCGAAAAATTTGTAACTTGATTATTTTATTATAACATTGTTAATAAAATTACATATAACACATTCAACACTATACAAGTATATATAAAAGTTATCAGAATTTATACAATCAGTTATAAGTAATTATAAAAAAGGTTATAAATTATAAATAAATAATTCATTATATAAAAGACATATAGTTACCGTGAATATAATTTGGTATAACTTTAATCTCAACTTTAATGACCTATTCAAATAGAAACATCTTACAATTCACATTATATAATACACAAAGCCAAGGGACAAAATTGTTATTAAATCTATTCTCGATGACTCGAAGCATTTTTTTTTCAAATAAAACAGGACATATAGGGCTTATAAATAATACAAGGGTATAGAAAATATATAAATAAGTAAATACAAATATATTTTCAACCTAATGATTAATGATTATACTCGTTTAAATAAATAAATGATCTTTTTAAAATTACTTGTTTGTCTTTGCAAATTTGTATATTTAATATTTATCTAAAAGCGTACACTTACATAAATTACTGCACAACCTTTAAAATTAAGCTTTTAATATGTTATACAAATTCTTGATTCGAATAAATACACTTAAATAAAACTTTAAAATTAATGATCTTCCAAATTTCTGAGACAGCCATTTTGTTGAAAGAATTTGTTTTGATTATGAGAAATTTCATAAAAATTATCACAGGGATTAATTAATCTTATATATGAAACTACTTGGCTTTTAAATTTCACAATCCTATCGTCCAAAATACTCTAAATTCGCAAAAATCCGTAAATATTCCCATAAAAACAAATCACAATTCACTTCCACTTCACAGAAACTGACAGACATTGCCAGATATGGAATGACGTTTATTTTTCAATTTATTTTACTGATCTAACTGATCCGGGTCACTTAGAAATTAAATTTTTATTAAATTATTTAATTATAATTGTTTCTGGCGAAAGCAACTTCATATCAATGTTTATTCATAGGGTAACAAAGCACATCACTGTTAAATTATCAACATTTTATATAAATATTTATATTTTTCAACTACTCCAACTACTCCAATTACTCCACAGAGATTCAAACGAATTGTTAATTAAACTATACTCTGTGGATGACTTGATAAAATCATGATGAAATTAAAATCCCTAGATGAATATCTAGGGACTTTAGATGAAATTTCTACGCAGCGCCATGTATCCCTCTACTGGCAGAAACTCCGCCGTGTTTCCAAAATTCAAATGGCAGTTTCATCCGCCTGATGCAAACACTATTTGGCACTATACTCTGTTTTTGTTCTCAGGTAAGATTTCGACAGACGATGACAGAAAAAAAGCAGATGACATCACTACCAATCTATTTATTTCACTAAAAAAGTTTCTAATATTTTTTAAGTTAACTATGGATGGGTTTATAAATAAATACGTCATGCGTCGTCTCTTGTTGTTTTTAACCAGTTTTATTGGTTTCTTTCAAAAACGACAGATCATATTTCAATATTATTGGTTTGACGCAACGATGAACGACAAACGGACTCCGATGCGTATGAATTCGACTTAAGATTTTTTGATATTTGTCAAACACTTGCCAAATTATAGGTTATAATTTTGCGTCAAATTATCTCAAATAGAAATGATAAATATTTAGCATTTTGGATTGTGTTGTGTTTCGTGTTTTTTAAAATTAAGTGGAGGAAAACTCGAGGGAAAATTATGTATATTATGCCCAGACACCGCCAGAAACACAGTTTGCCACAGACTATGGCCAGAGACATAGATAAAAGAAAATAATCTTCTATTAAGATAGATATGAAACTTAATAGTAAAATTTTGGGTCAAAGCGCCCCTCCGTGTTCTTAGTAGAGACTACATTTAACCCAGCGCCTTCGCCTTTTCTGCTGTAAATATTTTTTATGTTTATATTTGATTTCAAAGGATTTAGTTTTAAAGTTACACTGATATATTAGTATATCAGAGTAACTTTAATAAAACATAAGAATATATATATTTTAAAATTTATTAAATATAAATTTTGACTACAAGGTAGAAAGTAAATCACAATATTTGATGAACTTCTTAAGTACCTATACCATTTTTACAGTTAATTTTAAAATTTAGATAGATAGAATATTAAAAAACATACCGGTATTTGCAGACGCAGGCCCAAATTCAATAAAAACCAAAATTTTTCCTCCGAAAATTGGGCTTTTTTCACAGAAAAGGTATTTTTTGATTTATCAACAATCATTGTCAAGTTGACAATATACAGGGTGTTTTCTAATTAGTCTAAAAAATTGTGGTGTGATTCCTCATGTGTTCTTAAAACAAATTTTATATAACCATTAGGTCTAAAGTACTTCCTTTCTGATCTACAGGGTGTTAAAAATTAAAAAAAAATCGATATTTTACTTAACATAAATGGTACACTACTGCTTTTTTAAAGAAAATATATTTTTTTCTTGACTGGTCATCCTTTTCAACAAAATTGATCTTTTGAGTTTTTCTTGTTCATCGAACAGTTGCCGAGAAAAAAATAAATATACTTATTAAAAGCCCGCCTTAAGTCGTTTTCTAACGATTTTTTTTAGATTAATTAGGAAACACCCTGTATATGCATATCACAGACAACCAAATAAACAAGTAACCTCTAAAAATTATTTTTCCTACCACTAGCGACATACCGTGTTTTTAGTGAGTACTAAATTATTTTATCAAAATTTCACCATATAAGTTTCCAGGCAATGGGCCAGAGAGTTGTATTAGCCACAAATAAAGTTGTATACCATCTCGTATATGGCCAATATATCAAACCAAAAACTGGAGTATCTGTAAAATAACATCACACGATAGGTAAATAATACATTTTAGTACTGCAGAAAAAAGTAAGATTAACGTTAATTAACCAAGATTTGATTTTTTCAGTTTTATACGTTTTTTTTCACAATATTTTGAAGTAATCACTTGTCACTCAAAATTTAAATATATTAATTATGTGTTCCAATTGTATCAACTTATTTCTTTGTAAAATAAAATAAACTACTTTGAAATTAAAATGACAGACACATCTATCACTGTCAAGAATTTTGTCGTTGGACAGACTATATTCTTGATACGGTCGCGACCCAAAGCTTTTGAAAATTTCGGAGCGGTTCGGCTTTTTCCGGAATTAGGTATATCGCCAAATAATTATTTATTCAAATTTATTATTATTTTCTTTTAATTTTATAAATAAAATACAGTGTGTTGCATACAAGAAACTTTATATTATATAAGGACATTATGAAATACCTATGAAACATCGGAAACCGAGGTTATGCCACGATCCACGATGGTTTTTCAGTTCACAGCATAGACTAATGTCACGTACTAGAGATAGATTGGACACTGATATAAAACAAATCCGGGGTCCACTGATATAAAACAAAAATGGGTCCGTCATTTAGAGCCACCTGGTGATCCGGAAGAAACTAATGGAGAGTTTTGGCATAACATAATTTTAGCGTTCCGTTACTTATTAACGCTAATTAAAACGGTAACGTTATTCAAGCGCAAAATTATTCCTTGTAAAATATAAAATAATAAATATAGACTTTTTTACTGCATTTTATGTTTTATTAGATCATTAGAAGTGTAACATAATTACAACAAAATTAAAATTATAAATACATACATTTTAAACACCAACAATAGATCACATAGCGCCTATTTTTTTTTGATTTAACAACTAAATTATAATATAGTAAAAATATTATAGACTACTAATTAACTGTTACTAAAAATACTATATATTACCAACTATGTACTTACTTATTTATGATTAAACTATTTTTTTATTTGGTTTATAAATTATTATTTCTAAAATGTCAAAATGACTTTAATAAAAAAGTTTAGTATCTAACACGAAAATGATGATCGACTGTAAGTATCAGAATGCACAAACTAATAAAAACACAAACTATAAACACAAATCACTGAACTTTCCGACAAATCAGGAATATCTGGGAATATCTGAATTAATAATTATTTAAATAATGATTTAAAAATAACTTGACGGATCACCAACATTTTGTCAACTAGACAAAAACTAGACCATAGACAGTAGTTAACATAGAGACTGTCATGTCATCTTCATAATATAAATTAGAAACCTGTACTTTAATGTCTTTTGCGCCGTCTGGCGATCGGAAGAAACTAAATTTGTAGTTCTATAAAATTACCATTGAGTGTCTAGGGCATGGTTCACAGTTCACAGCACAGCTTTTTAAGTTTTTAATGCCACTTTTTCACAATTATCACGGGTTGGAGTAAATAAAACTTAAATTAAAGTCACAAGAGAGCAATAATTACTTTAGAAATGGACGCTATGAACTATAAACACTTTTCGGAATTTTTTTCGGAATGAGAACGTTTTAGATTTTGAAAGATTTTATAATTTTTGAAGATTATGACTTTGAAAAGAGATATGGACAAGAGAAAATGATTTCTGTTTTTTTTTTGCGGTTGTTCTTAGCAACCGCTATAGCAGCGCCAGATCGCGTACAACGGTCGCGACCCAAAATAATTTTGCGACCTAAAATTTTGACGGGCTTTCCATTCTAAACATATCATATGTCAACTTTTGACATTTTCGAATATGGTCTATTTGAAATTGTAACCAGCGATTCATAATAACAATTTAATTCGAGATATTGTGGTACTAAATTAGTAGAGTATTACTAGAGTATACAAGGTATTTCAAAAAAGTGTTTGGTTTGGTTTGGTTTGGTTTTTAAATAGTCGAAATTCACAAATCAAAGCTAATATCTCGCAGTCGATCGCAAAAACACGTCCAGACTGTGCCGTGAGCTTTGTTTGATCGGCCGTCGCAAAACCGACAGAGAATGTATAGCAACGAGGCTCCTTGGGTTGTTTCGCGAGAGCCTCGCGAGACCCGTCCACACTTAGAGAATTTGGAATGTCTCGCGCTCGTCTCGTCAGGTCTGGACGCACCTTATAAAAATAATTTGCACTGGTAACAAATTTATCAAGGATTTGGGCTGTCAAAACTCTGTAAATTAGTGCGTAGTAGGCCAGGTTGAGGCCCTTTTTCGGCCAGGCTTCGACAAATTCGTGCGGCGTCACACATCCATTTCGAATGCGGCGCTGCCTTTTTTTTTCGTTATTATCATTCGAAAAACGACGCCGGTGCTTTTAAAAGCTCCCAATTTAAATATTCGTTTGTTAAAAAAATCCGGGCGAGTCGCTTTTTTAAAAAAAATCTGTAAAAACATGGAAGTAATTAATTGAAACGTTTGTATGAGTTTTTTTTGAATTTATTGAACTAAAAGTAATCTATAAAGATAAATGAAAACTTCAATAAATTGAAATATACAGGGTGGTCTGAACTGTATTCCGGAAACTTCGGCAGCATATTCTGCAGATAAAAATAAGTAAAAAAAGTTCGTATAAATGTATACCCTAAAATGATTAGTTTCGGAGATACAGGGTGTACACAGAGAAAACACTACGATATCTACAAAGAGATTATCTTTACGCCAACGATACACTACTTTCCCCATTCCTCGACTATATCAGTGTTTGAATCTACAAATATCATGATATTGCTTTCGGAATAAATACTATCAATGTCTCAACTATAAGAATTCATTGGTTTCCAATACATTATTTAACGATAACATTAATTGGATTTCAACAGGAGTATATTTTTGTGGCAAATATTATATGATTAAATGAATTGGTTTTATTGTTCTCGAAGGGATTTTACTTTCATGTTAAATTTAATATGCTACTATATTATTAATTTTTATTAATTTCATACGTTTTTATTATTAAAACAAAGTGAAGGAAGGTCATTCGACGATCGGTTTCGGAGGTTTATCTCCATCGTCAGGCCGACTTTGCTGTCCAGTTTGACTCAGTTTGACATGTGAACAGAATGTGAACGACAAAATTTAGCATTTCAATACTGAATGTACTACTACCACGGCGAGTGCTAACAACTGTCGCCATCTAGCGGCGAGTGCTAACAACTGTCGCCATCTAGCGGCGACTGTACAACTGCAGATCGAGTCACCAAAAATATATTTGTTTATTTATACCACTACGGTAACGTAAATGAAGCCAAGCATTTTTATTATTGTTTAAATAAAGTGTTACATTTGATATAGTAATAAATGACCTTATATTTTCTTCTTCCTTCTTATTAAACTAAAGTTTACCCAAGGCCACTTCGGCACTAAACAACCCATAAAACATCACACTTTCGACTCCTACAATTGCTCAAAAAGTTTTTTCGAAAGTTTTTTCTTTTTTCAGTGTTTTCCCACTCATGTTCGACCTTTAAGTGGTGCAAGTCTTGACAAAACAGCAATTGCAATGCTAATTTACTGTCTAAAATAATGAGAGAAAAAAGATTCTGATTTAAAAAATACTAAAAATGGTTAACTAAATATATGTAGATATGCCTGTGTATATTTAAATTAGCTTACCTTCAGGAAAATTTTCCGAACTCTCCAATATAGTAAGTATATCTTCTCGTATAGTGTCTCTAGTAGGTACCCCACGATTTTAATACATTGATTCTTCCATCCAAAAGATTATGTATTTTCCATTTTAGTCATCAAAACAACACAAAAAAAACAAAAAGAATAAGTAAAATATATTTTTAGAAGGCGGCCTGTCACTACACAATAGCTTTTTTCGGGTTCTTGTTATTACCGATTCTGAATCGCCCTAGAACCCTGCAGCGCATGCGCAAATGAAATAATGTCTTCATATTTCCTTCTGCGCATACGCATCACAGTTCTAGAACGGTTCAGAATCGGTAATAACAAGAACCCGAACAAAGCTCATAGCTTACTTCGGGTTTTTCTTATTACCGATTCTGAACTGTTCTAGAACTGTGATACGCATGCGCAGAAGGAAATACGAAGAAATTATTTCATTAGCGCATGCGCGGCAGAGTTCTAGGACAGTTCAGAATCGGTAATAATAAGAACCCGAACAAAGCTAATATCAGCAAACATATGATTCTCCCACTCCATCCAAGAAGCATCACAAGTACAGTATAGTCGTATGAACTATAAGCAATATACAAGCGTTGGGTGAACGATATGTAATATTAGCTTCAACTATTAGTGACATTACATTTAATTAGAGGGATCAGTTTACCATAAATTAATGTTTTTATTTGCTGCACATGTTTTGTTCTAAATCGAATAATAAATTATTGTCAGTTTTAACAATATGTCTATAGTTAAAGTAAAATTATTGTAATATTTTTGTTAGCTGTACTATGTTTCTATGAATGGGTTTGCTCTCAATAATAACATTATTGTTGAAAATACCTTATTGTTTTTTCTCTGTAGAAGTATCAATTTTATTTCGATTTTTTCCAAATAATTTATGAAGTAACGTCAATATTTGGATCAACACGATGAACATTGGTGTGGGAATTTTTTGACATGAGAAATTTGATTTTGTGACAACGTGACATTAACTTGACAACGTGAAATTAAGGGTGAAAGTGTAGGTCAACAACTGAAGCTGCCATGCGTCGTCTCGTTGAAGAGACTTTAGTACTTATTACCTCACTTGTTTTGACAGTTTATTCCCCTACAGTAATTCCCACAATAGTTCTACTTAACTACGCCAGTAACACTTACTTACCTATAGAAATATAAAAGATAAAAAGTGCCTTTCAAACCCCTATAAAATGGATGATTATAGGTCCGCGACCTATTCTAATTTTTGCCGATTGTTCCCTAATGTCACGCTGTCAAATTGGCAGAATCGTGTGGGCGGGGCTCTTTTATTTAACCCGTGTAAATATTTACAGGCAAGGCGTATCCGGGGGCCACGTGTCGCCAAGTGCCGAAGCGTGTCGGACACGTGGACCTCTCAAACGGAGCCCATGAATACGGCCACTGATTAAATGTAGGGCGTGTATGTGTTTTAAGTCGCTTTTTCTATTCAATGCGCGCTCGAAAAGTTTCTTTTTTGTTTGTTTTTTTAAACTTTTTAATACAGGATGATTCCAATGGCGGCGCGCATGGTTCATTAATAATAAATAAATGCCTTTATTGTCAAAAAATTTTACAATTTGTAGACAAAGGTAAAGTAAACAAACAAAGTAAACAAACAAAAGAGAATACAAAACATTATACAAATTACATTGTCAGTCTTATTATTTAAAATAAACATTTATAAATGTTTACAATGTCAAAGAATAAAAAAATAAAAATAAGATTCAAAAATATTTAGTAAGTTTATAGTAAATATTATCAATGACCTCTAAATAAATTTATTTCGATGTCATTGGTAAATATAATATAATAGCAGACATTAGACCAGTGTTTACAAGATCAAATTCGATTATCAAAATATAAGTCATTTACGGCGTAGAAAGCCTTGTCTAGTAAATAAGATTTCAATGCTTTGCGAAATGAAGAAAATGATGTTATGGATTTGATTTCAAATGGCAGGTGATTGCATTTTTTCGAGTTGTATAATATTGAACTTTTAACTATCTCTAAGCGTGGGGTAGGTAGATAAAGATCTTGCTCCGCGTTCCTGAGTGGATAAGTGGAAGATTGCCTTTCTTGAGAAGCTGATACATGCTTACGTATTAGGCAAACGGATTCAAATATAAATAAGGAAGGAAGAGTTAATATTTTTAATTTTTTAAAAAAGTCCTGGCAATGAATTCTGCTGTTTAGTCCCAGTGAATATCTAACAGCTCTCGTCTGGAGCTTGAAAATGCGGTCAAATTGAGTCGCACAACACGTACACCAGAATGGAAGGGCATTATTGAAGAAGTGCAAAATCTTGGAAGCTATCCAAGCAGCATTTGGACGTCGGGACAACCTTGTGTCACGCGACCAAATGTCGGGGTGCAACGTCGGCACAACCTCGTGCCAACCCTAGTCTGCACTAGTTTGGAGAATAATTTTTGGGTCGAAACGACGTTGCATGGATACCAACGTTGGCTAGCAGCCTAATTTGGTACAAACTGCAACGTTGTTTAAAATTCTAATTCACAGAAATACAAAACTATAATAATACGGCGTCTAAGTCGCGTTTTATCCTAAATTGGGATAATTATAGTAAAAATATTATTTTTATGATTTAGTTAGAGACATATGCCAGATGGCAGTAAAGGAAAACAAAACAAAAGTATTTAAGTGTGGAGGATGTTTGAAGATCATAATTATTGAAACACTTTAACCGACTCTGTAACTCGTTACCCAAGGCAAAAAAGTTAAACGCAAACAACTTTATTGATAAATGTATTGTTTCTACTTTGAAAAATACTAATGGGCCTTAAAATTAAAGAAGTTTTAAAAAATTCCTTGAATTTTTTTTAGGAAAATGAGAATAATTTATTCGCAGTCGAAAAAATTGTTTCCGCGTGTTGTTTAGGGTCAAATATTTCAAGTTAATGTATTCAAAAAGCAGGAATGGCTATTTTAAGAACGAAACATTTTCTTATTCAACAACATGGCAACAACATGGTTTTGGAGATTAAGATGGAGTAGTTCGAGTAGTCGCATACTGGACTAATAAAGTCGCAGTTCAGCCTTAACGGGTAGTATACTAGTCGCAAGATTGCCTAATTTAGTCATCCTGGAGTCTAGCTTGTGCCGCCCTCTATATTCTAAATAAACGAGGGAGTGGATAAAGTATCGGTAATATGTCGATGTATATTTAACTTTAGTTTTATATGTACCTTTCTTATGTCCCATTTTAATTAAGTTTTTTTTTATAAAAACAAAAACAGCACTGAACTGTCTGACTGAACAGAACAATGAAGTGAAAATTTAAGATTTAAGGTTATATGGTTCAATACAGTTGCAAAAAGGTAGTGGTTCGACGTCCTACCAACGTAAGAATAAGGAAATCTAAACAACGTTGGAATTAGTAAAATAGACGACGTTTGCCTAACGTTGGAATAGGTCCTGAAAGTGACGTCGGAAAACTCTTTATTGCCCAACATTGCTACTACGTTGTCCGAATCACCTAAAGATCACTTAAGCAAAAAAGGTTACAAGACAACGTTTATTCGACGTCGCAAAAGCTTTTACGTTGTTGTAGTACTAGTTCAACGTCGACACAACGTTACAACAACGTTTACATTTATTTTAATACCCAAGGTACGGCTTTTATTTCGATTTGTGTCCAGTAAAAACACGCTAAAGAAGCGGCAGGTTTGCAGTTTCTATCAAGATGTCAATTAGTAACGTTGCAAGCTCGTGGATTCCCAGCCCGTTCCACATTCAATCCTGTGAGATAGAGATAGGCGAGATCGGCGCGGTTAGCGTTGAAGAAGCGAAGATAAAAGATATGCTCGGATCGATCTTTGAACGGGCCGGATATTCGACACAAACGCAATCTACTGCTAGTGTCAGTGGTGTGTTTAAAAATAATAATTATTATTTGCCATTTTTTTACGAATTTTAGTTTATTTGTGTATACAGGGTGTTTCAAAAAACTTGTGCCATCTCTCGTGGGGAGATTCCTCACGTAAAAATAAGATTTAATTTTCATATCAACATAGGTCCGATTCTGCTTTGTTTCATAGCTACAGGGTGTTAAAGTCTTAATAATTTTTCGATTTATTATAATTTTCTTCCAAGTACTTTTAGTGATTCAAATGAAAAAAAATTTGAGGGTAACAGTTACTATAAGTGCTACATATTTTATTGCTAAAAAAGTGTCGATAAATTCATCATGGACGTGCATATGGGTTATCACTGGAATCTTTTTCATTAAAAAAACATGTGCGCCACTGACTTTTTCTTTCGATAACAAAATTGTTTAGGCCGTTTGATGCCAATTAAAAGTTACCCCTTGATATTTTTTCGAATTCAGCCTCCTTGATGAGATAAACGTAATTTTATTAATCACAATTAATAAAATTAAAATAAAAATAAAATTCATAAAGTAAAAATTTTACCTAATTTATTATAAAATATTATTACTATTAGTCCAACCTACAGCAATTTGAAATACAAAAATAATGGTATTTAAGATAATTACACAAAACCTAATTTTAAAAAGTTTTAACATCCTGAACTCTAAAACATTCATGCATTTCCATACCCATGTTTATAGGAACTTTTTTTATATTTTTTGATGAGGAATCAATGGGTACTTATTTAAAACTTTTGCAAGTAAATGATATTCAATTTTTATGTGTTGCAATTAGACTTGGATCAAGGCAAATTAATAAAATTGCGTTTAACTCATCAAGGCGACCGAAATCGACAAAATACCAAGAGACAACTTTTAATCAGCATTAAACTGCTTACATTATTTCGCTAAACAAGAGGAAAAAAGTCAGTGGCGTACATGCTTTAATACTAATAATACTAAGTAATACTAGAAATACTAATTAAAAGATTTTGCCATATTTGTCGTTCATATACTCTACAAATTAAATACTATTATTCTCTTCACCCCACCAAAAACCAACCCTCACCCCGCCAAAAACCAACCCTCACCACATATACAGACGACAAACTCGTCGTCATCACCGTACAGAAAAGGGAAAATAATAATAATAGCAAGCCAAAGAGACAGAAAACAAAAAAAAACAATCCATATATAACTAAAAGCCAGAAGCACAGCTACGAGCGAACCAAGCCATAAACATACTACGATAAAATAAAAGAAAAGCCGAACCAACCGAAACCGACCCCTCGAGCCCTAGCTCCCCGCCATTTTACCCTGCCGCCTCGGCGATTGGCGTTGTCGGAGAAACGCGCCCCGAAGCCAGCCAATGGGAGAACGGTACGAAGCACGCGTGACCGGGGATTGGTGGGGCAGAGATTTGACTTGGGGTGAAATATAGGGATGAAAGGAGAGGTGACGATTGGGGTGAAGGAGATGGGAGAGAGGGCTGGGGAAGGGCGGGGTGGATTTGGAGTGTGTACGGTTTGCCGGAGGGTGAATTGTACAGGGTGGGATTGAGGAAAAGAGAATTAGGAAATCTACCACAATATATCTCAAAACGGTTTATTAAAACTCTAGAAGTACACTGAAAAAATTAATTTGTGAATAACAATATTGATGGTTATTTCTTAACACAGGTTATTGTAGTAAATTTACCATCCGTTCTTTAGATATACAACTCGTTTGTAAAATCGCTGTTATGCTAATTTGTGGCATGTATGTAAATACTAGTGATGAGCCAAACCGTGATTTTCTGTTCACAGGCTTACCTGTGACAGCGACTTTGTATTATCTGTGACTCTTAACTGTGACTGCGACTTTATGATTATGAATCCGAAAGCACAATCACGGCTAAAATATAAGATACGACACGAATGATACGATTCTGTTGTTGTTGTTATACTAATTTTTATTTGTCCTTTATCCAAGGCCGCTGAAATAGAAAACACTAAACAGTGGGTAAAAGGTATCTATATTAAAAAATAAAAATAAAACAATTTTTTTATTTAAAGAAACCAACGGGAAAAGAATAAAATATGCAATATGCTCATAACCATAACGAACGAAACTTAACAATACGAGATAAGTAATACATTAAACAACAAATATTTTCCTTTGTATTAAAATAAACGAAATATATAAAAAATGAAGTTTCTAAAAAAAATAAACAGTATAAAGGCAAAACTTTATGTTTGGCTTTAAAAAATCTGGTAAACTAAAAGGAACCAAACCGATTCGTAGTGATAAAAATAGTAATAAAATATAAAATACATAAAAATTAAATCACTTCTAACAGTCGCTGTCTTTAGATCACTTTGTCAGATATCTATCCTATGAGACGTACGTGGTGACTCGTACTGTGAACTGAGTCACGACCGGCGCCATCGGCAGCTGCGTTCGCGACCGCGACGTCCCGCTCTGTGAAGTATTTTCTCGTTACCAGAGAAATCACAATTAACTGTAATCGTCACGCTTTAGCAAGTCACCGTTTATTTTCAAATCAGTCACAGGCCGTGACTGTGATTATAGAATATTAGTGACAAAGTCACAGTTACCGATATTTCACTCATCACTAGTAAATACACACATGGCCAAAATTATTGCGTTTAAAAATATACGGAAAGGAATTTAAAGAATCTTTTTTTATATATAGCTTTGATAATCTGTAATAAACATTTTTTGTTAAAATGGATATGGTAAACAATGTTTATCGTTCAGACCCAATATTATTACAAATTCTTGCACATTTCGATTTGTGGTCTCTTGGGTTTCAGAAGAAATTTGACCATTGTTTTGGCCTTAAAATGCCTAGAAACATTATTTCACAGTTTAATAGAGTCAGAATAGTAACACTGTCTCAACAGAGCTACCGGCAAGTTGCAATAGCTGAAATTGTAGGAGTTAAACAAAGCGATGTTTCGCGAATATTAAAAAAAATCAGGGAGACAAACGAGGTTACAGACCGGCCTGGAAGAAGAGGTAGAAAGAGAGTAGTAACTCTTTTGCTGTGCAAAACCGTCAAATATCTCACGACGCGATCCGCGATCCGCGATATCGCACGACGCGATCCCCTGCTTTTTAGTACTGCTAATAAAAATGAGTTAGCTCGCCTTGAAGGAGTAAATGTTTCAAGAAATACCATAGCAAGGAGACTCCATGACAGAGGATTACATTTAAGGAGGCCTCTACGTGTTTCGAAGCTTAATTTACAACACAGAATTACGCGACTACAATGGGCTGAGCAGATAGATGAGAGCAAATGGACCTAATTTGAATTTCGTCATGTTTAGTGATGAAACCAGAATAGACCTAGTGTCAGACTCGCGACGAACTTTGGTCTGCAAAGCATCTGAAAGACGAGCACTCTTGAATGCAGCCCAACCCCGTGTCCCGTTTTAAGGGGGAAGCATTGTGGTATGGGCAGGTATAATGCACGGAGCTCAAACTCCTCTTGTTTTGATTGATGGCACAATGAGAGGTGCCTCATATCTTAGAGACGTTTTAGAGCCTATTATGAGTCCATTTCGAGGGGCAGTGGGGAATGAATTTGTTTACATGGACAATAATGATCCTCCCCATCGCACTTTAGCGGTTCGCGAATTTTGTGAGCAAGAGGGTATAAGAAAACTGTGGTGGCCACATATGTTTCCAGATATGAAAGTGATCGAGCATGCTTGAGACATGCTAAAACGCCATATTGCCAAAAGAAATGCCCGTACCTTAAATGAATTCAAAATTGCTGCGCGCGAAACATGGGAAGCCATTCCTTAACATCTTCTGGACAACTTAATTGAGAGCATGCCACGTCGTCTCACAGCTTGCATTGAGGCTCGAGGAGGCAATACAGCCTATTAGTTGTGAGAAATAATTAAAATTGTTTTCAATATTTTCTGTTTAAAATGAAATTTGTTTTTGTTGATTTTCACTCATTATGAAATAAAATTATAATAACAGCCTAGTTGCACTTAGATTTTTAATTTTATATTAGTTAGTCGTGTAGTAAGCCAATATGTCCAAAAATATAAAAAGAATCATATTAGGTCCAAAATAAAATAAAAATATCGTTATATGCAATAATTTTGGCCAAGTGTGTATGTTATAGTATATCTTTATATTTACCAACATTCTTTGTGAATTTATGTAAAAAATATGTATCTCGTGTAAATTTATCTTTTAAAATTAAAACTTCCCGAACTATTACTTTAGAGTAACAACAAATTAAAAAACATTTTATTATAGTGAGTTTACAATTACTTTTGTAAATTCACAAAGCGTTACCTAGTAAATATTAATAAATTTAATAAAACAGGTATTTATAATTATAATATTTATTGTAAAGGTTAATAAAAAGTAACAAAACAGAACTTATGTATGTAAGATACTCATTGCCATCTCTTCTTGTCTAGAAGAACCTTACTGGCATTCTGAACCTAACCGAAATAAGAACAAAATTGCCGTTAAATACAAACTAAAAAAAACATACAAGAGAAAAGTATTTAATCAAAACAGTCAACTTACCAACTTAGAGACTATGGGTGTATAGAGTTCTCTACTTCGGTCCTCTATTAAATTTGTCCTCCGAAACACAGTCTGAAAGAATAAATACTTAGTACTTGAGATAATATGTTGATATAGAGAGATCATGGAACAATTATGTTTATAAAATCGCTGAAATTAAAATGCAAATAATTATAATAAATGGAGATGGCGTTTTCTAAGTTGGGGGGCTGCCTTTATATTTACAGAAACTACATACTAATGTAATATACTTAGCATTAAATTATAAAAACACTAATCACCCACGCTCTGAGACTTTCTCCTGAACAGTTCTTAGTCTTTCCTCTTAACTGCGTTGTCAATCGAATACATAATGCGCATCAGCACAGAATATCTAGCTACGCAATATTGTCGCGCCATCTAGTATTTTATTTGTGCAATTTTAGCTCTCTCATTTCGAGTATTTTTCTGTTGCGTAGCTAGATATTCTGTGGCATCAGCTTTACAAGAAGTCACGTGACGTGGCGTCATTTTTTACTAAATATATTATGGTAAATTTACACAAGTTTTATGAATATGATACACATGCAATTTTACTACAAGATTGTATTTCAGATTTAAATTTAATTTTTAAGCTCACAAAACTCATTGAGAAAATAACATTGTTTTGTAATAATTATTTAATATTAATAAACTGTTTTGCAAAATTACATTTTTTGTGAAACTATCTAAAAACATCTTATTTCTACAGTATATTATTTACTAATAATCATTTTTATTAAATATTTTCAATTTTAGATAGTTTGTATGGATTACCGTAAAATGGGGTTACTTGGGACGAATTCACTATAATTTTTTTAGTCATGTGGTAATTTATAAAAGTTTTTGTGAAGACAAAGCAACAATTTATGTATAGAAAATTTCCTTCATATGTATTTAACCTATAAACCATCATAAATGGCCCCTAATGTAAGAATATTTAAAAAAAAACATATGTACTGTCCCAAGTTTCCCCGCATTGGGGTTTGTAACGGTTTTATACCTAAAATGCATGTTAAACTACTCACGGGTTACTTGGGACTTTGGGCCAGCAGAAAAATAAAAAAATACACTCCATCCAAACCAAACACACATCTTGAGTTGAAATTTTTTTCTCAGATGATTATTTATAGGAAAGAAAAACTAGATTTAGCGTAAACTTATTAAAAATATTTATATTTATTCATTAGAAAATGTAAAAATTCTTCAATAAACATAATAGGAACAAAGTCTTACGGTTTGAATCGTAAGGACAAAAAAGAACTAAAAAAACCGATATACAAGAAGTTTATCGACGTTTCATTTTTCATGGACCTATCAAATTATGTGGCTGTGATCCGTTTACTATAATGAGAAACCATTTGGTTGCCATTAACAAAAAATACAAAGATTTTAAATGTTAATAATTTATCTATTGAGATACTTACTATTTATCAGTTTCGTTCTTTTTTTAAATAGGTAATAATGTTTTAGTTTTTCTTAGCCAATGTCTTTTTAATGCCATGTTCCTATTGCAGTACCTGCCTCAATATTTTTAGTACAATGTTTTTTTTTATTCTGTTTAACTTACGAGCCAAATATAACCTACATATATTATGTATGTTTTAGTTTTACTTAGTTAATGTATCTCGCAATCTCGTATGTCATTCATAATAATTTTCTTAGTTTCAGTATATTTTAATTATTATAACTTGAAATTTTATAATGAAATATAATGAAATCTTTAAGAAATCATGCTTATGGCGTAATGAAGAAATATTTTTTAAAATTTCTGATGTTTTAAAATATTAATTTTCTTTGCTAGATGCGGCTAGTACATATTTTTCGATCACAATAAAATGAAAATAAACACTTAAACATTGTTTTTGTAATTAAATTGACTGGGAATCAGGTGATTGCTTAGGAAATCAGCGAGGAAATCAGGTAATCAATCGGGAATCACATGGGAATCGTTAAAAAACTGGGAATCACTTAGGAATCACATAAAAATACTTGGCAATTAGTGGAAATCAGTGGTAATATTTGGGAATACATGGGAATAACTGATGAGTGATTGCCAAATATGGAAATCATTGTGCATTTTTTAACATGGTGGTTGACCCCTCGAAAAAAACATTTTGTAAACACAAAAAAAATACATCGATTGCATTCTTCTTATTGTAGCCAATCAGTATTTTCTTATCCATTAAATTTATGGCGGCCACTAGTAATGCTCACGTCCTCTGCTTTTAGCACTCTCACAATTTTATCCTCTGTGCTATCATACTCATCAGCTAAATCTGGGAACACAAAATGTTGTTTTTCGTAGATTTTCTCATAAAACTGCCTCTGATAAGTTCGTCTTCTTCCTCTTTTTTCAAAACTGTAGGTCTTCCATATATTTCTAAATTCTGATTTTTACATCTTCTCTGTAAAGTTGATTTGGTTACCTATTTGTCTACCGCTGTTCTATAGGACATTCGAGATTGTACGTCTTCTATGCCACTCCATATTTTTCTTCTTCAAAGTCATGATATTTTTTAGAGCCTACTTTGCGAATATATTTTCTTGGCATGTGGAAAGAGGCTACACCACTTGGAAATGGTTGAATAAGCTGAAATGATGATTAGAAAAAGAAAAACCAATTAAATGGAAGCAGATTGGTCATACTGTATGGTGAAGCAAAAGATCAATTTCAAAAGACTGAACCTACTGTAGAGTATTTACGGAAGCCCCATACTCCATGTAGGAGTAAAAGACTCCAAATGAAAGAATATAACTGCAATATTAATAATCTAATAAAGACTTTGAATCATCTCAAAACACTGAAAGCTAATATCGAAAACTCATTCGCGATAATCTCTTTATCCATCAAATTGCCATTAAAAAATCAAACCTACCCCTAATTCCGTCTCTGCCTCAACACTAACCACCGAGACACAGAGGGCGCTCCATCCCCTACAACAAGCCAGACAAAGACCGCCACATCTCACTCATCACGACACAGACAGAGACGGCACGCGAATAAGAGACAAGGGCATCAAGTGCTCAATGAAATAGAGCGAAACAACCCAGCATCGGTACGAGAAAGAGACGCTTTATTGGGTTTTTCGAGGGTGGGAGAAGGATACAGAGCTAGAGCAGCGTGTGGGAGAGGGAAGGTCGACCGAATACGGGGTTTTAGTGATAACAGAGGACCGATATCACATTTTAATGTTGTTAAAGTCACTTGGCAGCGGGCTTAGACGTAAGCCAGTCATATTTAGATTCGGTTTAGCGGCACGGCCGGCAATTTAATTAAGTTTGTCACAGATATTAACAATATCAAGGCGGAGAGAGTTGATTGTTTGGATTTCGGCGTTCGGTGGCCACTCGACGGGCATTTTTTTTCGAAATAGACTCGTTTTTCGAAAACGATGGGATTTTATTTGTTTTTCACACTATGTGAGAAATTCTCGGACGAATATTGAAGGTTTTGAGTTATTTTTTTATTTGTGAAGGTGAATGAAGTGAAAACAGTGTGAACAAACTGAATTTACAAAAGTAAGTTGTGTGATAATTCTGAAATAGCTGATTGAATTTTCCCGTGTTATATTAATTAAAAGCTAAACAATGTTTATACCTTTTTTCACCAGTGTTTTTCGTCGCTGGAAAGAAATCTACGGTATTGTCTCTACAAGAGGAAAAACTTTTTTTGATAACTTTTTGAGAAAGATGCATTGTCGATAAAAGTGTATTTTTTTATGGTTAATCCAGTTTATACTTTTCCAAATTTCCATACCGTATAAAGAAAAAAAAAGAATATTTAAACTCAGATGCAAAAGAAAACGCAACAAAGAAATTTTTGGTCTAATTTAAAGTGTTATATTTTTGTTATTTTTAGCCCAATTTTTATGATTTTTTTAGCAAGCTGTATATAATTATATCAACTTTAATTTGTAAACTCAATTTTTTTGTACACTTTTGTATTTGGCATATTATACAGGGTTATTCGAGTGGTTGTTTTTTTTACCTTAACTTTAAAACACCCTGTGCAATAATTTCATTTGTAAATTTTCCTAAAATATAATTTTACGGTCAGGACCATGTCTCCTGAGTATTTTGTTCATCATCGGTTCATGTCAATACATACCCTGATTAATTTTTAAGAGCGAAACGAACTTGTCACGAACAATTTGAAATTTTTTCACTTATTATTTCTTATTGAAGTTATTTTTCAATATGACAAGGCGACTTTGGTGATTATTGTGAACTATTTACTACTATGAACAGCCCATCTTTCGACGTTTTGGAACTCCTTGGCAAGAGGGTTCGAGGTCGTGAAGCAGTACCAACTCCATTAAATTAACTTAGCTTGGTCCTTAAAGAGGAATGGGAAAACATAACGCAATATGATATATTATGCAGCCTCAATGGCAGTATGAACGGACCTTTACAGGCAGTTATAGCAGCCAAGGGAGGCAATACAAAGTATTAGGGGATTTTTTACATTTTTTTTCTGTTTGTATACTTAAGTATTACAGATGTTTCCTTCTATATTGTTAGTTTTGTCATCGTTATTAAAGTTTATTGAAAAACAATCGTCATATTAAAATATTACATAAAAAGTAATGATAGGAAAAAATTGCAAATTGATCGTGATCAGTTCATTTCGCTCTTAAAAATTAACCAAAACATAAATATTGACATAAATCAAAAAACAAAATGCTCAGGAGCCACGGTTCTGATCCGTAAAATGATATTTCGGGAAAATTTACAAGCGAAATTATGGCACAGAGTGTTTTAAAGTTAGGGTAAAAAACAACCCCTCGATTAACCCTGTATAATATGCCAAATACTAAAGTTTATAAAAAAACTTAGTTTGCGAATTGAAGTTGAAATAATTATTTACAGCTTGTTAAAAAAATCATGAAAATTGGGCTAAAAATAACAAAAATATACCACTTTGATAGTTGAAAGTTCCAAAAATGAAAACTCGTTCCTATGGTAATATCATTTCCTTTTCATTAGTTGATGGTTATTATTAAATTTTTAGGGGATTTTTTGGGAATTTTTAATAAGTAATCAACTTAATCTGTTGGGAATACCATTAAATCAGTTTTCTCTGCAAGTCGGTTCTGTGACATCGTCTGTTTTTCCCTTCAACTGTTCACAAGAAGAAAATTTGGAAAAGTGTAAACGAGATTTCCATTTGCGTCGTAATGCAATTTTAACAGATATGTTTATAACAGACGTATCTGCTAAAAACTAAAGTGTTTTTGACCATTGTATTAGATATTTTAAATAGTTCCTTCTTTGAGTTTTTTGCTTTTGACGACAGCAGAACAAATTTGTAGTGATCGACAAGCTGGTTACGTCTTGCATTGAATGCAATGGTGTTTACAAAAATTACTTTTCTATTTTGTAGATTTTTTTTTGCAGGAAAAAGCCGGATAATTCTGTTCAAAAAATGTATAGTTATTTATGATATTTTTTATAATGAAGTTGCTTTCTAGACGTTGGTGAGGAATAATTTGAACATTTCTTTGGATGTGGTAGACAATGAGCCAGTATTGATTTTAACGGAATTTTGGACTCCTCAATTGTCTTTATTTATTTATTTTAACTTAAAGAACGTTTCGATCAGATGTAGCACTGACCGCTATCAAGTGTAGTAAATAAACTTACTCCTAAGACTATACTGAGCTTATATTTTAGGGAAAGGCAATCACCTGTGAATATGATGGGTGCACTCAAGCCTGAGGATATTCACTTTGAATGTCCGTATTGATGCATCTTATAAGTGGTTGTCATTGTTCTTTTATATAAAAACGGCTTCTTTAAAGTTGCATTCTTCCAATGAGGTTCCTTGTAAACAACCCGAGCTTCCAACCACTTTATATTGTGCTATTTGGACCACATATGGTCTGCAATACCTAACTTCATTCTTTTACCTGTTTGTACATGTTTTTTATCTTACATTCACAGGACGATTAGTCTCTCTAGTATTACTCACCGCATTCACAAGGTATACTTGATAGATGCACTGTTTCTTTTGTTTTCTGGTTTTCGTTTTGTTAGGAACCTTCTTAGAGTCGTTCCAAATTTGAAAACAGTTTTAATGTTATATTGTTTGGCTATTCGCTTTATCTTTTCTGATGTTTTTTTTTTATGATTTGCATCATTTGATGATTTACATCATCAAGAGAGAGCGCATCTTCCTCAGACTAGTACTCTAAGGAGTCAGTTTTACAATTCGATATATCTTCTGTCTAGAGACTTCCTAGAGTAACCATTCTGAAGCCAATCCGTTTTAATATTATTTAATTCAGCATTAAGTGATGCATCGGGTGTTTGCTCCTCACTATGCTTGGTCACTACATTATTGTGGAATTACATTTTGACTATTCCTATTTTGATTGCCTCAGAATAGTTTCACTGAGGACTCACATACTGTTTCGTGTATCTGTTCTCTATACAGGGTGTCCCAAAAATAAGTGCAAATATTTTAACTGGTAGTATATTTCGTCCTCAGAAACACACCTATGAGGTAATTTTTGCAAAAAAAAAAAATTTGAAAATTTGGAATTTTTTGAAAAAAATTTTGGATTTTTTTTTTAATTTTAAGTTAAAACACATGATTAGTGGCTTAAATTTACATGAAAAAAAATCCAGAAAAAATTTTAGCAAAAAATTATTTTTTTTTGGAAATTTTCAAAGTAAAGTAACTCGGTTATTTTGGACTTATTTGAAAAACGGTAAAGAGAAAAAATCTTTCTTCTGACTAGACCTACCACCCCTTAAAATTGCACTTATATCTGGGACACCCTGTATATACTGAGGTTTTTCTATATACTACTATTTCTATTGACAAGAACTTCCAGAAACGGTAGACATAAGTTTTTCTCTTGCTCATTTGAGTTGTTTTCAAGGGCGGATGGGCCATATGGGAAGACGGGAAAATCCCCGGTGGGCCGGTGAAAAAATGGGCCGGTGGGCCGGTCCCGATCAGAGCTGAAAAAAAATTGGATTAGCAAAAATTATCTTCTAACTAAAGTGACGTAAGATCCTTAGTGATCCATAACTAACTAATCAATTTGCATCAGTATAATCGTCAGTTGCTTTTAAACATAAACACCAATTTGTAAAATAACTATTGTAAAATGTCTTACACACTTATAATTTTAATAATCATCTGTTGTTTGTTCGGTTTGAAAATTTTTGTTATTTTTGTTTAAAATGCTCGATTTTTAACATCTTTTTGTGCAAAAAAACGTTCTAGACGTGTTGCTGGGGTCGAAATATACCACCCCTGAAAATATTTGCACTTATTTAAGGCTCACCCTGTATAGTTTTACCCACTATTCTTTTATTAATAACTAATAATATGACTGACTGACAGCAAAAAAAAAAGAATGAATAGCATTAGGTAAATTTAAATTGTCTCGATCTAAATGTAGACTAAGAATAAAGTAGCCGTCGAGGTAGCCGTTGATTGACAACTGGGGGCCTCGGTGCAATATTTTTCGAGCTCCCCTTTGTAAAAAGGTAGACGAATTTGACGCGAACTCTGCGGTTGACGGAGAAAACATATCTATGCTTGGCTTGAATTGGGGACGGACTAAAAGCCAAGTCTAAGAACTAAAAACCAAGTCTAAATTGTTTAAAATGTTGCTAAAATGAATTTGCTAAAAAGTACTGAGACAGCAGAGAAGAGTTAAATAAGGTTAAACTAGATTAGATAATAAAATATTAATATGTCTTGAAAATCCAAATATTTATTATGGATTGTAACATAACATTGTAGCGTTTTTTTAAACCACTACCACTGCGAACGGCAGCTTTTCATCGGAGAGCAGTCGTGGATAAGGTATTTCACTAGAGAGAAAATTAATCAGTAATAATTAACAAAAGATATATAGATATTGGGCGCCAGGCATGTACAGAAAAACAAAACACAGTTGTATAATACTTAAAACTAATGACTATATTTATTCATGATGAATTCTGATGATAAATAGCATTGTACAATTTTAATAATTATTATAGTGGTTATTTGTTGAGTAAAACTATGTATGTAAATAATATTAAATATGTTCTATGAAAAGACTATGAAAAAATACAAGAAATGTAAAGTTTAAGAGAATGTATGAAATGTAGCATTACTTTAATTAATTTGATATATTTTATATGATGTTAGAGTGCAATAATAATATCTATAAAAAAGTAATACTATTACAAGACATAATGCAATGAAACCTAAGATCTAAATTATATTTTAACTACTAAATCGACATGAATGTTCTTAACAATCTAACCACTCAACATAGTCTATACGATATTATTTAAGATGTACATTATTGTTTAAGACTGTAAATGTTTTAAATGTTAAAGGCAAAACTATAACTTAAATCTACACTTAGCTGTTCTTTATGCAATCCTGCTTAAAACAGTAGCAGCGTGAGGTGGTCTAGCATCTCTGTACTGTCTGTCGGCGATCCTGTTGGTCAAAACAATAAAAGGGGCCAGATTGAGGACACCATGAATCCTTACAGCCGTAGCTACTGACTAGGCTTAGAAATGGGAGTGAAGCAGCATGGGACTCAAGCTACATCCACGCTGTGGCACTTAGATGTAAGAAAAAATCTTTCTTACTGGGGACACTCGTCCACAGGACATCTGTACATAAGATAATGTCTGTACATAAGGCACTACCCGTACCTTGGAAATAGTCCGTACCTTGGACACAGTCCGTACCTTGGACCCTAAAAATATGAAACTCTTGTTTAAAACCAAACAAGGTCTAATAAACAAAATAAACCTACCTCGAAATACTTCCGAGGGCTCAATAAATAATAAACAACATGTTCCTTCTTCCATGTGACATTCTGGAGGACAAAAGAAAAGGGACGCCAACGTGCCAGCAAAATACAATTACAAGTTAGGTTGGGGCATCCGCAACTCTACCCTAAAAATACGCAGTAATAGTAACGAATCTAAAAGGATAATATCTCATCATTACCTGTAGCTTCGAAATAGCAGCTGATTCAGATTACACAGCAAGATTTAAATAATCACCATTTCTCAAAAACTGGGACTAATGGCGTCTGACAGGCCAAACAGTCTAACCAAAAGTGAAGTTAAATCACAGAGAGTTGACAGAAGCGATGTTGACAGCGCGCGCCTCCACAAATCGATAACAGGGTTGTGTCAAACGAAAACAGGGTTGTGGACTAGAGAACGTAAAAATTCGTCATATAAATCATCAGGCCCGAACGATACGGAATCGGGTGACGATATGCCAGACATCATATATTATATATAAAAAGACATGTAACGAACTAAAAACGTTACAACATTACATCAGAACACATTTATATCCACTGCCTAGGTATTGCCTAGGTTTTTTTCGTTTGAGTCATGGCATTATCATACAAAATGTCGAATGTAGAAAAGCATAGAGGAAAAGTTTCGTGATGAGAACTATATAATAACCTAAAAAATGCTGCAATTTTAATGGCGACCGCGGTTCATTCAGTTAAAAACATGTGTACACGAAGAGGCTGCTGCTGTAGCAGAAAGGAGAGAATTTCTTTCTACAATGTGTAAGAAAGTATATACCCGAAAAGCTAAAAGTAATGTATTTCACAGAGGATTGGGTCAGCTGAAATAAATGAATCAGGAAGTCTTAAAGTTTCTCAAAATGGTGACTCAAAATCGTAGCCTATTCAAGATTAAATTACCGTTATCGAAATGGAAATAAGGCAGTAGGACCCTGTAAAATTGAGCCATTTTATAGTAAAAATATAGATATCCGACTCAATATTGGTCTTTACGAAAATTTTGATCAAGACAATTTAATTTTTTTTTAAACCCGAGGCGATAGAGCTTTTTTGCACGAGCGAAAAACACCCTTACTTATATATTAATAAATAAAATATGTTTCTTCGTTATGGTCATTTCGTTTTTGTGGATTTGGGCCGGTTGCCTGTTTTTTCCCGGGCCGATTTCCACTTCCCCATCCACCCCTGGTTGTTTTATGAATAGAGGTTAGAGAATTACAATAAAAAACTATAATTATATACAAGAAAGTAAATATATAGATCAATATACTCTATGATAGAAAAAAAAACCGCACCAAGAGAGACCTGGAGAATGACCAATGACGATCAATGATAATTTTGACCAGGTTGAGCACGTAATTTATTAAAAATTTATATAAAAACTTTTCGAAGAAATATTGAAAAATAATTGAATATTGAATAAAAATAATTATTATTATTGGCAAATGTTTTATGAAAGTTTTTCTGCTATTTAATTTTTTCTTAAATTCTTAAAATCTTTTGAAAATAGTAAATTTGAAAATATTTTTGTTGGACACATTATTTTTTCCGACGGATGAAAAACATAGACTCTAGTAAAATGGATCATTTAGTTTAAGTTTTACTGGCACATTCAATGTTGAATTATGATATTGTAAATTATTGATACGGAAACATATAAATATTTTTTCTTCTAAAATTTACGTATTTTTAAATTAAAAATGTCTAATGATTTTTTTTATATTTTAATGAATTATTCTAATAATTAGCTATATAGAAGATTTAGTCTATTAGAAGCGTTAACAATGTTCGTTAATAAACTTTTTTAATAAATAAGTGGCAACCTAAAATTTTTGGTGTACAGGGTGGGTCAAATTCGACGCTTTTAAATGGAAACACCCTTTTCTACAGGAGATAGACGAAAACTAATATCGGTGTCTGGAGCTCAATTTTCATCAAAAACATAATGGAGAAAACCGCACATCAATATCTGTTACCGTATCGGAGTTACGGGGTGTTTTTCAAAAATGTGCATTTTTAACAAATCGCTGTAACTTTTTTACTATGGAAAATTTTGTATATCTATGAAAACATTTTCAAAGCACCTTTTTACGTAGAATTTAATGGTTTAAGTATATTTTTTTTTAAATTAATAATTTAAGAGTTATCAACAGAAAAATTGATTTTTTATTTGGGACACCCTATATATTTTTAATTAACTGAAGAGAATTTAAAATTACCGTTTCAAAAATATAGCGCACTTGATATTTTGTTATAATCCCCTTCGAAATACAGAATTTTTAAAAGCTCGCCACTTTTAACTAGTAGGCTTTGGACCCCTTATTGATGATAATGCCTTTAATGGAACTCGAAAACATATTTTTCCAGCAAGACGACGCATCGCCTCTGAACGCTGAGCTTATCAGCAAATTTTTGCAGCCAATTTCAAGAATAATTGGATAGCTAACCAAGATCTCAGCCGTTGGCCGTCGAGGCCGCCTGACTTAGTACCCATGGATCTAATCCTATGAATATATTTGCGGAAGAATAAAGGTTCCTTATTCTTCCGTATAATCTAGACAAGAATTAAAAATACTTAGCAGTTATGAGAGGGTATCTTTCACCCCCACTGAGTTAATGAATACCGCGAGAAATGTTCAAAAACTGCCCCGTCTGCCCATAACAGAAGACGGTCGATATAAATGAACACCTGTAGCAAAATTTCATGTCTTGGTTTGCTACTTATTTTTATTGTTATTAGATATAGTTTAAATGTGTTGATGTTGGTTAATATATTTTAAATTGTTATAAAATTCTGCATCTCTCATAGCAAATATTATTTTCGTTTTAATTGATGCTCACAGCTAGAATTTTTTTGCATTATAGCCGGTGCCGTTCAAAGCCTACTTATTTAAAGCGGGCGAATTTTTATATACTCTATATCTCGAAGAGGAATCGAGCAAAATATCTAGTGTGTTATATTTTTGGAAAGGTAATTTTAAATTCTTTTCAATAAAGTAAAAATATATAGGGTGTCCCATATAAAAAATCAAATTTTCTGTTGATAATTCTTAAATTATTAATTTTAAAAAAATTATACTTAAACCATTAAATTCTACGTAAAAAGGCGCTTTGAAAATGTTTTCATAAAAATACAAAATTTTCCATAGCAAAAAAGTTACAGCGATTTGTTAAAAATGCATATTTTTGAAAAACACCCCGTAACTCCGAAACGGTAACAGATATCGATATGCGGTTTTCACCATTTTGTTTTTGACAAAAATTGAGCTCCAGACACCGATGTTAGTTTTTGTCTATCTCCTACAGAAAAGGGTGTTTCCATTTAAAATCGACGCTTTTTTTTACCCACCCTGTACAGGGTGTAGCGTTTTGGTTAAAATTATACGGTATCTCCGTTATCAGTGAAGATAGAAGGCACCCTTCTATATTTGCAGCAACCTGTCCCACTTTTTTCAAAAAAAGATGCTGCTTCGTTTCTAAGCGACATCAGGATCTTTTTGAAAATCTTGCAATTTGAGAGATAACGAAGACACGGGGGCTGTCCCAAACTGCAAAATTTTCAAAAATTCCCTGTAGCTCAGAAACGAAGAGGGATATGACAAATTTTTTGGTAGCATCTTCCGTTTGACAAAAAAGTGGGACAGGTCTGTGCAAACCGCATTTTCCTATCTTTACTAATAACGGAGATTCCCTATGATTTCAACCACAATGAGACACCCCGTACTGTTTGACCAGCGGATCTGAAGCTACGGAAGGAATGCGAGAAAAAAAAATCGACATTGTCACGTTTATCTATAAAATTGCAAAATTGCCAGACATGAACTATAAATTTAATATATTTTTATTATATATAATGTGTTTAGCATATATTCTGACGTATATTACTAAGGAATTTTAACGTAGTTCATATTGTTCGATATGTTTTATTTAATAACTTATTTCTTTCATTCTGTATAATCTGCTTATTATGAAAGTTGAAGATTTTTCAACGATATCATTGGCAAACGGGCATCGCCGCGCATGGCCGCCTATTCATCGAACATGATTGGCGAGAGTACGTCACAGGATTTGTTACCACGCGGTTGCCATGGCTTTTACGCCTTTCCTATTCGCTTGCTTTATCCCCAACTTCACGGTCTCTTCTGAAAAGGGTAGGAATATTGAATACTATTGAAATATCCAGTGGCGGTGTCATTCTTTTGATCATTATTACTTTATTTCATTATTTTATACCGGTTATCCTAAACTTTATTCCTATATTTTTCGTATATTTGGTAGTTAAGTTGTGTTTTATTGTTTTGTTATCTTGTTATAATGTTTTTCGTTCGTAGTTTTTAATTATTAATATCAAGTTTGATCGTATATTTGTGTTTTAAAATGAATAAATTTGTTAAAGGTAAGACGCTACATAGTCAGACAAGAGATATAATAGCTAATTTATATAGGTAAGTAGAATAATAATAATATAATTAGAATATTAAAATTAAATATTGGCTAAAATGAAAAGCACCCACATTTTACCTAAATATTTTAGCTAAACTAAAATAAATATAAATAAACATGGATGAAATCTTATTTGGTTTATTTCCTTGTGTTCATAATAGGGTTTGCGAGCTTAAACAAAAAGTTGCCGCTTAAACGTAAACTTGAGCGGATATTTCTTTATACCGGAGTTAGCGTATCGGCTATAAAAAATTCACACAGAAGATAAAAAAAGGCTGGAAACTAACCCCGATAAAATAATATCCAGCCCTGGAAAGAAACGACCACGTGAGACTGCTGTTGAAATGCTCGACGACTTTTTCCAAGTGGCCAGGAATTTGATAAATAGATTTTATCTCGAATTCAAACTCGTCCCCACAATTAGAAAGCTTTTGCAAAAATTGCAGGAAGAATCGAATTTTCCTTTGGCAGGGAAACGCTAAGGGGGTTATTAAAATGAAATGAATTTTTTTGGCGTAAATGTCAAAATAACAGATAAATATTAATGGAGCGGCACATTAAATTGCAGAGAGAGATATAAATATATACGCGAAATTCGAAAATATAGCCAAGTATTATCTATTTGGATGAAACATATGGGTCGACAATGACCTAACCGTTAAAAAGTGCTGGGGAAGCTATACCATATCTGGTGTAATAGGCAATATTTTATCTACTGGTGAGTAAAAGTATGTTTTGTTTGCGCTTCCAAAGTTAACTATTTTCAAGATTTGTTTTGCTGGAAATAGTTATATCTAAAATTGTGTATTATAGAAAAAATATAGTTAGTACAGATATATAAATAAATATACCTCAAGATTCAGTTTTGATCATCTGCTGATGGCAGATATGGTTAGCGAAACGTGCGTCCAGTGTAAAATTAAAAGTGTTTTGGTGTATTGTACTGATTTAGTGTTTTATTTTGCTGTGTAAGACCAAAGGTTCCAACCCCCAGCTGTAGTTATTTCTTCTATTATATTAACAACACATAATAATAATCTGATTCAAAATATTTAAGGGAGCTTTAATAAAAGCTTTTAGTGTTTATCTGCTAACTCAACAGTAACGATTCAAACAGCATAAAGTTTTTTGAAAAAATTATTAATCTGAATATTATATTTATGATGCACATTATTTTCATAAAACACCGTACGCCCATGCCTATTTTATGAATGAAGTTGGGCGTGTTTTGTTTACAACTGCGTTCCCCTGCCGATACCCCGTAGCTACAGATCCGTTGGTCACACTATACATCTCGTTTAGGACATATTTTAAGTCAAAGTTAATATAAATAAATAATAAAAATAAAGCAGCAGATTTGTTTCCATATTTTTTGAAACCACCAAATTCTTTTTATTTTTTTTTCAGATAAAATGAAATGAACTTCAACGT
This sequence comes from Sitophilus oryzae, assembly GCF_002938485.1. Lineage (NCBI taxonomy): Eukaryota > Metazoa > Arthropoda > Insecta > Coleoptera > Curculionidae > Sitophilus > Sitophilus oryzae. The sequence continues at coordinate 2,226,488 of NW_022147289.1, read as the reverse complement.
CCCAAGAAAAAAGCTTTTAAATAATCAACTTTAAAGAATTATAACAGTTTAAAATAAAACATGCATACTCCAAAATTATATCCTTTACTTCAGTAGAACGAACTTAACACAAAAAAAACAAAGATAAAACTGTGATAACTTAAACACAAACTGAACAGGTGCAATTAACTAATTTTAAGTGTACGTACATTCAATTTCAAAAAATCAAAAATTAAGCCAAAAACTTTAAGCTAGAGTGTAAACTAAACAAAGAAATCTTGTCATTTTTTTCATTATTAGTCTTTAGCTCTACCAACACAACATAAAATTCTTCCCAGAAAGTTGTAATTATTTTTAATACCTTCTATGGATTAAACCACAAGCTGTAAAAAACATACTTCTGAAATTCTATAAACGAAAACTCCTTTCTTTTATAATCTCTGGACATTTAAACCAAGAACTATAACTCAAAGTGATTCTGATCTTCTATAAACGAAAACAATTACACTTTTTGAAACCCACAAATTATTAAACCCAAAACAGTAAACCAAAGTGCATCCCAGAAGACCCCACCAACCGCTCAACGCTCATCAACCCCCCATGCTCACATCTACTTCACGCCACGTCATCTAAGGCCTCACGTTGGATTTCAAAGGGGTGTCCTCCTGCCTGGGGGCCTTGGGTTCGTCCCCTGCCCCCTCAGTGTCCGCAGGTGGAGGTGGTGGAGGCGAAGACCTCAGCCATCAGCAATTCAACATATTTCCGGCGATATTCTCCAGGCAGTTGAACTTCAACGCCTGCCCCCAAGGCAAATCGATGATGGAGGATCTGAGACCGAATCTGGTGGGAGTAGGAAATTTGTTAGGTGAGTAATTTTTGATAATTTTAATTTGAATTGACGCACTTCGTTTCTGTTGACCACACCGGAGGGGTGTCTCACTGTTGGAGTTACATGTATATTTTCTTGACAGTCGCTGGCAGTCGTTGGTGTCTGTCGAGTATAATTAGACAGACATAGGAAGTCTTCTTCGCCAGTCATTGGCCGCCGCACATACGGCTATTTATATCCCGTAGGACGACAAAAATCAAATTTCTGTTGATCCCAAAAAAAGCATGCTGTTTATAGATAAGTATTTTTTATTAGTCAGTAGTACATCCGAATTTGAAAACATTTTAATTTTATTTGTGATATTGCAAGTTATAGTGCTGTTTGAAGACAGACCTTTGTTTCCAAATAGATTTTTGAAAAGAAATACTCACGGGCTAAAAGGGAGTTTCAAGCTGCCTCAAATTACTCATACTGATTGATTTACTCATACTCATACTGGATAAAAAGGACTGGCAAAATCAAAAAAGGGCAGGCCAAAAAAGCCCTTTGAAAGAAGTGCTGCAGAGAGACGTCAACACAGCTTGTTTCGGCGGATAAAGAATTGTCTCGGGCTCCATAATATCTTTTTATCGAAAAACGACAAAAAAACGAAAACCTGTTGTCAGAGGTGATGATATTAATGATGACGAAACAGAAGATAGCGATGAATCAGAATGATTCTTGAGGTACATCGTTTTTTTCAAATTTTTACTCTTTCCATGTATATTTCCAGTAAATCTATGATTTTAATTATTACTTATTATATGAAACTATTAATTTTTCAGTAGAAAATATTTTTATCGTCCTAAAGTAGACAATTTGCCGTATGTGCGCCGCGCCGCTTGGCAGTAAAATGATATTTTGGCAGTAGGTAGATGTACATTTTTTACCCAAGTGAGACACACCTCGACCACACTCAAGCATACGATACTGTCCCCATTAGAGAATTGTTTTTAGTTCTGGAGGAATTTCCAAATAGGGTTGCTATAATACTGGTCTGCAAAAAAATTTTTGTTGAGCTCTCGTGAACGATACGACTACTTGCTGTTAAACATCTTTCAGAACCAAGAACTTATTGGTTTTGATAATTATACTTTATCTTATGAGTTTACGACCATCCAGATAATATATATGTATATATATTTATTTATTTAGTAAAGCATTTATTAGTTATACTGTATTTATTATAATAGTTATACTATCTTTATATATAATATATATTTTAACTTTTTCTACTGACTGAAAATTACCACCACTAATTACTCATCTAAAAATGTTTATTACCTTGAATAATAAATTATAATTCGATAGACTCTCTGAAGATATCAGAAGATTTAGACCTTTTTTCTAAAATCTTCATATTTTGCACTTACTAATACTTTTCAAATAATATTATAACACATTTTTCGTGTACAGGGTGGGTCAAATTCGACGCTTTTAAATGGAAACACCCTTTTCTATAGGAGATAGACGAAAACTAATATCGGTGTCTGGAGCTCAATTTTCTTCAAAAACATGATGGTGAAAATCAATGTTACCGTTTCGGAGTTACGGGGTGTTTTTCAAAAATGTGCATTTTTAACAAATCGCTGTAACTTTTTTGCTATGGAAAATTTTGTATTTCTATGAAAACTTTTCCAACGCACCTTTTTACGTAGAATTTAATGGTTTAAGTATAATTTTTTTAAAATTAATAATTTAAGAGTTATCAACAGAAAAATTGATTTTTTATTTGGGACACACTCTATATTTTTAATTAACTGAAAAGAATTTAAAATTACCTTTCCAAAAATTTCCAAACCCCTCTATCTGTCTGTCCATAACAGAAGACGGTCGATATGTCGAACGCCTGTAGCAAAATCTCATGTCTTGGTTTGCTATTTATTTTTATTGTTATTAGATATAGTTTAAATGTGTTGATGTTGGTTAAACATATTTTAAATTGTTATAAAATTCTACATCTCTCATAGCAAATATTATTTTCGTTTTAATTGATGCTCACAGCTAGAATTTTTTTGCATTACAGCCGGTGCCGTTCAAAGCCTACTTATTTAAAGCGGGCGAATTTTTATATACTCTATATCTCGAAGAGGAATCGAGCAAAATATCAAGTGTGTTATATTTTTGGAAAGGTAATTTTAAATTCTTTTCAATAAATTAAAAATATACAGGGTGTCCCATATAAAATATCAAATTTTCTGTTGATAATTCTTAAATTATTAATTTTAAAAAAATTATACTTAAACCATTAAATTCTACCTAAAAAGGTGCTTTGGAAATGTTTTCATAAAAATACAAAATTTTCCATAGCAAAAAAGTTACAGCGATTTGTTAAAAATGCATATTTTTGAAAAAGACCCCGTAACTCCGAAACGGTAACAGATATCGATATACGGTTTTCACCATCATGTTTTTGAAGAAAATTGAGCTCCAGACACCGATATTAGTTTTCGTCTATCTCCTATAGAAAAGGGTGTTTCCATTTAAAAGCGTCGAATTTGACCCACCCTGTACTCGTTATTTAAGCTCGTGTATTTGTACTCGATTAAAAAAATATATATAAAACTCCATTACGAAAAGGGTGTTGATACTCTCTTTCTTGGTCTTTTTATTCAAAGATTTGTAATAAGTTAGTCATACCTTACCCTTTAGGGTGACTCTTTTTAATAAACAAACATAAAAATCTGTAGGTGTTCAAGGTTTGCTGGACGAACACCATCAACATCTGACATCGGCCGCCGTGGACAAGTCAACGCGCAAGTGCAACACAAGCGGAAGTTCGGCGGAAGACTTCAGCGCCCTCTATGGTGGTCTGCCACATTCGCATGACCACCATGGGAGTCATACCCCAGCGCATACCCCACCCGCCGCTGCCAGGACGATCACAGATCATACAGGTATGACACAAGCCACGCCACCTCACTATCGTGTTAAGGAAAAAATCCTTATCTGATGCATTGAACAGATTGACTTTTTTTTTATGTAAATGAACACCTCGAGGTGAAAGTAGAAATATATACTTTTTTATGTTTTATTATATTTCCGAAAATACAGTAAAATAAGATGTTTTTGCTTCTCATTTAATTCGAAAATGCCCCATACAGCACATCAAATCACATTTACGATGTGTTTACATTTTTAGATGTAGACACAGCGTGACACAATTCCCCCGATGTAAATATGCTACGTTTACACATTGTAGTTCAACACGTATGCACAAAGGTTAAACGTCCGTCTCACAATGTAGCCACAGTATAGCATTTACGCATACACAAAGTAAGGGACACACAGTGTGCCGTAGGATACACAGTGCTCGTGTATTACGTTTAAACTCTGTTTACACATTGCAGTTGTGACTACCGCGTGTATACGTATGTATTTTGCTTCGTATATACATCTTGTGCTAGATAAAACTACTTCTTATGAACGAATTTAGGAAATAATATAAGTTTTGATGCCTAACTTTTCGTTCTTTTTAAGAAATATTTATTCAATGATACCATTTATATCTTTTTAGAACGAAAATTAGGAAGGCAAAACTTTGTATTTTCCAAAAGTATCTCGATCGTAAGTTCAAGAGAAGAACCCTTAAAATTGTTCCATTTTTGTTTTGTATTAAATGTACCATTTTTCTTCCACAAAATGGATTAAGTGGTTAAAAAATAAAATTCTTATATTTCTTTATATCATGGAATGCAATAGCGCAAATAACACAATAATAATAATTATTTACACTGCAGAAACCAGAAGTAAAAAAACACTGTAAAATAATAGAATTTGTATCAAAATGTATTAAAAATATAAGTACCTATTATAACAACATACTAAAATGGTAAACACTGGTATATCGCCACAATTTGGTGGACCTCGTTTAGTCATTTTTTTCTCCTCTTTTCCCTCCAAGCAGTTGGTTTTTAGCATACCCATTCATCGAGCACTCTGTTGGACTTTGTTGTATTTTATTTCCAGATTAACAATCTCACCCTTAAATTTTATATGAAACTGATTATTGAATATTAAACATATCTGTATATTGATCCATCAATAACTTACCGAATATCAGTGTAAGAAGTTCTTTGAAGTGTTTAAATATTTCTTTCTCTGGTTCATTTAGATTTTTATTATTTCCAAATTAAAAAAAAAATTATATTGCAGAGCTAACTTAGCTAACCTCTTTATCATTATACGAGAATATTTGGAGTTTTCATTCATTGGAGTCAAAATTTGGTAAATTGGGTATCGAGTAAGGGAAGAGTCGCTGCTATAACATTAATAATACTCTTAGGAAGGTGTAACAAGGTAATTAAAAACTTGTGCTTACCTTAAAATCTCTTTTAAACTACACACAAACAGAACATTTATATAGAGCTTCCGAATGATAAAACAATAATGGCTGCTAACACATACCACTCCTAGAAAGGAGAAAGGAAATAGGACACGTAAGATACACTTCGCAGTCACATATACAGTCGCTGTGTCTATGCTGAGGCTATCCGCGCGTGCGCAAACCTTCATTTCATGCTAGAATGTAGACACAACAGTACACTATTACAAAGTGTCTATATAGATATTTATATTATGTGTATACGTCACATTTTTACAAGGTGTGTACTATAGGCACAACTATGATACGAAGTATCACACATACATATGACTTATACATTGTATGTCTCATATACCGACGTCAGATTTCATCATCTTAATAATTATTTGTTACGTTACAAAAATCTATTTAGAATCTTGAGTGCATATGGTAAACAACTAAATAGAATATATTCTTATAGTAAATACTGTATCACACAATTTTATCAATATAAACCTGCGTGTATCTCATATGTATATGTTAGAACTAGATGAACACTTAGGTTCACTTTAACATATTTTGTTTCTCATGTGTCTCCGTTGTAGAAACGTAATTTCATTTGGACGTGCTGTATGGGACCTGTTTTTTTCAGTACTTGCATTCATTATTTTAGTGTCCTAGCCATAGAGTAAAGCCGTAAGCATGACAAATTAAGTAATAATTATAATAATAATAGCTCCCGTATATAGCGTTTAACGCCTTGTTGTGGCCTTGGGAGTAGCAAGGTACAGCTTGCTATACTAGAGCCGTTCGGTATACAAGGAAGGTAATGTGGCTAGCACTACGCTTCAACCGCCTATTATTACCTCAGGATTGTGAATCCCAAGTACTCATTTAAGACTGAGTCGACCTAGGTACCCAAACTATTTTTATTTTAATAAAAATAGTCGGCTGATGAAATGCGGGGTGTGGGAATCGAACCCACACCTTGAGAGAGATAATTATACTATTTGTAAATTTGCGGTGAACAGGCAGTTCTAAAAAGTTTTCTAAAATATACAGGAAAATTTAAAAATAATGCACGATTTATTACATCTTTTTTTGCGAAAAAAACTCATTGACGTGTTCCTGGGGTCGAAATATATCACCCTTAAAAGTATTTTCACTTATTTAAGACTCACCCTGTATAAGCATTTTCAGGAAATGCTGGCAGCGTTATCAATTGAAACATAATACCTGTAGCTCTACAACAATTTTACGGTGCAGATATCGACTCAGAGGAAGACTCGTTTGCGAGAGCGGGGATCTGCGCTATCTGCAGTACGATGAGTCAGATACAAATAGTGATACAGAATAGTAAACGTATGATATCTGTTTTGAAATAATAAAAAAAATATTTATAATATAATCGTATACATGATTTATCTATACTTAAATGGATGAGGCGGCGATCGTTCCCTGAAAGCGCTAGAGTAATATCGCGCTTTTGATAACTGTCTGGAGCTGATTTAGCAACGATATTTTTGTCTGCCTTTTTGTATACGGCTTTTAAAATAAATAAATATAACATTCCACTAATCGGCATGCACGTATGCCATATATTTTTTTCATTCTTCAAATTTCATTTTTTAATAATTTTCGAGATAATTTTTAAAATTTATGCCTCTTTCGCGCTGTCTGTCAGCATTTTAGCGACCAGAAAAATGTCTGCCAACAATTATCCACGTTTCTTAATAATAAATAGCTATTTTCGTAATTATAACTCGTGTACCTTATAATATTTTTAATGTCAAAATTTTACCATTTCGATTGACCGCCCTCGCTTTAAGCCCCGGGATCGCGCTGGCAGAGATGACTATTTCATAATGGCTACACAAAAGGATACTTCACACAAAAAATTAGCCATGTAACAATGATAAGGTTTTTTATGTAGCCAACTCTTAGACTATAGTAAATATTAATAAATTTCATAAAACACGCGTTTGTATTTATAATATTTATTATAAAGGTTAGATAATAAAAAGTGACAAAACATAACTTATGTATGTAAGATACTCACTGCCATCTGGTCTTATCTAGAAGAACCTTACTGGAATTCTGCGCCTAACCAAAATAGGAACAAAATTGCCATTAGATAGGTTAGGTTAGGTTAGAGTCCTCTATTCCGGTCCTCTATTAAATTTGTCCACCGAAACACAGTCTGAAAGAATAAATAATATTTCAGATATGTTGATATAGAGAGATCATGGAACAAAATTATGCTTACATAAAAAATCGCTAAAATTATAATGCAAATAATAATAATAAATTGATATTGTCTTTTCTAAGAGAGCTGGCTTTATATTTACAGAAACTGCATATAAATATAATTAATATAATATACTTATCCTGAAACTATAAAAACACTTATTACCCGCGCACTGAGACTCCCAGCTGTTCAAAAAACTGCTTATATTAACATCACAGATTAGGTATCCTATAAGTATACAGATAAAAATCTTGTTCCTAATTCGTGGTACGAAAATTGTTTTTTTATGACGATGTGCAAACGAGTAAAATTTTCTGTGCCCAAAAATAAACTCGCGTAAAATAACAATAAACAGCGTAATAGAGAGATATCGCTAAACCGAATAGCGTGCATGGACGTTAATAAAGCCAGGTGTTATTTCCTTGACGTGAGGCGGTATTAACTCTCTTCATTTATAGTAATTTATAGTTATCGGATCGGAAAGAATTCTGTTCGCGTCGCGTCCGCTATTTAAACTTATCCTAACTTTGAATTCAAAACTTTGAAATTGTTTTGTTTACTAGGTATTTTAAAACTAAAGGGCTAAAGTGCTTATTTCCAGTGCTTTATTGTTCAACGTCTGCCAGTGGGTTTAGGGCAACAAGCAACAAATTCTCTTAGAATCTAAGCCTCTTTACAGGTTCTTTAATATTGGAAGAGGTGGAATCCATATTTTGGGCCATATTTATTTAATTAAATCTAATCCCAGCTACTTAAATATCAAATTACCTATTAAAACTAAAGTAATAATTCAAAACAATTCAAACATAACCTAAAATAAAAGATCTCGCCGGCCGGCCCCGGTTGTCAAATACTCGCACATGCCTATTTAAGCAATTTTTAAACGTTATTTAGAAATAGCGCTTGGTGTAATGTGTAATTGATCCGCAAATTACGTCAGGCGGTAACGTTATTAGCGGGTGTTGCGTTAAAAATTGACTCGCGCATATCGTAACCATGATAAGGTACGCGTAAATACTGCATGACGCTATTCGGTTTTCCGATATCTCTCTAATAACTGTACCGGTCAGGCGCTGTGCACAATTTTAGAGGTTATAAGTGGGCGTGCTATGTGCGCAAACTAGTAACCTAACTGTGCCCGATTCCGAAAATTGGAACCACGAAAAACAATAAAGAAAAAACAAAGTTTATAATCTGTATAATCTGTGTTAACATGTTCTTCGTCGATCTTGGTTTCCTCTAACTATGTAACTACGTCGATTACTTAATATGCATCAGCTTTACAAGAAATCACATAACGTGGCATCATTTTTTACTAAATATATTATGGTAAATTCACACAAGGTTTTGTGAATATGTCTAAAGATATGCTTTTATGTCTAAAGATATGCTATTTTACTACAAGATTGTATTTCTGATTTAAATTTAATTCTTAAACTCACAAAACTCATTGTAAAAATGATATCGTTAAGTAATAATCATTTTATTAATAAACTGTTTTGCAAAATTACATTTTTTTTTTTGTAAAACCATTCAAATATATCTTATTTTTACAAATTTCTTATTAAAAATACTCTAATGTATCAATATTTTTTTTTTTGTAAAATTACTTATATTTTTTCAGTGTGACCTGCCCTTACCACTTTTCGTCTCGCGCTTCTGTGTCACGGCCGTCATTGCCTTGAAGTTTTATTCCCAACGCGCGTATAAAAGTGTCACTTCAAAAATTATGAAAAAAATGTGTACCTCTACAGACTTGCACCCACTACTCTATCATTAAAACAATAATTTTAACAGTACCGTCAGAAAAACATTTATCTCCCTTTACCGATATTGTTAAGCCCTATTTTACGGATAACAAAATAAATCCGCGTAATTACTCTGTAATTAGAACACCCTTAGAGACCTTCACCCCCCAAAATATACCAGCACACACACATGTCAACTTTTAGCCAACTCCTCGCATGTACGTACAATATGTGAAATTGAGTGTTAACCATGGTCAAGACAATGCATTGAAATCATTGTCCCGATACATATGCTCTAATGCTAAGCGCACTCTATTTCTGGTAAATCGACACTTGATTAGAGCAGGGCCCGGTTCCATATGGGTCACGCCTTTGGCTGGGGGAATAGCGGTTTAGTGCTGGGATTAAGGGATGAGAAAGGGAGGGGATAGGGGCTTAAAGGATTAGTTGGATGTGGAATTAGTTTAGCAGAGGTGAAGTGTAGATTAGAATATACAGGTAAAGTTGCTCATTTTAGTGATGTGTCGGTATTTGAGTAACGCGATTTTTTTTAGCAACGCGTCGCGCTTCACAACGTATCAGGAACCTGTTACTGAAGAACGATGATCATAATGACGACAAAATTATAAATTATTTATTATCGCTCTTGAAGTTAGCTTGAACCGTAGTAACCGCATATCGACGTGTTTAGCTCCAGCCGTCACGATTTCGTCAGTCGCCAACAGTAGTAACTGACACTGGTATGTACGTAGCGTCGCGCGTGTTCGCTCCAGGTGTCGCGCTCCTAGAGCCGTAGTTCCGCCTGTCGCGAACAGAAGTAACTGGTAACTGCTGTAACTGATTATCGACGCTCGACCTCGGCGGCGACGTAACTTCGCTCCAGCCGTCGCGCTCCTAGAGCCGTAGTTCCGTCTGTCACGAAGAGAAGTAACAGGTCCCTGCCTCCCCGCTGTAACTGGCTATCGACGCTCGACCTCGGCGGTGACGTACTTCGTTCCAGCAGTCGCTGGAGCGCTTCTAGGGTTCCGGTTTTGCCTGTCGCGATTTAGTCGGTTACTATTGGCGTTGGCGCTCCCGTCGCTAAGTTACTTTCAAAATAGCGATTTTTGGTATGTACTAGGCATGGTATAAAATAGCGTTGTTTGAAAGATGAAACGCAAAAGGCAAATAAAATACAATAAAAATATTTTATTTGCTTTTATGCATTTATATCTATTTTTAAGGTTAGGGTAGGCCAATAAACATTTTTTTTGACAGTGGTTTGGACTTTGTTCTTGGTTTTAACATTAAGTATATTATATTGCAATACACATAAATATGAGCCGTTGATTTTATTTAAACGAAAATTATTCGTGAAAAATAACAAGGAATGTCATCGTTTTTCTAAAAATGAGATAGATTGACTATACACAATTATAAAATCAATATTTGGAAAATGAGTAGCAGATATAAGTTAGATATATTTTTAGCGATGACCGCGACACTTTGGAAGTCGGAATCTCGGTTACAAAATCGCGGTATTTTTCTGGAACGGTCGCTATTGTAACGCGACTCATGTGGAACCGGTATTCCCATCACTAGCCCATTTAGAGAAAATTAAATACTAATCTGTTAGGGATCGTTCAACGTTACGTCGTCATTATTTGTCAAATATGCATTTTAGGGTGTGTCTCAGATTGTATTTCTGATTTAAATTTAATTTTTAAACTCACAAAACTCATTGTGAAAATAATATCGTTAAGTAATAATCATTTAATATTAATAAACTGTTTTGCAAAGTTATATATTTTTTGTAAAACTATTCAAATATTTCTTATTTTTACAAGTTTCTTATTAAAAATACTCTAATGTATCAATATTTTTTTTGTAAAATTACTTATATTTTTTCGGTGTAAACTGTATAATTCGCCGCATTAGGGCCCATTAGACCCCTTTAATGATAAAATCTACTTTACAAAAAAATAGATACTACCCACACCCACTTTCAATATCAAACTATTTTATTCTGTCCACTTGCAGATGGCGCCTTCAAAAAACTGAAACCCGAGCCTCAATCCGCTACCGGCGCCTCCTCGATAGGTGGCGCTGTCTCGCCGGGCGGCGGGCCTTCCCACGCCGGCCACACCCCCACCACCGCTTCGTGTCCGACGCCTGCGCGTCGCCGCCACCGGACCACGTTCACGCAGGAGCAGCTGGCTGAGCTGGAGGCGGCCTTCGCCAAAAGCCACTATCCGGACATCTATTGCCGGGAGGAGCTGGCCAGGAGTACGAAATTGAACGAGGCCAGGATACAGGTGAGTCGTTTGTTTCGTATTGGTGAAGAACAAAAAAAACGATATCTTTAACAAAAAAAAACATAATATTAACTTAATAAAAAACATAATATTAAATTATACTATATATACTATACTATACTATACTATACTATATAATTTTATATTAAATTATATTGAATATTAAATTATATTGTCTTAGCGTACGACCAATCTTACGATGGAGGCGACATAAACGACGCGACGCCGTGATGTGTTGCATTGATTGTAATACACTTACTACACTATGCGGAAAACAGTCCAAAGCAGGTCAAGGAGGACCTCGGCGAAGGGCATTTTTGGATTCTTGGATATAAGGGTTTAATATGTTTAAAAGCTTTGATTTTTGACATATTTAAAGATATTTAAATATGCATGCTATAATAAAACAGTTTGTCAACACCTTGTACATTACTTTTTAGAATTAATTCTTGTGCTGACTTTCATGCCAGAGAAATAAACTTTACTAAAAAAATTGATTGCTTCCTTAAATGTATACAGGGGTATCAAAAATTACTGGTCTATTTTAAATATTTATTTTACATAAAAACTTCTTATTTAATTTACCTACAATAAGGTTAATAAGTAAGTATTTATTATTTTACCAAGAAAAATGAAGCAGTATCTGCTGACGGAAGGAATGGATATGTTACTAGTGGTTTTATTTTGTGAGGACAATTATTGCTGAAGGATTTATGCTCAAAGATATCCAAAAAAAAATTTCTTGACAAACGTTCCTTTGAAAAACTACTTTTCTTATTTCGCAGATCTGATAGTGTGGTATATGAAAAACCTATTAGGCAGAAAGCTGTCGTTGGAAGTGAAGAAAATGAATTTGCCTTAATTGGTTCTGTTATAGAAAGTACATAATATATCTACAAGTCATCGTAATATAAATCAAAGAACTACTTCTTTATTTTTCTTGATAATAAATACTTATTTATTAAATTATTGTCGGTAAATTAAATAAAAGTAAACTGTTATAAATTTAAATAACATCCATAAACTACTAGCAAATTGCCATGGCGACACCAGCAATATAATTTTTTAGTAAAGTTTATTACTCTGGCTTCAAAGTCAGCATAAGAATTAACTCTGAAAAGTAATGTACAGGGTGTTGACAATTTTTTTTATTGTAGCATGCATATTTAAATATCTCAAAAACCAAAGCTTTTAAGCATATTAAACTCTTATAATAAATGCCTTATTTTATGCCCAAGAATCCAAAAATGAAATAAAATACAAGGTATTCCATAAGAAAAAATACAACTTCGGTATGGATCTTAGTTCTGACACACCCTGTACGTTTGAAAATAATTTTAAATTATGCAGATTGCCTCTCTACATATACCCATAAAAAAATTGTTTCTATATCTTTCCGTTTTTGTATAATCAACTGAGGTGAATGAGGTGCGCCACCCTGTATACCACAAAATTAATATTTGAACATGCGTTTATAATGTGTATAGTAGATATTTAAGAACAAAGCTTTTTACTTAATTTGCAGAAATATAATTACAATATATTTATTATTTAAATTTAATATAATGAATTAGTATATAAAATTGTATGTTATGTTTGTTTACGGCCTTAATTGATTAATATAACAGTAGTATTGCTTGATGAGTAATACTATAGTCTGTCCAACGAGAAGAGCCTTGACAGTGATAGATGTGTCTGTCATTTTAATTTCAAAGTAGTTTATTTTATTTTACAAAGAAATAAACTGGTACAACTGGAACGCATAGCAGGATATATTTAAAATTTGATTGACAAGATGACAAGTGATTACTTCAAAATATTGTGAAAAAAACTGTATAAAACTGAAAAAATGTAATCGAGTTATTTTATTTAATAAAAACGGTATGTGTTAATACAAAACAAACAAGAACAAGACACTACATACCAAAAAAAATATAAAAAAGAACTATTATTTACTTTCAAGCTTTATGAAACTACCCGCATTTATGATTATATTTATCAATATAACTTATGTACAAATACAAATTTGTAATATTCCACAGGAATAAATAAAACAACATAGGTAAATAAAGCAAACTATTTTATTAATAATAACACCTACCAAATTTTATACCTTAAAGGTTGATTAACTAACTTTAATCTTAATTTTTTTAAACCAGTACCTTTTGACATTATTTTTCTGCAGTACTAAAATCCATTATTTACCTATCGTGTGATGTCGATATTTTACAGCTACTCCAGTTTTTAGTATGTGTTTAGTTTGATCCTTCTACCATATACGAGATGCACTTATCTACGACGAAATGGTATACAAACTTTATCGATGGCAACTTCATTGGTGTATAAGACCATATAAGACTTTCTGCCTGGGCAGCGAGTATTAACCATAAACTGTGCTCTGGGTCTACAGTTAATTTTCACTCGATTTTTCCTCCACTTGACTTCAAAAGACACAAAACACACGTAATAATACGAATCAAAATGCATCATCTTCCAAAACGCAGGGTATTTAACAAAAGTTGACACAAAATTATAACCTATAATTTGGCAAGACTTTGACAAGCGTCAAAAATGACAAAAATCTAAAGGCGAGTTCATACGCATCGGCGTCCGTTTGTCGTTCATCGTTCCGTCAAACCAATAAAATTGAAATACGATCTGTCATTTTTTAAATAAACCAATAAAACTGGTTAAAAACAACAAGACACGACGTATGACGGATTTATATTTAAACCCATCCATAGATAACTTAAAAATTATTAGAAACTTTTTTTAGTAAAATAAATAGATTGGTATGGGACGTCATCTGCTTTTCTTCTGTCATCGTCTGTCGAAATCTTACCTAAGAAAAAAAAAACAGAGTTTAGCAACATCATCAATATATCGAGCTGATTGGGAAAATTATTGATTGACCCGATGTCAACAAAAGTATATAGAAAACTATTTTCTATATAAACCACAAATTTGAACAAATAAATTTAAATTTTTAAGCCCTCACCGGAGGTCACTGGTTTAATCAAATCATGCAGTAATATACACCGTTTTGTAAGTAATTTTATAATAAATAATTTTGGTAACCGCCAATTAATAAAGTTGATCTATCGGAGATATTTAGCAAAAAGCTAAAAAAAATGTTTCCAAAAATCTAAAAAAAGGTTTGACTGCTAGTATGTTAAACTGGACCACAATAGCTAACGCCACACAACCTTCTGCTTTAGGGGATTTTGTTCCACGAGCACTATGTTATTGAAAATAAGTGTCCTGAACTATTTTATGAAAATGAAATTCCATTTCATAAAGGATAACTTGCAAAATAAAAACACTAAATCACCACAATACACCAAAACACTTTTACTTTTACACTGTCACTTTTACGTAATCTGTCGTTGTTCTCAATTTCATGCGTAAATTTAATGGAAGGAAAACGATTATTTAACTTAGAAATAAAATTATCTATGGTGTCTGAATGTGTGTCAAAAACAGCAAAAATATCATCCACATACCTTGGAAAATACTCGAACTGATTCTTAGCCTCCACTTCAAACCTGCTCATGAATAAATTAGCCAAAAATGGAGACAATGGATTACCCATTGCTGTACCTTCCCGTTGTTCAAAAAAGTTGTTATTAAATTGAAAACAATTTTGTTTCATACATAACGATGTAAGCTCAATATATTCAGTCACAGTTTTGTTGTCGAGACCATTTGCGTTCAGTAATTCCTTCAAGAAGCCTAAAGTATGTGGAATTGGAACACTTGGGAACAACGAAGATACATCAAAGGAGACCAAAATTTCACCTCCATGCAATGTTATATCTTTAATTTTGTTAATGAATTCAATATATTATTTTAACTGCGAAAGAAGGTTCATGATCAGGTAAATTTTCCCTTAAATAAAAACTCCCTTGATAACCATTTTCACCAAATTTCTTGTAAAGATTGTAATCAGAAATATGTTGGGCAAACTAGAAGATCAATATTAACTAGATTTAAAGAACATTTAGCTCAGATAAGATATGGTAGACCGGATAAATCTTGCGTTGCCGAACATATTGTTGATAAAGAACATTGTATAGATCTTAATAATTTAAAATTAATTAAACAAGTCTCAAATTACAGGCAATTAGATGCATATGAAAGCATCAGAATTAATAAATGTAAAGATAGTATGAACAAAGACAACGGTCTAATTCCTTCAAGTTCTTTGTTCCTACTACTCTAGTGGCGGAAATCTAACTGTTACGCTCAGTGGGCTCTGACGCGGTTTACTAGATTTTGCCACGTCTACTCGGTGCCCACTGGGCGAGTATATAAACGCTCAACTTGTAGATTGTACTTTAGTTTATAATCATCTGCTGATGATGCTAACATGGTTAGTGAAACGCGCGTCCAGTGTAAAAGTAAAAGTGTTTTGGTGTATTGTGGTGATTTAGTGTTTTTATTTTGCTGTGTAACACCAAAGGTTCCAACCCTCAACTGTAAAGGATAACTTGTTAGCCATCAATCCAAAATATCTCAATTCTGTTCTGTCTCTAATGCGTGAATCATACACGCACATCGGCATCGGGCCTCGCCGCTCCACGGCCTGTCTCGAGGGGGTCCCCCATACATCTCCCCCTTCATACCGCCCGCTGCCAAAGCCACCCCCGCCAGCGTACCGCCGCTGCTCCGTGGAGGCCCTAATTCAATCAGAGATTTAGCCCAAGCGGGCTGATGTTCTCTGTGTCTCTCTGTAATTGTGCGCTTTGCTGTGCTGTTTCTACTTTGTAGCGCCGCCAATGCAAGGCTGCTTTCATCTCGGTTTTGTATAAAACCGGTTGAGACAAAGGGAGATAGTGACGCCACTGCTGATACTAAAACCACGGCATATAAATCACACGGCAGGCTAACTCTGCCCAGATCCCATTGTTTTAAATTTCTATAAAATTTGACCTTGAAAACACCATTATGGGTGCCGAATCAGGGCCGGATTAAAACGTATCAAAAAATTTTCTTGATACGACACATTTTTTTGAAAAAACACCCCGATTGCAAGTCGCAAACATGTAATTTAAAGAAGTGGCTGGAACTACCCGAATCTTCGAATATGACACCATAAAAGACCAAAAACTTTATAGTAACTTTTCAAAGTAGGGGTTCCCAATAAGTGCTACCATAATGCCTCCATTAAGTTTTTGTTACTTTATAGTAACAATTTAAGTTACGGGGTAGTCGCGGCCACGACACCTAGTTTCTTTTGATTTATAGTAGCATCGAAAGTAGCAAAGTGGTTACTGCTACCTTCCTAGGTCACTATAAAGTAGCCGTCGCTCATCCATTGCCACTAAAAAGTCACGGGGGTCAAAAACGGCTACTTTATAGTGACCGTAACTTAATATACCCTAATAAATGTGTAATTGTCTCAGATTGCATCGTGTGCTGCTCTGTTTTAGTGTTTTCTTTCACTTGCTTTTAAGCTTCATTAAAATTTTGTAAAATCCCTAAGGTGAAAAAAAAATTAGATGTTCTAGTACTTTCTACCGAAGAATTAAACAAAAAGAATCACTACGAGCCGATGCCTAAACATCAAAAACAAAAACTACATCTTTCTATAATCCTCCTACTGATGAACATCACAAATCAGGTAGTGACTAAGACATTTTTGAAGTTGTTTCTGTAGATGAGTGTAGTGTTAGTTCATCTGAAACTGAATCTCAGAGGAGAACTAATTTGAGAACCAACAATATAAAACCTTAGAGCTAAAAGAGTGGGCGTAAAAATACTCTATGCCTCATCTGAATAATATAGAAACCCTAATAATAGAAATGCACAATCAGTAAAAAATAACTTCAAAGGACAAGGCGGAACGTTATAGTGGCACCAATGGAATGTATAGTAGCCACCACCGCGATCGGTGTAGCAACGCTCCAATTAAGTGGCAATGTGGTGGCGCAGGGAACTTTCTTGGAAAAATCTCTTTATGGTTCCAAAGAATCGTTGACCAAGTAGTTCCAATAAAGTTATTGTTTTATAAAATCACCTTGGGGTAGCTACAATTGTTACTTTATCCATTCGAAGATTTTAAAGGTCCAAACGGGTAGGGTTGGCTTAATATATTATTGTTCCCGGTACTTTGTGGAAGCATATGGAACTATAAAGTATTTTTCGGATTAAACGGCCATATTTTTTTAAGACGAACAGCCAAATGGCTTAAGCATTATGCGTTTTCAAGCTAAATATACTTAGATTAAAGCTTTTTTTCTTAGTTATTTTGTTATTTCTGACGGTGGACTAATATTTTAAAGTTTAACCCCAGTTTGAAGCAAATTATTATTATTTTTTAATTACTATTGCAATAATATAATAATTTGAAATATTTTCAGAGGCGCTCAAAAATTTTGTCATATAAACCCACTATTTTATTCAGTAAGGTCGATTGCGTTCTGAAATTTACCTAAAAAAGGCGTTAAAATCACACGGTAAATAACGAAAAAATAATAATGGCTTGATACTCCTTGAGAAATCTCAAAGAGTCACTTTTTATTAATTCAATGTCGTAATTTGTTAGTATATGATTCTCAGATTCTTCTTAAATGATGAATGCAATGGTGCGTAATGTTAGCGTTAACATTATAGGCATTTTCATAAAAGTGTATATTTTGGGTGGTATACCACAAAATTTGCAGGCTAAAATAATATTTAAAAAGCATTATTGTCACTTTTTCAAACATGTCTTTCAAACCTTTCAAGTTAATATCTGTTAGTAAGGAGGTTCATTTCAAATATGCGCACATGGTGCACACACTGTCACACTGTTTTTTTAATAAAAATATTGTTTTTTATTGCATTATTGCATTCCTTCCTGACCACTTTAAATTATCTTTGCTATATAATATTAGCTATTTATAATTCTAGTAGTTATCTGGTCTAGAAGAACAAAATGCTAAATAAAAAAATAGAAGAGATTTTTGAAATTCATCAACCAAATAGGTAAAGTTAGTAAAAATTTATATAAACCTTCGTGACCTCTGGATTATGCACATAAAAATTTGCACAAAAGATCATTTAAAAGACATGAGTTAATTATTTGGACATAGCCGATTTATGAAATTCATACTCTTAGGGAATAGAATAGGGAATGGAAGTTTGCTGTACGAAAATGCATTACTATACCATCTAGAAAGTTTATTTAGTAACATCAATAATATGAACTATTTGATTTGAATATTAAATAATTGTGAATATTTGAAGTTTTCAGTCCCCTGATCTTTTTGATTTTTCCAGAGCAGTAATACTCTCTTTATACGTTATTTTCATTCCTAGAAGGCTGACTTAAAGAAAATATTTCTTCTTCAATTGAAAACTTTATACGTCAGAGCTATTTATTTTAGTAATACAGTTTATATGGGACCATGAGTAGGGTAAATAGTCATTTCACTATTTATTATTTTCGAGAGATTTTCTTTTTTCAGATTTTGCAAAATTTCGTCTTTGGTTCGAGTTTTAAAACACCCTATACATAATTTTAAAGTAAAAAAACCTTCACGGAAGAGTGCCATCCACCCTCTCTCCCACCATACATAATTAGTTTCAGTCAATGGAATAGTTAAAAACTTTGAAAAAAAGTGTTAAAAAGCAAGATTTTAAAATAATTTTGTGGCCAAAATTGAAATACTTTGATTTCGATAACTGCTAGAATAATAATTAAGGTTATTTATTTCAGACGGGTTTAATTAAAATTTTTATTTTTGGTATACAGTGTATCATAAAGTATACAGGGAATAAAAAAATAAATACATAATAATATTTAAAGAGAATAAAAATGCTCTAAAATGCTTTTGAAATTGGCATATTGGACGGCTTTTTACAAATTTTAAGTAAAAAATGTGTAATAATTCAAAAATAACAAAATCGATTTTTTGAAAGGATATACAGGGCGAGTCTTAAATAACTGCAATTATTTTTAACCCCAGAAACACGATTATGAGTTTTTTCGCGAAATTTTTTTTTAATAATTTTTTTTTAGTTAAAAACCATAATTTCTTGATAATATGGCAACATAGGTAGTAGATCAAATTTATCAGACAGAAAACCCACAAAAACTCCAGTGGTTCTTAAAATTTAAGCAAAAAAATTTTTTTTTTTTAAATTTTTAAACTAAATAACTCGGTTATTTTGGAGTTGATTTGAAAAACGGCAAAGAGAAAATATGTTTCTTTTATCGAGATCTACCAGCCCTGAAAATATTTGCACTTATTCAAGATTTGCTCTGTATAATACCCAGAAAATCGACAATTGCTAACTTTAATATGAAATACGAGTAGCTCTAAAACTCTTAAAAAACATAGTTTAAATACTGAATTTGTAAAGCTCACTAGCTCTATCTTAGATAAAAATAGAGATAGATAGACTAGGTATCTATAAAGAAGTAAACAATTATTTAAATCAATTCATGAACGATTCGAGATGTAACGCGAACGTAGTCGGGGGAAAAAGCTAGAAGATATTTAAGTTCAACTTATAAGCTTTTTTCCACCCTTAAATAAGAACTCTTGACACAAACTCTTCTAGCCTATTACGTTTCCCAATTGCAATTGCAACCGAGTGGACGTTTTCAATCGCAACGAACCCCCTTCGCAACGAACTTCATCGTTCCTTCAAACTTCATCCCCCCCTCAACAGTCTTCACTATAATACGCGCCCTAATAATATTCCACGGATATTTTAAGACGCGCCACTTCCTCTCAGTCCACCCTTCGGCGACGGGGTTAGTCCTTCTTTTTCTCCCCCAATCTCCCCCCAGTAAAACCCGGCTCATCCCTGGGAGGGACGGCTAACTTCGTTACGGATCCATTTGATGGAATCGAGGGTCCCTCCCTGCGTTGCCTCCCTCCTTTGGGGTGGCCGTGTCGCCTCCACCCACCCCGTAAGGCTGCGAGAGAAGCAGTTCGTCGGAAGAAAACGTGCCTAAACTACTCGTCTTTGTCTTTTGTCTGTTTCGGGTTTTTGTACTTTCTCGTTTTTTTTTGGGTCTTTTTGGTTCGTTCGTTTGTTGGACCTGCACGAATCTCTATGGGGTCGAACAAACTGACCTGAGGCTAATTTGTTTTTGGATTTTTTTTGTTGTAGTCGTTAAGACTAAATTTTATAATAGTTATTTACAGTACAAGTGTGTTCATGAACATGATTACAACAACGAGTGTGAACGATTAGAACGACGAGGTCGTAGAGCGAGTCGTTCTAATCACACGAGTGTTGTAATCATGTTTAAACGCACGTGTCATGTACAACGTTTTATCTACAACCGATAAATAAGAAAATACTGTTTTAATTTTCGTTTATTAGTCGCCCACCTTTAACACCTTTAACTATGACATTTGTCACATTTATGCTGAAAAGTCAGTTTGCCCTGTCAAGTAAACGCGAGCACTTTTTGCATAACTTTTTGCTCAGAAAAATCATTTTAAAAATTACGATGAGCGATTGCGAAAGTCTCCCTTCAGATGTAGAACTTGCCGCAGTACGTGCCGCGGAATCATTATTGCCGGAAAAGTTAATATATTTAGATGTTCGTAGTTGTTTTTTATTATTATAGCAACTAGTTGTGTTATAGATTCATAACACCACGAGTTGTGTTATGAATCTCATAACGTAACTGAAATACTTAAAAAATAGTGATGTAAAAACGTTATAACTAAACGGTTGTAGATAAAATATATTTACCTACTTACGCAATATCATTGTAAATCTAAATTTAAAAAAATGTGAATCATGTACTAAAAAATTATGATAGGAATAATAAAAATACTTGCTATTTTAAATAAATTTTATCAACGTTCATGTCATATTTATTTAAATAAAGACCTAAAATAAAATGTGGGTCCTCAGGCAATACCATAATAACAAATTAAATGACCGTATGATTGAATAAAAACGGCGTCAGCGATGGCAATGAAGTGAAGATCGCTGTTATTTTATGTTATGTTATGTAAATTTATATGGGAAGTTTCATCGATATTCATTTCATAGCCATCGCTGACGCCGTTTTTATTCGATCATACGGTATTAAAAATGTCAAAAAACAGCATTGATATTTTAGTAAACTCTAATAATTAAATATAATGATAATACCCAGTGGGCATTTTATTCCCTTAAGGAAAATGTGTTCCAGGTAATATATTTTTTTTCCTATATTTTAAGATTGATTGACGGATTCATTTATTTGTGGTCACTTCCTGTTTCACCAAAAATGACTACAACTTTAGATTTTTAAATGGCACGCTCGGCATTTTTTTTACTTTTTTAGATATTTATACTTTTGTACTCTCTCCTACTACTGAATTTATAAAATATGATTATACCTAATATACACAGACCGATATCTCCATAATAACCATAGATAAAAGAAAATAATCTTCTATTAAGATAGATATGAAACTTAATAGTAAAATTTTGGGTCAAAGCGCCCCTCCGTGTTCTTAGTAGAGACTACGTTTAACCCAGCGCCTTCGCCTTTTCTACTGTAAATATTTTTTATGTTTATATTTGATTTCAAAGGATTTAGTTTTACAGTTACACTGATATATTAGTATATCAGAGTAACTTTAATAAAACATAAGAGAATATATATATTTTACAGTTTATTAAATATAAATTTTGATTACAAGGTAGAAAGTAAATCACAATATTTGACAAAACTTATAAGTATACCATTTTTACAGTTAATAAATAATAAAACTATTTCTGACTATGATATTTAAAATTTAGATAGATAGAATATTAAAAAACATACCGGTATTTGCAGACGCAGGCCCAAATTCAATAAAAACCAACAATTTTCCCGCGAAAATCGGGCTTTTTTCACAGAAAAGGTATTTTTTGATGTATCAACAATCATTGTCAAGTTGACAATATACAGGGTTTTTTCTAATTAGTCTAAAAAATTGTGATGTAATTCCTCATGTCTTCTTAAAACAATTTTTATATAACCATTGGGTCTAAAGTACTTCCTTTCTGATCTACAGGGTGTTAAAAATTTAAAAAAAATCGATATTTTGCTTAACATAAATGGTACACTACTGCTTTGTTAAAGAAAATATATTTTTTCTTTGACTGGCCATCCTTTACAACAAAATTGATCTTTTGAGTTTTTCTTGTTCATCAAACGGTTGCCGAGAAAAAAATAAATATACTTATTAAGAGCCCGCCTTAAGCCGTTTTCTAACGATTTTTTATTTTTTAGATTAATTAGGAAACACCCTGTATATGCATATCACAGGCAACCAAATAAACTAGTAACCTCTAAAAATTATTTTTCCTACCACTAGCGACGTACCGTGTTTTTAGTGAGTACTAAATTATTTTATCAAAATTTCACCATATAAGTTTCCAGGCAATGATAATAACATTAATTTATTGTACCGTGCTGGCAACTGTTACTCTTGGGTCGGTACTTACATGTGTGGAAGTAAATCGCATAGGGATCTTATTAAGTCGGAGTGAGAGAAATGCGACGGTGTACTGTTGCGGCGTTGCCGGTACGCCTTCCCCTATCAGGTAAAGTAAAATCACGATCGCAAACCGCTTATTTTTAAACGACGAAAAAAGTTAACTAGATAAAATCATTAGATATGTCTCAGCATCTGAAATTAATCATCATCTGGAATTATAAGGATATGGTTAGGATGTTCATTTTTTTTATAACGATAAAACATCAGTAATCGCGATAATTTAAAAACTTAACTTTTTAACACATAACACGCTATAACTTAAGAACAACTTTAGATATTGAAACTTTTTTTTTTTTTGAAAATCCGATCTATTACAATATGTTTAAATGAGAAAAAATTGATAAGGTTGTTTTTTCCATTTTCCAAAAATTTTAAACAACCTATCCATTTACTTTTAGTGCATAGAAATTTTCAGCAATCGTGTAACTGTTTTATTTATAAAGATTTTCACATACTGTCTGCGAAGAAAATATAGCAGAAATGTTAAGAAAGATTTTGAAAAACTACAATCAATTATTTTTAATAGATTTTGAGATATCCATTCATTTTGAATTCAGAGTTCTAATAGCGCAACCACTGTCGATCACCAACTCAATTCCACTTATTTTTACCAAAAATGCAAGTGTTTCTAACTTGCACTTAAAAATGTTCATGCTATAGGAAAAATTACAAGGACTCGTTAATAAATAAACAAATGAAGTATCGCCAGACGTAATTAAATCGTGAAGCTGAACGCATGATCTACTCTCTAGAACTGTAAGTACTGACAGAGGTACTGATTGGGTCGTCCGGTGGACTGCGACAAATCTATATTATCCCCTTCCACGTCTCTTAGCAATATGCGCAGTTTCTCGGTTTATTTCGTACGTTTGGCAACGTGTTTACTGTTCTCTCTTTGTTCAGTACATTATAAACGCATTGTACTCTTCTTACATACGGAAATCTCGACCCAAGATTAACCTTTGCCAGCCCTTAGTATAAAGATCTACATTCAAAATAATTTTATCGATAAAAAAATTACTAACTTGAACTGAAACATTATGATATTAAGATTCAAAACAGTTGTTCTTTGAAAACAATATTACAATGCAATAAACACACAAATAAAAAGCAAGAAAGCTCTAAAATATAATATGTGGCAAGTATATTATCAAACCGTGGTATTTTTGTGCATACAGCAGATTTATTTACATATACAGGGTGTTCCGGAATGACATGCTAATATTTAAAGGCGTGATTCTTGGACCTATTTTATTAGAGAAAAACTTCATATAAATGTATGTTCTAAACATTTTAATTTCTGAGATACAGGGTGGTAAATTTTTCTAAAAGAAAACTTTTTTTAATACAGATATCTTTATAAAAAAAATATTTTCAAAATCTCCATTCTTTTCTAAGCATTTTTTGTCTCTTGATATTTTTGGTCTGACGCATAGCTTTTGCTTAAAAAATTAAAGTCTGTTTATTTCAGGGTCAAATCGCTGAAAATACGATGCGGTGACTGTTGTGTGGAAATCATTTCTGCATCAGATGGAAGAAAATTACGAAATGAAACAATTTTTTTGTATATCAAAATAAGCATTTTGATGCATGGAAGACGTATATCAAATATACCATCAAAGATATTTTGAAAAAAAAATTAGAAAATTTACCACCCTGTATCTAAAAATTTAAGATGTTTACACATGCATGGGAGACGTATATCAAATATACCGTCAGAGATAATTTGGAAAAAAAAATAGAAAATTTTACCACCCTGTATCTAAAAATTTAAGAAGATCAGGACATATATTCATATGAAGTTTTTTTCTTCCTTGGTCCAAGAATCACCTCCTTAAATATTAGCATGTCATTAAGGAACACCCTGTATACTCTAATACAAAATGTCGTCAAATTAATATTATAAATAAGAAAATGCGTCTCACATGCTCTTAGATTATGGTGTTAATATCTCAAAACAACTACTTTTTGAGCTAATGGATATACAGAATCAAATACAATAGTCCAGGATATAAGCCAAATCTCCCAGAAAATAAAACAGTGACTTAAAAAAATAAAGCTTACATAAATAGTAAAACACTGCACTTCTTTGTGTTGTAGCAAATATCTATGTGATCAACGAGTAATATTGTCTGAATAAAAATTTGTTGGAAGAATTAAAATTTTATTTTTTTCTTATTACAGGTTTGGTTTCAAAATCGCAGAGCCAAATATCGTAAGCAGGAGAAACAGCTGCAAAAAGCCCTTGCACCAAGTGTTCTTCCTGGATGTAATGGTGCTATGATGAGGAATATCTATCCAGGTGCTGCTAGGGGATATCAACCGTATCCACATCCAACTGCGATCAATAGATATCCACAGGTAAGGGATATAAAAAGAGAAAATAACTTTACTCTAATGCAGAAAATTCAGCAAGTAAAGAACAGAAGCCTGAAGAAGTAATATATTAATATAATAAACTACGATTAAGCAAACACAAAACACATTTTAAGATATTTGAAAGTAAAAGTTAGGATAGCGACTTATTTATACATTTGGGTATTCATTTTAAACAAATACTTTCGTTTTTGCTATTGTTTGAATTTTTTCTTTTATTCATAGAAACGGTCGATACACAAATGTTTCGTTAGTAAAATTCAGTACATTTAATCAATTAGTGTTTTTAATATTTTTATTTTAAACGTTTTAATAAATAAAAATAAGCTTGGAACTTGATCCATTGGTAAAATAACTACACACTATATTTTGCATATTTTTTTATCTTTTCCTGTTTTACTCAAACACTTTTTCTGTTTCTGTCATACATAGTATACAGAGCACATGAGGATCGTGTAAGTTCTTTGAGGCGCTTTGATGTCCAATTAATGGGTTCTCTCAGTTGTGGTCACTGTCTCTAAAATCAGATTTTATTTTTTAGTCATTAAACTAACAAAAAGGGGTCTCTAAAAAAAGTTTGATGTTTCATAACTTTTTATTTTGTAATCCGATTTTTATGATTATGTAATGGCTTATATTCTTCGGTTAGGTCGGTGTATACCGGGGTAAATCAAAACGTTGTATTTTGCAATACATTCAAGACACCTTGTGGAAAAAATGAGACGGGAATTTTTGATATAAAAAACACTTTCCTTTAATCGAAGTTGAATTCCTAACATTTCATTTTTTGAATTATTTCATTATCTCTACTTTTTTATGAGCTACCCATTTTTAAGTAAAGTATTGATTTCAGAGATTTTTTATTGACAAAAACAATAATTTTATAAAAATTTGTCGTATATGTCCACCTCTCGCAGCAATAACAGCTCGAGGTCTTCGTCATATCAGACAGTTACAGATTATACAGATTATAAACTTATCGTCAAAAGCATTGTTTTTCCTGGTTCCAATTGTTGGAGTCGCGCACTAGTTAGGTTACTAGTTTGCGCACACGCACACCCACTTATGGCCTCTAAAATTGTGCACAGCGCCTGACCGGCCTTGTGACCGGCCCAGTCATTACGCTGTTTAAACGGGAGTTTATTTTTGCGCACAAGAAAAAACAATTTTTGTCCCTCGAATTAGAGACAACATTTTTATCTGTATACTTATAGGATACCTAATCTGTGGTCGTATCGAATGAATAAGCTATCAGCTAGAGATCAAGGAAACTCTTTACAAGAGCTACTAAATATCAGTTAATGCTGTTATCATAGCTGTTGTAAAGTTTGTGATGAAATAGGACGACAACGAACAGCTCTTTTAAGTTCATCGCACAAATGTTCGATTGTATTGAGGTCGGGACTACAAGAAGTCCATTGCATCTTCGTAGTCCAACCTCATCCAGGTACTCGTTAACTACTCGTTCTCCTAACTCGTTACCCCGCGCAACGTGAGGCCTGCATTATCATGCATCAGTATGAACTGATTTACAATGAGAGGAGCAAATATAACGGTGAGTTCTTGGAGGACATTCTCAATATAACGGTTGAGAGCTCCAACAAATTCAAGATTGTAAACATATCAGTACTTTATTTAAAAATGTGTAGCTCATAGAAGAATAGAGATAATAAGATAATTCAAAAAATTAAATGTTAGAAATACATCTAGAACTCCCTCCCTCCCAAGGAACTAGAATTTCCACCTCTAGCGGAGTGTATTTTGCGGTACTATACTCGTCAAGTTCACGTGGAATCTGTACCGCTTGTACACTCAGATCTCAGATGCAAAAAAAAACACAACGGAGAAAAATTTGGTCAAATTGGTGTTATATTTTTGTTATTTTTAACTATATTTTTATGAATTTTTCAGCAAGTTGTATATAATTATATCAACTTTAATTCGTATACTCAGTTTTTTTTATAAACTTAGTATAGTATTTGGCATATTATACAGGGTTAATCGAGGGGTTGTTTTTTTACCTTAACTTTAAAATACCCTGTGCAATAATTTCGCCTGTTAATTTTTCTAAATTATAATTTTACGGTCAGAACCATGTCTCCTGAGCATTTTGTTTTTTGGATAATGTCAATACATACTTTGGTTAATTTTTAAGAGCGAAATGAACTTGCCACCAACAATTTGCAATTCTTTTCAATTATCATTTCTTTTTGAAGTTATTTTTCAATATGACAAGGCGGCTTTGTGATTATTGTGAACTATACACTACTATGAACTGCCCGTCATGTTCGACATTTGGGAAATACTTGGTAAAAGGGTTAGAGGTCGCGAAACGTTACCAGCTTCATTAACTGAGCTTTACTTGGTCCTTAAAGAAGAATAGGAAAACATAAAGCAATATGATATATGCAGCCCCAATGACAGTATGAACGGACGTATACAGGCAGTTATAGCAGCTAAGGGATGGAATACAAAGTATTAGGGTATTTTTTACAATTTTTGTTTTCTGTTTGTATACTTGAGTATTACAGATTTTTTCTTTAATATCGCTAGTTCTGTTATCGTTATTAATGTTTATTAAAACCCGAACTGTATCGTTGGTTTTTAACGTTTTTTTTATTTAGTATAGAGTATCCAATGCAGCGTATTATGGCGTTACGACAATAGCCACCAAAACCAGCCCGTCGCATTAAAAAATTACAACAAGAAGTAATGATAATTGAAAAATTGCAAATTGATCGTGATCCGTGCATTTCGCTGTTAAAAATTAACCAAAGCATGTATGGTTCTGACCGTAAAATTATAATTTAGAATATTTGACACGCGAAATTATCGCACAGGGTGTTTTAAAATTAGGGTAAAAAACAACCCCTCGATTAACCCTTTATAATATGCCAAATATTAAAGATTATAAAAAACTGTGTTTACGAATTAAAGTTCATATCATTAGGTATATATAGCTTGCTAAAAAAATCATGAAAATAGGGCTAAAAATTACAAAAATATAACACTTTAAATTTGACCAAAAATTTATCCGTTGCGTTTTTTTTGCATCTGAGGGTATATAAGTAGAGTCTAAACCAGCTGTAAGAATATGTATATTAGATAATCCATTGGAACAGAGGCAACGAGAAATCAGCATCAATTTATTCCACGGCCACTTAGACTTCCGTTCGAAAAACGAACCCCCTGCCCAACCGATAACTCGACCGCGCCGGCCATTTGCATACCTTTGGCGTGCCGACGCCTCCTCCTCGGCGTCGCGACGGACATCTCCGACGTCGTCAGCGTCGGCAGCAGCCGAGCGGCGGAAACGCGGTCGCGCTAAACTAATTGCCAGGCAACCTGCTTGACCTCGCCTAATCCGCCCTAATGCGTTTACCTGCAGCTTCGTTTAATTCCGCGCGTTTAATTTCAATTTACACATATTATGAAGATTGCCGCTTTAATCGTTCTGCGTCGTCGGCTTCGGCAGGGAGCATTTCTATGTTTTTCTGCCTACCAAAAATAAGAGTTATTAATGTCTAGAATTATTAAAAAAGTTATGTAGATCTTTCGTTTTTTTATTATCATGCACCAGCGGAAATGTTGACCGATTTGGTCAGCGAAATTGTGGTGATATTCTTGATACAGTATATTCTTATATTCTATTCCTAACTAATATAAGAATTCAACGGCCGAAACAATATCTGTGATGCCTTGAGAAAGATTTGCATAAAAAAATCAAAACGTCGCGTCGCCGTCGGCAAATAAGTGATTTAAAAACACTCAGAAATTATTTAATTTTTAATAAAAAAAAAACTATACCCAAGAAAATCACAATTGAAATATTACATAATATGGTAATTGCAAAACAATTTCCGATGCACGTGATCAACTTTGAGTGACAAGCGATGGCGACAGCGCTGCCAGATTGTGATGGATTTATAAGATGAATCTTAATTTAAAAGTGATAAACAATATATTTATTTTATCATTTTTAAAGATCTTTAGGTTTATTGATTTATCTTTTTTTATAGCTTATTTTACATATTACAGATTGGTAGAAACTGGTCCATTATGAATATTGTTACGTTTTTCGTCGGCTCCGTGTGGATAGAAAGTCACAATTTATTTAACACTAATTAACAAAAACAATAACGATAAAAGACTAAAGAACTATTTACAAACGATATATAACTATTTATCTAGAAAGTCAACTGTACTCGTCTATTTATGTCTGTCCTCCTGAGGCTCCAGCCGGCGGATTTTATACCCACAACTAAAGAGTTTCTCGAATAGTCCATAAATCATTAGGTGCATAGAGAAGGTTTCGAATGTTCTGATATGTACTACTCCATTCCAGTGGAACTCGTTTTTTCTCGAACATTCGAATGAATCATTACGGTGTCTATTCCTTAATGCGATGTTAAGGCCATTTGAGGGCGGAACAGTGGCTGGACATATAGTTAGGTTAGGTCGAGTCCACACGGGTCCGCAACAATATTATTCTAAGCGTTATGGGTTATTTATTTATTTATTGATGTACAGGGTGGGTCAAATTCAACGCTTTTAAATGGAAACACCCTTTTCTATAGGAGATAGACGAAAACGAATATTGGTGTCTGGAGCTCAATTTTAATCAAAAACATGATGGTGAAAACCGCACATCAATATCTGTTACCGTTTCGGTGTTACGGGGTGTTTTTTAAAATAGGGACACCTATTTTAAATTGGGACACCCTCTATGTTTTTAATGAACTGAAAAGAATTTAAAATTACCTTTCCAAAAATATAGCACACTTGATATTTTGTTATAATCCCCTTCGAAATATAGAATTTTTAAAAGTTCGCCACTTTTAACTATTAGGCTTTGGACCCCTTATTGATGATATGCCCTTAATGGAACTCGAAAACATATTTTTCCAGCAAGACGACGCACCGCCTCTGAACGCTGAAGATCAGCAAATTTTTGCAGCCAATTTCAAGAATAATTGAAGAGCTAACCAAGATCCAATCAAGATGTTGGCCGTCGAGGCCGCCTGACTTAGTGCCCATGGATCTAATCCTATGGATATATTTGCGGAAGAATAAATGTTCCTTATTCTTCCGTATAATCTAGACAAGAATTAGAAATACTTAGCAGTTATGAGAGGGTATCTTTCACCCCTACTGTGTTAATGAATTCCGCGAGAAATGTTCAAAAACTGCCCCGTCTGTCCATAACAGAAGACGGTCGATATGTCGAACACCTGTAGCAAAATATCATGTCTTGGTTTGCTATTTATTTTTATTGTTATTAGATATAGTTTAAATGTGTTGATGTTGGTTAAATATATTTTAAATTGTTATAAAATTCTGCATCTCTCATAGCAAATATTATTTTCGTTTTAATTGATGCTCACAGCTAGAATTTGTTTTGCATTACAGCCGGTACCGTTCAAAGCCTACTTATTTAAAGCGGGCGCATTTTTATATGGGGTGTGTTATATTTTTGGAAAGGTAATTTAAATTCTTTTCAATATATTAAAAATATACAGGGTGTCCCATATAAAAAATCAAATTTTCTGTTGATAATTCTTAAATTATTAATTTTAAAAAAATTATACTAAAACCATTAAATTCTACGTAAAAAGGTACTTTGAAAATGTTTTCATAAAAATAGAAAATTTTCCATAGCAAAAAGTTACAGCGATTTATTAAAAATGCATATTTTTGAAAAACTCCGAAACGGTAACAGATATCGATATGCGGTTTTCACCATCATGTTTTTGACAAAAATTGAGCTCCAGACACCGATATTAGTTTTTGTCTATCTCCTGTAGAAAAGGGTGTTTCCATTTAAAAGCGTCGAATTTGACCCACCCTGTACATCTTACAACGTCATAAGTTGTAAAACAAGTAAGAGGGTGATATTAATGCACAAGCTTATATTCACAGAATTTAATAATAACTAACGTAGAAATAACTTGTTGAAAGTGTTGTAATGTGCTTATCATTCAAACTTACTTCTCTAACTGCAGTCAAGGGTAAAAGGACCTTTATTGTCACGTTGTTCTCGTTCATAATAGTTTATCAGGGAAGCTACAAGCTCTTTGCTTCGACTGTTTAAATGCTTCGGCATATTTTCAACACACAATTTCAAGAAATGCAATACAATAACTCGAAAATTTAGTTTGTGCTTAAAAGTACAATTTTTAAAAAAAGACTATGAAAATAGGCAAGAAAACGAGAATTACTCACAAAGATTCAACAACAACACGATATTATACAAAATAATGACTGACATTAGATAATTGTCAAATAATAAGCGACAACCTTGCTGAAAACGGCGAAATGTGACCAACATAGCGATAATAAAATTTGGTTTAAACTAATTTTTGCAGCTTTAATCCAAATAAAATATCTGTTACAATCATTTGCTCAATAAATTAAATGAAGAGCTGCTGGGTATCTTAAATTATACAACGAATTTAAACATTTTTGCCAAAATTTCATTTAGTCAGGTTTATAAACTTGTGTCAATGTCGATATGACTGATGACGTGCATCGGAAAAAGTTTTGCGTTTACAATATATTGTCATATACTTTTAGTCACGTGATTAAACTTGACCGGCACCGCGTTGCCCAGTTTTACATATTTTCTTTTAATCAAAATATTTTAGGAAACAACAGTAAATTAATTATTATAAGTGTATAGTGGAAAACATATAACTCTAAACGCTTCATATGGGTGTTCAAAACTTCCTTTAAGCTTCCATTATTGCGGATAAAAGTTATTTATTGTAAAATGCTACTGCTTAGAATCTAAACACAAACCAGCTTGTCAGTTTTATTCATAAAAAAATATGCCTAATCAACAAAATATGCTTAATGTGTCAGGGGTTATACCGTATGATCGAAAAAAAAAACGGCGTCCAGTTGGCTTGGAAATGACGATCGATGACATTTCCCATATAATTTTACATATAAAATGACAGCGATCTTCATTTCATAGCCATCGTTGACGCCATTTTTATTCGATCTTCCCCCGTTTTCTAAAGCAAAAAAGTAACAAAAAGTATAAAGAAAAACTATATACCTAAAATGTATAAATGTATAACTTCTACAAGAACACACAGTATTTTTTTAAAAGATCAATTAAAAGTGCATTATTTTAATAATTTTATTTCTTTCAGATGACAACTAGTTCCTACCCTGGAATGGCTCAGTCGTTTTCAATGACACATAGCACAAATATGTCATCGGTGGCAGGAATGCGGCAAGATGCAATGAGTAAGTATTATTGTTCAACATTAAAAAAAATAACAAGCACAGTAAATGAAAAAATTACCGAAAATTGTAACTGAAGTTTTACAGGGTGTTTCAAAAAACATGTGCCATATACATACGAGATATGGCACATGTTTTTGTGCCATATCTCGTCGGGAGATTAACCCCGTAAAAATAAGATTAATTTTTCATATCAATATAGGTCCGATTCTGCTTTGATTCGTAGCTACAGGGTGTGAAAATCTTAATATTTTTTTTGATTTATTTTAATTTTCTTCTAAGTACTTTTAGCATTTCGAATGAAATTTTGATAGTAAAAGTAACTATAAATGCGACATATTTTAAAGCTAAAAAAGTGCCGACATATTCACCAGGGACGTGCATATGGGTTATCACTGGAATATTTTTCTAATAAAAGCATGTACGCCACTGACTTTTTTTCTCATGTTACAAAATAGTGTAAGCAGTTTAATGATATTCACTCGAATCTTGATATTTTGTCGATATCTACCTCCTTGATGAGAGAAACGCAATTTTATTAATTTGCCTTGATCCAAGTCTAATAGTAACTTTAAAAAAATTTAATATCTTTAACTTGCAAAAGTTTTAAATAAGTACTCATTGATTCCTCATCCAAAATTTTTAAAAAACGTTCCTATAATCATGGGTATGGAAATGCATAGTTTTAGAGTTAGAGGCTGTTAAAACTTTTTAAAATTATGTTTTTGTAATTATCTTAAATGGGTACTATTATTTTTTAATTTGAAATTGCTGTATATTGGACTAATAGTAATAATAACTAACAGTAATAACATTTAACAATAAATTAGGTAAAATATAAAATTTATTAATTTTATTTTTATTTTAATTTTATTAATTGTAATTATTAATAAAATTGTATTTATCTCGTCAAGGAGGCCGAATTGGACAAAATATCAAGAGATAACTTTTAATTGGCATTAAACGGCCTACACATTATTGATATCAAAAGAAAAAAGTCAGTGGCGCCACATGTTTTTTTAAATATTCCTGTGATAACCCATTTGCACGTCCCTGATGAATTTATTTACACTTTTTTAGCATTAAAATATGTAACACTTATAGTAACTTTTACCTCCAAAATTTCATTCACCAAAAGTACTTGGAAGAAAATTATAATAAAATTATTTAGACTTTAACACCCTGTAGCTACGAAACAAAGCAGAATCGGACCTATGTTGATATGAAAAATAGGCCTTATTTTTACGTGAGGAATCTGCCAACGAGAGATGGCACATGTTTTTTGACACACCCTGTATATTACTAAAAACAAAACAAAAAAAAATGAGACAAATCATGTATCGCAGAAAATCAGATTCTGGACCGTTACAGCTCCGTTTTTAAAAACTATCGATACTCGTGTTCTGACTACTCGCATGTGACGGGGAAAAGGCACAGTATATGGTTGTCATCTTGTCTAAAACACGCAAAATTGGCTGTCTGATACTGACTAATTTTCACAATGATTACAATAGTAATATTTAAAATACCTCTTCACCTGCATATTTTTGAGAAAAAACTCTAGTTTCTGATTGGCCATCACAAAATACTTATTACAATTTTTTCCCAAAGATATACGATAAGTAGTTTCTGAGATACAGCCGACGTCCATTTTTAGTTGGCCACCCGGTACATTTTCTTGGCAGTCGCTGGCATTTATTGGCATCAGTCTTATGGTAGTCGACTATAATTATATGGTAGACATAGGCAGTCTTCTTCGAAGTCATTGGCAGTCTCTTGGCAGTAAAATTATATTTTGGCAGTACATGTACAGGGTGGATCAAATGGACGCTTTTAAAAGAAAACACCCTTTTCTATAGGAGATCGACGAAAACTAATATCGGTGTCTGGAGCTCAATTTTTATCAAAAACATAATGGTGAAAACCGCAAATCGATATCTATTACGGAGTTACGGAGTGTTTTTCAAAAATGTGCATTTTTAACAAATCGCTGTAACTTTTATGCTATAGAAAATTTTGTATTTTTATGAAAACATTTCCAAAGCACCTTTTTACGTAAAATTTAATGGTTTAAGTATAATTTTTTTCAAATTAATAATTTAAGAGTTATCAACAGAAAAATTGAATTTTTTATATGGGAGACCTTGTATATTTTTAATTCATTGAAAAGAATTTAAATTTAAATTACCTTTCCAAAAATATAACACACTCCATATTTTGCTCGATTCTTCTTCGAGATATAGAGTTTGTAAAAATTCACCCACGTGCGATTTGTGCAGTTTTCACCATCATGTTTTTGATAAAAATTACACCCTGTACATTTTTTACCCAAGTGAGACCCCTTGGGATGTTCCAAGCTCCTTTGCAGGTTAATAGACAATAAATTATTATTTTTATTAATTTCGATATTAACCTTTATTTTAATTACAATAAATATTGAGTATATCGTAGTATATATCTTATGATGATGAAGGATATTTGATATATTGGTTCATTTACGTTAAGAAGACGTAAACCAGCGCAATCTGAAAATTATTTGGCCGTGACCAAAACGATCTTTGCTGAGCGGAAATGAACGTCTTAAAGAGGCGTCTTCCAATTTCTTGGAGTTTCTTGGAGGAAACCAGCTAATTTCCTGCTGGAAAATTGCATTTTTTGTGCGCCACGATATTTTTTCCTATTTTAGCCAGACAAATACGATCCTGAAATAGAAGTTTTTTCTCTGTAGATATTATAAAACGTCGTAAAAATTATTAAAAATAAATTGAATGGGAAATATGTACAGGGTGTCCCATTTTTGTATATTTTGGTGAGTTTCTCGTTTATGAGCAGAAATACAAAAATGCGGTTTTGCTACTGTTCTTATAAAACTAAATGCTACACACAGATTTGTCCTAGTCTTCTTAGATCCTGAAATACAGGGCGAAATTAAAAATGTTGCATTTTTTTCAAGTCCAATTTAGTAATGGTTTATAAATATGCATATAATCCTATAGATAAATACTTTCTTTGCAAAATCGTATTTTGTCTCAAAAGTGGCTCACCCCTATAACTTTTTTATTTTTTTAGATAAAAAAAAACCAAATTTGGTATGTTAGTATACGACATAAATTAGGATTGATTGATGTATTCAATTGCTTTTGGTCACTTCCTGTTTCACCGGAAATAACTAGAACTTTTGATTTTTAAATGGCACCCTCGATATTTTTTTACTTTATTCGATAGAAAATGACATTCTGAATAGAATGACATATCATATGTCAATTTTTGAGATTCTTATTGCTTAATAAAAAATTAAATTTTAAATTTCAATCTAGAGTACCATGGTTATATGATAAAAACACTAATTTTTAATCAAGGAGTCTTGGAAAAATATAGGTATTTGATCGTCTAATGTTTTTCGTGTCCTGTCCTGGCCGGTTAAAAGATGCCCAAATCGTATTTATAATTATATCTCAATTTTTTCAAATGGAACGAGGGTGGCTCGTTAGCATATTTGGTTTGGTTATACACACTTGGTATTTCGAGTCAAATTGTGGTTATGAATCTTTGAAAGTATTCCGCATTTATAAACTTTTAATGTGGCATTTTGATCATCATCCAATCACACAACTTTAACCAACTCTGTATCTCTTCTATAATTTCTAAGAACCCAGTAATGAGGCTCATATTTGGGACACTCTGTGCAAATATTTTTTTATTAAATGACTGACCATTTTTCTTATTTCAGGTATGAGTGCTGAAGATGAATGGTACAATAAAAGCCTATCGGCTCTGAGAATGAACTCCACACACCATCCAAATTTAGCTGCACCCATGCTACAGTACCAGACGTAATAATAAAACATAAAGAACTTGCATCAGCAATTTAAACACTCCTTATACAAATACATATAATTCTAAATTCGTCATCTCATTATTATTTGTTTTTATTTATTTAGATATAGAATTTAAAATTATATGTTAAACGGTGATGTATCTTGGCGCATTCGCCATATTATAACAAATTCAAAAAACCTTTGCCATAATGTGAAAAATTAATTTTCTTTTAAAATAACGCCCACATTATTTATTGATTTGTTATTTAATTACTCATATTAATTATTTACTTATTATACAACGATGTATCTTTTTCTCCTACAATATTTTTTCCAGAAATATAAAAAACGTCTTTTTAGATAGTCAATTTCATTGTTAATAGCTGTATATGTATAATTCTTGAGACACAATCTGTATTCTCTACTATAATTATTTATTTTTTGTTATTTATTTTGTATATTAAGACTGTTTCTGTCTAGTCTATTGCATACACGACTGTTTAGTATGTTTTTCT
This sequence comes from Sitophilus oryzae, assembly GCF_002938485.1. NCBI lineage: Eukaryota > Metazoa > Arthropoda > Insecta > Coleoptera > Curculionidae > Sitophilus > Sitophilus oryzae. Next base: position 2,189,599 of record NW_022147289.1, on the reverse strand, counting down.
TGAAAGGTTGTAAAATTGTAATGATTTTTCTATTTCTAAAATAAATTTTCTAGTCACTATTGTTCTCTCTAGTACCTAAATCTCAGTACGTATCTATTGTAAATTAGAAAATTAAAGTACATTTTGATATAATAAACTTACTAAGAATTATAAAAAAATGTGAAGTAAACTTAATGTGCCATATCTATTGTATTTGCATTTTGTGTGATTGTACCTTTAGATTTATAACAAAAAAACTATGATTTATGTTATGTAAAGTTGTAAATATATGATAAAGTAATAAAAAATGTAAGTCTTTAAAAAATGGTTTTATTCAGAGTAAAAAATTTCGATGCTGCCATGTTTAGATCGTTAATAACCTAGCTGCGTCAAGTCTGAGTAAAATTATGCAAAATGTCTATCGATTTGAACTCTAAAAACACGCCAAAAAAACATCTGTCAATTTATCAAGAATATAAAAAAATCTTTGACAATATTCTAAAATGGTGGGAATCGGAAACGGAAATATAATGGCGGGGGTGGTAGAAATCTGTCAATTGTCAAATGGCGTCGAATTTCCACGAAAATTCCGTCAGCGCCTCTCTCGAGCATTTTTCAAAGCTCGCGAGAAACTACGGTTGTTCGATGACGTAAACTTTAGTCGATCGTCCATTTTGTTAGGCTCCTGTCATATTTATCCCTAGTGCGGTGTCCATAGAAATTTGTCGAGTGGTGATTCATAAATTAGGTAAAATTCGAACTTAGTTTTATTTTGGGCTATTCCGCAGAGCTTTTAACAGATCCATGCGACATGGTACTCGCCGAAAAAAATAACGAAAACGTTAGGAACGGACGGAGAAGCAGGGGGCCCAGTCCTAACGGGCATGTCCAAGCGGACTCCACAAGCGAAGATGAAAGCACAGGTCAGTTTTTAGAATTATTAACTAAAATACAGTATGAAGTATACTCAAATCCTACTCTAAGAGGGTTTTTTGGGGAATATATTCATGAAGGGTGTATAAAGCATGCTTGAGGTATTTTGGGGGTGGCCCATTTAACCTCATTACTACGTGGGTAGCGTTTGTTTATAACCACGTATCAATATTTCATTTATTTATAACTAACTTTGTTAAGAAACAAACTGCATCATTAACTTACAGAAAAATACCTTTGTATATATTTCTGATTATTTTCATGTGTAGTTCCAGTTGATAAGATACGAGTGGGGAGGGATTATCAAGCAATATGTCCGGAATTACAGCCAGAGTCTCAACGTAAACCTGAACTTCTAGCAGATAGGGCATTGTTAGTGTGGTCTCCAACAGACTCGATACCAGATTCCAAATGTAAGTATAGACAAATCAATAAAAGTTGGCGTGCAAAAATAAAATGTCTAGTAAGAATTCGTTTGAATCTTAGAGCATGCATTTCCTTTTTTTTATAATCATATCTCCTGGTTAAAAAAAGCCAAAGCATGCTGTCGCATCAAGTAAATGAGTTGGCCGATAAAAAAGAATTTGTGTTGGTAGTTCATGGCAAATGTTGCCAGTTTTCATGCGGATTTTTCTTTGCAAATCTGATATTTGTAATTTTTGATTTTAATCGGAGCTTTCTTTGAGAAATTTGAAATTAAATCTACGATTTTTATTGCAATAAAATGCCAAGTCCACTAAATAGTTGGAATCAGCAACATGTCTTGTAGCTACTCAATTATTTTCAACAGGATCATAATCTCTTTTGTCATTAAACTGTGTTAGAGAGGTAAACATTGATATTGTTATGTCAGCTTTCATTGAAAGTACTTTCAGCATGTTTCAGCTATGATGCTTAATATCAGTTTACTGACTGCATAGAATCTCACAATAAGCGAAGACTAGTGTTAACCAATTAGAACTACATTTTTCAGCTTTTATTTTTTAAAACTACATTTGCTTTAAAACTACATTTTATTCACAAAACTTGCTAATAACTTTATTTAGTTTGAATTTGTTTATGTAATAATCATAGACAAAGTAATTATGTATAATGTTATAAATATAGATATAATAAAAATATTGGTATATCGTATTGTCTAAAAGTGAAGTAAAAAATTGGTGACAAAATTACAAATTTTATTTGATAAGTTTTGTCGAAAGCCAAAGTAATAAAGTAGCCATGGCAACATTGTGAAGTACATTAATCAAACATTTTTTGGATGAAGTGCACGCCAATTTTAATTGATTTTCCTATGCATTATTATTGATTAAAATATGCATATTATATATTAATCTGTTTATTCTAGTGGAAGATTACATAGTCCTAGCGAAAGACAAATATGGTTATAACGGTGAGCAAGCTCTGGGCATGCTTTTCTGGCATAAACATGACTTAGATAGGGCTGTGTTGGATTTAGCAAATTTTACCCCCTTTCCCGATGAATGGTCAGTTGAAGATAAGGTCCTGTTCGAACAAGCTTTTCAGTTTCACGGTAAAAGCTTTCACAGAATTCGACAAATGGTAAGGTTACATTTCCTTTTGACTATATTTGAATTATCGTAGAATCGAAAAAAAAACGGCGTCATAAATAGCTTGGTAAATTTACATGGGGAATGTCATCAATTGTCATTTCCAAGCCAACTGGACGCTTTTTTTTTTTTTTTTTTTTTTTTTTTTTTTTTTTCGATTATATGGTATCTAATATCACAGGGTTAAAATAATTTAAATCCTTGATTTAAACCACATTCTTGATTTAAATCATGATTTTTTAATAAAAAAAAACAACAAATCGAAACTGCAATCGGATTCTGTAAGCTCTGTAGCAAGAAATTTCCTGTCTAGCCTATGCTATTTGTATATGATTGATGAGTCTCTAGACAGGAAATTCGTTTACAGAATTGGGCCCCTGATTGTTTTTGGTTTTAACGTTTTTTTGAGTGTTTTTTTTAAGTTTTCGGCAAGCATGTTTTGATTGTTATCAATATAGTTGACACTCCTCATGACACCTTAAAATGACATAGCAAATGAAATGCTAGGCTAACATGCTAATATTTGTAAAATGACAAGTTTGGGGCTTGTTTTCAAAGAGAAATTAACTGCCACAAAAGCGACTCTAATTTTTTTGTTGAAAAAATAAATAAATTTTGAGCTTCTTTAACATATTGAAACAGCAAAAATATGACGTTAATCAAAATTAATAATAACCATTTGTCATAGAATGAAACCCTAAAAATAATATTACCATGGAAACGTGTTTTGATTTTTAGGACTTCAACAAAATTCAACTATACAGGGTGTCCCAGAAATAAGTATGTACAAGTATTTTAACTGGTAGTATATTACAGTTGAGGGTTGGAACCTTTGGTGTTACACAGCCAAATAAAAACACTAAATCACCACAATACACCAAAACACTTTTACTTTTACACTGGACGCGCGTTTCGCTAACCATGTTAGCATCATCAGCAGATAGTGTAGTGTAGTGTAGTAGGTAGTATAGTTCAACCCACACACCCCCCCCCCACCCCCACCCCCGTTTCTATGAGGTTTTTATCGCGAAATTTTTTTTTAAAATTCGGAATTTCGAAATTTTTTTTGAAATTATATTTATTTAAAAAAAATAATTTCTTGATAATATAGGCAACATAGGTAGTACTTAGATTAAATTTACAAGAAAGAAAATCCAGAAAAAATCCAGTGGTTCTGAAAATTTGAGCAAAAAATCTTTTTTTTTTGGAAATTTTCGAAGTAAAATAACTCCGTTATTTTGGACTTATTTGAAAAACGATAAAGAGAAAATATGTTACTTTTATCGAGATTTAGCACCCCTTAAAATACTTGCACTTATTTCTGCTTTTTTTTATTTGCGCTTTTTCAAAATGTCAACAACTTCAACTACTTAAAATAATAAAGGCATATTGAAAAAGCAATTAAAAGATAAAATACGCTGCTAAGACTATCAAAATGTTGATCTAATAACAATTTGACGTTTATACTATTACCTCAAAAGAAACTGACAAATGACTTCACTGAATCATCGTTTCTATTTCACTGTTATTAATATCTTAATTATTAGATATTAATACATCTGGTATTATGGTATTCTATTATTTCGTCGATTTTAAATAAACTAACTGTTTCTATCTTATTTTTTTTGTTAGAATGGGTATAATCAAGAGGGCTACTGATACCGTGTTGTAAAAATAAGGTAATTAAGGATATATTTTTTGTATTTATTATAATTTTGCTAATATCTTCGGTTTGAAAGAAGATATCAAAATACGGTTTTCGCTGACTTTTTAAGCTTTTACTACTCTTTACTATCAGCTAAAATTACATATACCATCGTATTTAATTTTTTTGAAAAAACGCGCTGTTTGTTAAATTGAAAGAAAGTGCCCCCTAGCGTCTACGTTCAAAACCTTATTATTATTATTTTTATGGTATAGTATAGAGTAAGAAACGCTCTTTTAAACGAGCCCTCGTTTATTGAATTCTGATCATCCAGTCCGGATTTATTAACATTTAAATAAAAATAGATCTAACCTTCCCCCACCACTTTATTTTAGCAGATAGGGGGAAATGATTCTAACAAAAAAAATCCAAAATTTACTGAAGATTATAAAGCTATTATTTATAGTACCCATTATCTGGGCAAAATTCTGTAAAAATTCTATTTTCTTATTTTCCATAGCAGTTGCGCCCTCTAGCGGCCGTTTTACAAACTTGAAAATAATTTCCAGCAATTTCTCATAGCCCCTTTAGTTATAAATATTTTTCTCCGTAGGCCCTACAGCTAATACTTCCCGAGATACAGCCGAGAGCTATTCTTAGTGGGACACTCTGTACAAAATAGCAATTTTACAAAAAAATCAGTAAAAATCAAAAAATGTATATAACCTTGATTTTTTCTAAAAACTGTTGTGTAATTTTCATACTGACAAGTGCGATTTTGATGAAATTTTTTTGTTATTTTTAGTTACCAGATAAGAGTATAGCTAGTTTGGTGAAGTATTACTACAGTTGGAAGAAGACTAGGTCGCGAACGAGTTTAATGGACAAACAAGCCCGTAAATTGAACACGCCCAAAGAAGATGAAGTGGAAGAGGCAGGGTCGGATCAAGGATCGAATGAAGAATCCGACCATGATGAAAAGGTCAGTTAATTTTTTTTATACTCACTTATATTAGTATTTTTACACTGACTGGGTTAAGTACTTAACATATGATACAACCACTGTTTTTAGGCCAAAAATGTTGACCTTAGAAATGTTACTCCGTCCTGACAGATATATTTCTGAAATATAATTTTTTCAAAAAAACAACTGTCGAATTATTGAAAACATTTTGATCATAAAGAGAACGTCCCAATTATATTTTTATCGCGTACATTTTACACACTTAATAACTTTTTTTATTACATTGTCCAGTTGGGATACCATGCGATCGAGAAAAAAACGGTGTCACAAGAGTATAATATTTTTGTTTGGTCAAACCCTAGACATCATTAAATTAAAAAAAAATTATATAAAAACTTATCAAAAATTAATACATATTTAATATACTAAAGTAAAATGTTTCCAGACGCATAAATCTACCAAGATCGAAAAAAAAACGGCGTCGAATTACCTCAGAAATTACAATCATCAACATTTTATTTGTAAAATTACATTGTGAATATCTTCAAACCAAGATCGGAAAAAAACGGCGCACAGTGGGCCAGAGATAGCCTTAGCGATTGAAATGGACCCAGAACTTATTTCGTCGAATTTTTTTCTTTCTTATCGCAGACTGATTAAGTATACCATGAAGCATCAGAAAACAATCAAATGAACTCGCTCCGTTGTAATGGTGCGAGTATCAACAATAATTTTGTTAAGTTTGTTGACGCGTCATTTTGTGTTGTTCAATTTATAGAATTTTGCCTGTTAAAACTGGAGCTGTTTTTCAAAGAAATTGTTTTTTTACGAAAGTAAACATGCAAGAAACCAGGGAAGGTAAGTTTTCATATTAATTTTATGCTGATAAGGTTACTCTGAAACACAACTATCCTAAAGAAATCCTACATTTTAAGTAACACCAAAAAAAAATTGCCAAATAAAGGTTTTTTTAACTTTATTAAGCAATATGTTAAAATTTTAGCATCCTTTAGGGCTACCGTTACTACCGTGTATTTAAGAAACATCTTATAATGTTTTCTGCAAAACAAAATCTTGCTCCCAGCTGCTCCATTTTAAAAAAATAATTTTTAAATAATTCAAACCGAGTAACCGAACCCAAAACGAAAAGCAAAGAATTCAAAAAGAGTTTAGAAATCGTTTAGGCATAATTGTAGATGTAGTGAAACAAGGTGTTGGTACAAGTAATGACGGTAATACCGCGCGCAAATTTTTCCAAAATTATACAATATCTGCCGAAATAACAGGTTTGGATCAAAATTTAATATATCGATTCTTTGTGATCCTACAAGTTATTACCAGCGGATTCAGCATTGACATTAATAATTTTAAATCATACGCCTTAGAAACTGGCAAGCAATTTGTATTTCTTTATCCGTGGTACAAAATGCCTGTCACTATACATAAAATTCTTATTCATGGGGGAGATATCATAAAATCGTCTCCTGTACCCATCGGACAATTATCGGAGGAAGCTCAAGAAGCTCGAAATAAGGAGTACAGACGATACAGGGAATGTCATTCAAGAAAAATGAGCAGAATCGAGACTAATACAGATGTATTTCATAATTTATTAATTTCTTCTAATCCACTAATTACAAGTTTAAGAAAACTTAAGTTATCCAAAAGAAAAAGCTTGTTCCCGAAGCTCTAAATTTACTAAAATCATTTGATCCACATCCATCATCTTTCAACGACAATAATGACAGTAGCAGTGATTCTGAATAGCTGGATCTATTTATTAAAAATAAGTTAACTTTGTGGTTGGCCTTTTCGGTTAGCCGTGAAATTTATTGCCTCTTAACTTTTTAGCACCTTGCCTCATCTTCAAGAAAAAAACTCTCTGTTACATATTCTCTGATTATATACAAATCCATTTAATTAGTTATCATTGACACTCTGTATACCAAAACAGAAGAGAAATTGAAAAAATGTTATCCTACATCTTCATTTTAAAATTAAGTGAGGATTCGCGCCTTTCATTTTGTTAATAAAGTTATACCCTGCATAGGGTATTTAGGGAGTACCCTGTATAGCAACAATTATAGTTTATTAAAGTCCGATGTTCGTAAAAATTGTATTTATTCATTTTTTAATACATATTTAGATAAAAGTTGTTGACATACAAAAAGAAATTGAATTAGTCAAACTCCTAGTTACTTCCTGGCCCACTGTGCGGCGTCGAATTATCTTAGAAATAACCATCAAACGGTCATTTTATAATTGAAATTTTCTAAGGCTATTTAACACCGTTTTTTTTCAATCATACGTTATCTTCAAAGTATAATTTCTACTGGAAGTTTTAGTCCAAGAAAATAGGCCTTTAAATGTGAAGTTTTGGTAAAAACTTGAATTTTTGATATTTAAGTTACTTTGGAAGATCTAAAAACAAATAGTGAAAGGTTTTTTTTAAATTCAGCCCCGAGAAGGGATGAAATAAATAAGTAAAATTATTTTTGCGAAATTTCGGAGAAACGGTAAGAAATAGAAAAAAAGTTCAAATGAAAGTTGTGGAGCGTCAAAAAAACTTGAAAAATAATGGAATAACTTTCTTATTAAACCAATCAATGGGCTCTTTCACTATATTTTGGAATTCGCATAATTGAATAAAGCATTAATTTTCTGCTATCTCGCTTTCGAAAAACTTGAAGTCGTTCTTTAGAAAATAAATAAAAACAAAAATGCCCAGAATAAAAATCGGCACTTTATTTTTAATACGTCACACCTGGCATGTTGAAAAGGGGCAACACCGCCGGGCCACCATGCTAACCTGCGTAAGGCTATCAGATGATGCCTTTTCGAATCCTAAAATTTCTACTGGAGGTTTTAGTCCAAGAAAATAGGCCTTTAAATGTGAAGTTTTGGTAAAAACTTGAATTTTTATATTTAAGTTACTTTGAAAAATCTAAAACAAATAGTGAAAGGTTTTTAAATTCACCCCGAGAAGGGATGAAATAAATAAGTAAAATTATTTTTGCGAAATTTCGGAGAAACGGTAAGAAATAGAAAAAAGTTCAAATGAAAGTTGTGGAGCGTCAAAAAACTTGAAAAATAATGGAATAACTTTCTTATTAAACCAATCAATGGGCTCTTTCACTATATTTTGGAAGTCGTTCTTAAGAAAATAAATAAAAACAAAAAGCCCAGAATAAAAATCCGCACTTTATTTTTTAATACGTCACACCTGGCATGTTGAAAAGGGCAACACCGCCGGGCCACCATGCTAACCTGCGTAAGGCTATCAGATGATGCTTTTTCGAATCCTAAAATTTCTACTGGAGGTTTTAGTCCAAGAAAATAGGCCTTTAAATGTGAAGTTTTGGTAAAAACTTGAATTTTGATATTTAAGTTACTTTGAAAAATCTAAAAACAAATAGTGAAAGGTTTTTTAAATTCACCCCCGAGAAGGGATGAAATAAATAAGTAAAATTATTTTGCGAAATTTCGGAGAAACGGTAAGAAATAGAAAAAAAGTTCAAATGAAAGTTGTGGAGCGTCAAAAAAACTTGAAAAATAATGGAATAACTTTCTTATTAAACCAATCAATGGGCTCTTTCACTATATTTTGGAAGTCGTTCTTAAGAAAATAAATAAAAACAAAAAAGCCCAGAATAAAAATCCGCACTTTATTTTTAATACGTCACACCTGGCATGTTGAAAAGCGGCAACACCGCCGGGCCACCATGCTAACCTGCGTAAGGCTATCAGATGATGCCTTTTCGAATCCTAAAATTTCTACTGGAGGTTTTAGTCCAAGAAAATAGGCCTTTAAATGTGAAGTTTTGGTAAAAACTTGAATTTTTGATATTTAAGTTACTTTGAAAAATCTAAAAACAAATAGTGAAAGGTTTTTTAAATTCACCCCCGAGAAGGGATGAAATAAATAAGTAAAATTATTTTTGCGAAATTTCGGAGAAACGGTAAGAAATAGAAAAAAGTTCAAATGAAAGTTGTGGAGCGTCAAAAAAACTTGAAAAATAATGGAATAACTTTCTTATTAAACCAATCAATGGGCTCTTTCACTATATTTTGGAAGTCGTTCTTAAGAAAATAAATAAAAACAAAAAGCCCAGAATAAAAATCCGCACTTTATTTTTAATACGTCACACCTGGCATGTTGAAAGGGGCAACACCGCCGGGCCACCATGCTAACCTGCGTAAGGCTATCAGATGATGCCTTTTCGAATCCTAAAATTTCTACTGGAGGTTTTAGTCCAAGAAAATAGGCCTTTAAATGTGAAGTTTTGGTAAAAACTTGAATTTTTGATATTTAAGTTACTTTGAAAAATCTAAAACAAATAGTGAAAGGTTTTTTAAATTCACCCCGAGAAGGGATGAAATAAATAAGTAAAATTATTTTTGCGAAATTTCGGAGAAACGGTAAGAAATAGAAAAAAGTTCAAATGAAAGTTGTGGAGCGTCAAAAAAAACTTGAAAAATAATGGAATAACTTTCTTATTAAACCAATCAATGGGCTCTTTCACTATATTTTGGAAGTCGTTCTTAAGAAAATAAATAAAAACAAAAAGCCCAGAATAAAAATCCGCACTTTATTTTTAATACGTCACACCTGGCATGTTGAAAGGGCAACACCGCCGGGCCACCATGCTAACCTGCGTAAGGCTATCAGATGATGCCTTTTCGAATCCTAAAATTTCTACTGGAGGTTTTAGTCCAAGAAAATAGGCCTTTAAATGTGAAGTTTGGTAAAACTTGAATTTTGATATTTAAGTTACTTTGAAAAATCTAAAAACAAATAGTGAAAGGTTTTTTAAATTCACCCCCGAGAAGGGATGAAATAAATAAGTAAAATTATTTTTGCGAAATTTCGGAGAAACGGTAAGAAATAGAAAAAAAGTTCAAATGAAAGTTGTGGAGCGTCAAAAAACTTGAAAAAATAATGGAATAACTTTCTTATTAAACCAATCAATGGGCTCTTTCACTATATTTTGGAAGTCGTTCTTAAGAAAATAAATAAAACAAAAAAGCCCAGAATAAAAATCCGCACTTTATTTTTAATACGTCACACCTGGCATGTTGAAAAGGGGCAACACCGCCGGGCCACCATGCTAACCTGCGTAAGGCTATCAGATGATGCCTTTTCGAATCCTAAAATTTCTACTGGAGGTTTTAGTCCAAGAAAATAGGCCTTTAAATGTGAAGTTTTGGTAAAACTTGAATTTTGATATTTAAGTTACTTTGAAAATCTAAAAACAAATAGTGAAAGGTTTTTTAAATTCACCCCCGAGAAGGGATGAAATAAATAAGTAAAATTATTTTGCGAAATTTCGGAGAAACGGTAAGAAATAGAAAAAAGTTCAAATGAAAGTTGTGGAGCGTCAAAAAACTTGAAAAATAATGGAATAACTTTCTTATTAAACCAATCAATGGGCTCTTTCACTATATTTTGGAAGTCGTTCTTAAGAAAATAAATAAAACAAAAAGCCCAGAATAAAAATCCGCACTTTATTTTAATACGTCACACCTGGCATGTTGAAAAGGGGCAACACCGCCGGGCCACCATGCTAACCTGCGTAAGGCTATCAGATGATGCCTTTTCGAATCCTAAAATTTCTACTGGAGGTTTTAGTCCAAGAAAATAGGCCTTTAAATGTGAAGTTTTGGTAAAAACTTGAATTTTTGATATTTAAGTTACTTTGAAAAATCTAAAAACAAATAGTGAAAGGTTTTTTTAAATTCACCCCGAAGGGATGAAATAAATAAGTAAAATTATTTTTGCGAAATTTCGGAGAAACGGTAAGAAATAGAAAAAAAGTTCAAATGAAAGTTGTGGAGCGTCAAAAAAACTTGAAAAATAATGGAATAACTTTCTTATTAAACCAATCAATGGGCTCTTTCACTATATTTTGGAAGTCGTTCTTAAGAAAATAAATAAAAACAAAAAAGCCCAGAATAAAAATCCGCACTTTATTTTTAATACGTCACACCTGGCATGTTGAAAAGGGGCAACACCGCCGGGCCACCATGCTAACCTGCGTAAGGCTATCAGATGATGCCTTTTCGAATCCTAAAATTTCTACTGGAGGTTTTAGTCCAAGAAAATAGGCCTTTAAATGTGAAGTTTTGGTAAAAACTTGAATTTTTGATATTTAAGTTACTTTGAAAAATCTAAAAACAAATAGTGAAAGGTTTTTTTAAATTCACCCCCGAGAAGGGATGAAATAAATAAGTAAAATTATTTTTGCGAAATTTCGGAGAAACGGTAAGAAATAGAAAAAAAGTTCAAATGAAAGTTGTGGAGCGTCAAAAAAACTTGAAAAATAATGGAATAACTTTCTTATTAAACCAATCAATGGGCTCTTTCACTATATTTTGGAAGTCGTTCTTAAGAAAATAAATAAAAACAAAAAAGCCCAGAATAAAAATCCGCACTTTATTTTTAATACGTCACACCTGGCATGTTGAAAAGGGGCAACACCGCCGGGCCACCATGCTAACCTGCGTAAGGCTATCAGATGATGCCTTTTCGAATCCTAAAATTTCTACTGGAGGTTTTAGTCCAAGAAAATAGGCCTTTAAATGTGAAGTTTTGGTAAAAACTTGAATTTTTGATATTTAAGTTACTTTGAAAAATCTAAAACAAATAGTGAAAGGTTTTTTAAATTCACCCCCGAGAAGGGATGAAATAAATAAGTAAAATTATTTTTGCGAAATTTCGGAGAAACGGTAAGAAATAGAAAAAAGTTCAAATGAAAGTTGTGGAGCGTCAAAAAACTTGAAAAATAATGGAATAACTTTCTTATTAAACCAATCAATGGGCTCTTTCACTATATTTTGGAAGTCGTTCTTAAGAAAATAAATAAAAACAAAAAAGCCCAGAATAAAAATCCGCACTTTATTTTTAATACGTCACACCTGGTATGTTGAAAAGCGGCAACACGGCCGGGCCACCATGCTAACCTGCGTAAGGCTGATCAGATGATGCCTTTTCGAATCCAGGTTCTGGTACGACTATGATATCAAAAAAAAAACGAACAAATTATCAAAAAATTACAATTTAAAACTTAAAATTCGATTACAAGCTTTCACAAACGGAGTAAACAAAAAATTTAACCTCAAATTTATTATTCAACATGCACGTCAAATCAAATCGCAATGTTGCTGGTTGTTGGCTGGCGTACGCGCACGGTTCTGCAGTGTGATTGGGCGTATTTTTCATACGTCATCAATCGGCACTTTAAAATTATTCCAAATTAAAGCAATTTTGGGGGCCTATAAAAGAATTATTCGATGTCATGGAATTATTATTTTTGGATAAATATACTGAAAATAGTCTTCTATTTCAGATTTTGTCTTTGAATTGGGTATTTTATTTTTTTTGAAAGAGCCCATTATAAAATTAATTTGGAATAAACTAATTTTGTTTTTATTCTTACATTTTGGCATTTGATATGTCAATTTGACATTTGACTTTCTCTTAAAATGTTACTTCAGTGGCGTATCTGTGTTTTTGTTATTAAATAATTATATTACCTTATTTAATTTTATTAAAAATACATTTTTAACAATTTTAATAAGTAATAACATTCACATTCACTCAATGTAAAATAAAACTACCAAATTACTGAGTCTACTCTAGGTATATACTTTTTATTCATTTTATTCCGTGACTTCTATATTACAGTGTATAGTACGAGAGCTAGCAACGTCGGAAAAACAAGTATTTTAAGACGTCTAGCTCTTTGATATATCTTTTACTATGCTCTCTAGAACAGCATGCGGCCCGTCTGGCTGCCGGTAAACGTTGCGTTCCCTACTGCGCATTGAAAGAAGATCCTATATTTTTATTAGTCCTTTAAATTCTAGTATTGAATATAAATCGAACATGTCTCCATAGCACAGTGCGTAGAGTTTCCGATCACGAACCGATGATTCAGAGTTCGAATCCGGGTCAGGACAAAGACTTTTTTATTTTATTTTTGTTTATATTCTGATAGTAAAGTATTTAATATTTGATTTTTTTTTAATCACCAGATTTATTTAATAGTTTACTATCAGAATATTAACGAAAATAAAGTAAAAAAGTATTTGCCCTGATCCGGATTCGAACTCTGAATCATCGGTTCGTGGTCGGAAACTCTACGCACTGCGCTATGGAGACATGTTTGATTTATATTCAATACTAGAATTTATAGGACTAAATTAATAAAAAAATAGGATCTTCTTCCGATGCGCAGTAGTGAACGCAACGGGTATCGGCAGCCAGACGGGCCGCATACTGTTCCAGAGAGCATAGTAAAAGATATATCAAAGAGCCAGACGTCTTAAAATACATTCTCAAAAACGTTGCTAGCTCTTAGACTAGTAGTTTTTGATAAGTTGTTATGTCATTTTTTTACTAAATGTCATTAGAGACCAATCCGGTACTTTGGCGCCTTTTATTTTCGATCATACGGTATATTTTTCTATAAAATTTGCACCATTTACAATATATTTGCACCTGAAATAAGTAGTGAGAATTTTTAAATCGTAACTATTGGTTTGTAGGAGATATATATATAGGTTTAATAGGGGATTATATGATTATAGGAGTACAACAGAAATTATTTTTATTAGTATTGGTTAAGTGATAATTACTATAGAAGTACCAATAAATACTATTTTATTAATTAAAAAAAATAATCATTGTAATAATTTACCTTATACAACTAGAGATTGTCATATATTTTTTTTATTTGATAAGTCAATTTTATTAAACATAGTGCATGGTTTGAGAATTTAGCATGGGCTACAAGGCTGCTAGGTAGAGTAACTTTGATTTTGAATAAGTTTGTTTAGTGCAAGTTTTTTTTTTAAACATTTAAACTGATAAATTTTTGATTAACAGTCTGACATATCTTACAACTGGCAAGCTTATTAAGTCGAGAGAAAATATTAATTTATTTGATTTTAATTCGTTAGTTTAATGTGCCTATTGCTAAATGTTTTATTTAAAAAGAATGTATGTTCGTTTTGTATTAATAAGGTATAATAAATGTCCAGGCAATCAAAACATATATTAAACTGCAAGGAACTGGAAGAATTGTTTGATTAATATATACTTTATACAGTGATCTAAATAGTTGGTGTACGTGTAAGTTTATAAGAAGGTATTTTAAGATAATTGTATAAGAAAATATTGAATTAAACTAAATTACAAATTGATATCAATCTGTATGTTACATTTTATATTCTATTCTAGTTCATTGCAAAATATATTCACAGTATATGATGTATTATTAAATAATTTGGTCTAGTAAAGATTTAAGAGAGACTAGGTAATGCAGTGTATTTCAAAAGATCTAAAAGGCTTTTTATTACAATTAAAAATACTAAATTATATCTGGTCAGCTAAAAAATATATGTCGTTACTGATAGTTGCCTGTAAAAATTAATATATGATTTTGAGGCAACTATCTTCTACCCAAAGTCAAGTTGGGTCATAGTTTATATATATCTTTAAGGGCTATTGTATACTGTGATTAAGAGCATCAGTGTATTTAAAAAGGTATTGTAGTAAGTATTATCGGGATTATCTGTTTTAATTACTGCAACGTCTGAAATTCCCACCATTTATATATATTTACCATATACAGGTTGTTAACTGGTCAGTTATTTATAGGGGAATAGAATGGCAACACTGCCTATTGAGAACGCATACACTTATAGGGTTTTCTGCCGACTCGTCCCGTCGCGTCGTCTATCGACAAGCGGGCCGAGGTTGCCATATTTGAACCATAAAGCTCTTGCCGCGAGTAATAAACAAATTAACAACCTGTATGCCTAATTACACAGTTATTGTTAAAGTTTTTTTGAAAACTTTTACAATATTTGTATTAAATATGCTATTATATATGGATTGCAGTCAGATAAGGCTAGATATCTCAATTGTAGTAACAATATTTCTCAAATTTTAAAGGGATATATGTAATTATTTTATTTTTTTTAATATGGCGAAACGACAACTGTCAAAATAGAGTTTTTTGTTTAATTATGAAAACAACAGAAACAGAGACCACAGATCATACAGATTATAAACTTTGTTTTTTCTTTATAGTTTTCGTGGTTCCAATTTTCGGAATCGGGTACTAGTTAGGTTACTAGTTTGCGCACATAGCACGCCCACTTATGGCCTCTAAAATTGTGCACAACGCCTGACCGGCACAGTTATTAGAGAGATATCGGAAAACCGAATAGCGTCATACAGTATTTACGCGTACCTTATCATGGTTACGATATGCGCGAGTCAATTTTTAACGCAACACCCGCTAATAACGTTACCGCCTGACGTAATTTGCGGATCAATTACACCAAGCGCTATTTCTAAATAACGTTTAAAAGTTGCTTAAATGGGCATGTGCGGGTATTTGACAACCGCAGCCGGCCGGCGAGATTTTTTTAGCACTTTAGGTTTGGATTATTACTTTAGTTTTATTAGGTAATTTGATATTTAAGTAGCTGGGATTAGCTTTAATTAAATAAATATGGCCCAAAATATGGATTCCAGCTCTTCGTTTACAGCAGATGACGACTTAGCCCGTCTAAGAGAATTTGTTGCTTGCTGCCCTAAACCCACTGGCAGACGTTGAACAATGAAGCACTGGATATAAGCACTTTAGCCCTTTAGTTTTAAAATACCTAGTAAACAAAACATTTCAAAGTTTTAAATTCAAAGTTAGGTTAAGTTTAAATAGCGGACGCGACGCGAACAGAATTCTTTCAGATCCGATAACTATAAATGAAGAGAGTTAATACCACCTTACGTAAAAGAAATAACACCTGGCCTTATTAACGTCCATGCACGCTATTCGGTTTAGCAATATCTCTCTATTACGCTGTTTATTGTTATTTTACGCGAGTTTATTTTTGCGCACAGGAAATTTTACTCGTTTGCACATCGTCATAAAAAACAATTTTCGTACCACGAATTAGGGATAAGATTTTTATCTGTATATAATATAACTATATAGTATGCCTAATCTGTGCAGAGACTTTAAGCTGAAATACATTTACTGACTTTAAATAAATACTTTACTACTCTATTAGTAGCAGTATGCAAATATTTGAAATACTGAATAACTCGTGATTTAAATTTAAAAGATCAGTATAAGTTGTTCTAGTGATTGTTATAGTGCCGATTCTGATGATTTTTTAAGCAATTTGTAGCCATGTTATTTCTCTACTCAAATTAAAAATTAAAGTCTCTATCTGTCTATTATATGAGGGGAAAACAAAATATTATTTTCGCGAAAGTTCTAAAAACCCTGTGGAATGATCTTACCAAGTAAGAAATATAAAAACTACTATTTCGGACTGGTGAAATGGACTCCTAATGCTAAAATTGCTGTAAATCGTTACTGTTTTCTTCAACAGCGAATATCTCCTCCAATAAAAATAAAGCTATCGAGATGAGCCAAAAGACAAACTATTGAGAAAAAATGTACCTTGGTGATAAAGTGGTTTTTAAGTTCCTTACTTTGTTAAATCATTCCACAGACTGATTCAAATCTTCACAAAAATAACTCTTTGTTATGCCATCGATAATAGATAGATGGAAACTTGTAGGTGGGGATGCACATATATTTAAAAAGTAACTATATCTACTCCAAACTGCATTCTGTGAAGCCGAGCCGGTGAAATGGGTATATAAATCTTCTGAAGGAATTTGCATAAGGCGCTAAGTTAGGCTGGCTTAAGCGTAGTGCGCAAGCCTGGATTTTGAATTATCGATCGGATAACTAGACCAATAAGAGACTAGACGCTAGCACCAACTGCTCATTCGTACGGCTTCGTCCAACTTCGTACGACTTTCGTTTTCCACTCCCGTTCGACAATTGGCTAATCCTCAGAGTAAGGGCTAATCGATATTCGGAATTTTGGAGTTGCGCTATTGCGCCAGTGTCTGCCTAACAGACGAACTTATGTGAAATATACATGGACCGGTTATCTAGTTGTCTCTAACTCGGCTTCAGCTCCAACACATTGCAGTTGGGACAGGCGATAATCTGTTTAAAGTTTATAAGTATATGGGGATGCAGTTCTAAAATTATCGTTATAAATATATCTTTTTAAATACACGAAAATTGTTCGTTGCCTGGACATTACTAAATCTAGAACAAAACCGAGCGATCGAACGTACGAGGCAATGTTTGAGAAACAAAATTCTATAATGAGACGTTTTTGACAGAAATGGACGATCCATCGGGGCATCCGTCGTAAGAACGGATCGCCCAATCGTGCCGGCCAATCTAATAGCGATCCTACCACTACCACACAGGTAGAAAAAACGTTTATTAAATTACCATCTCTTTATAGCTGGTCTACATCGGACAACTCGTTTTGATAAATTAGTTTGATCAAACATCTTATCGAGAACAGTGTGAGTTAGTTGGGCCGTCAGTGACTGTTGTCCGTCATTTTAGATCACTTTTTGAATGTCGTCTGTCCACGAATCAGTCTACCATAGATAAAAGAAACAAGTTTAGATTGGAATGCTCGGCTTGCCGCTAAAACTTATAATTATTTTGGGGTGCATACTTTGTACGGGATCTGGCGCTGCTATAGCGGTTGCTAAGAACAACCGCAAACAAGAACAAAAATAATTTTCTCTTGTCAAAGTCAGAATCTTCAAAAATTATAAAAACTTTCAAAATTTAAACTGCCCTCATTGAAAAAATACCGAAAAATATTTAAAGCGTCCATTTTCAAAATAATTATTGCTATCTTGTGAGTTTAATTTAAATTTATTTACTCAAACCCGTGATAATTGTGAAAAGAGACATTAAAAACTTAAAAAGCTGTGTGAACTGTGAAGTGCAAAAACCATCGTGGATCGTGACATAACGTCGGTTTCCAACGTTTCATAGGTATTTCATACATGTCCTTATATAAAATAAAGTTTCTTATATGCAACACACTGTATTTTAATTAAAAAATTAAAAGAAAATAATAAATTTGAATAAATAATATTTGGCGACAAATCCCGGAAAGCGACCGTTCTAAGAATAGCGCCAAATAGTATTGATGCGTTTTTCCTCGGTTCCGTGTGGATAGAAAGTCACAATTTATTTACACTAAGTACCAAACAATAACGATTAAAAGACTTAAAGAACTATATCCAAACTATTTATCTAGAAATAATTTATTTTGAATTTAGCGCGGCAACTCTACTCGTCTATTTATTTCTGTCCTCCTCAGGCACCGGGCGTCGGCTTATATACCCACAGCTAAACAGTTCTCGAATAATCCGTTAGACGTTAGATCATTAGGTGCATAGAGAAGGTTTAGAATGTTCTCGTATGTACTACCCCATTCCAGTGGAACTCGATTGTTCTCGAACGTTCGAATGAATCATTACGGTGTCTATTCTTTAATGCGATATTAAGGTCATATGGGTGAGGGACATATTAGTTAGTTAGGTTATCCCGAGTCCACACGGATCCGCAACAGTATTTATATTTTCCTTATGGGCACTTTCCAATCTAAACTTTTTTCCTTTATCTATGCAGTTTACTTTTGAATTAAAATGATAGACATTCTTTCTCGCGGTCGCGTACCGACCATTTACAGTTGAGAGTTGGAACCTTTGGTGTTATCAACAGCAAAAGAAAACACTGTTTCACTACAATACACCAAAACACTTGACTTTTGCATTGGACGCGCTTTCGTTAACCATTTTAGGATCATCAGCAGATAATTAAAACCATAAAATTATGTTAACGTGTTTGATTTTTAAAAAGTCAATATTATTAAAATAGGTCTAAAGAAAAAAATGTCTCAGTAATTTTTACTTAAACGTACTCGTTTTATATCTCTAACTACATTGAGTAAGATGTTTGATTAAACTAATTTATCAAGTAAATTGTCTGGTGTGAAACTGCTATTAGCTGCTGCACGAGCCTCAAAATTATTCATCGCACACATGCGCTTGTTTTTTTTCTATATTTCCGATTATTTTTGGGTTGCAGGTTCTAATTTTCCTTTTCGAAACTAAGACAGTGTGAGCATCTAAAATTTGGTTGGTTGGTAGATTTCAAGAATATAATGACTTATATTCTTATGGTGGAATACATCTATAATCCTGAAAAACATTGTTAAGATAATTTTGAAAATAAAAAAAAACAAAAGGAATTATTGTAAGGCTGTATACTAAGGGCTGACAAAGGTTAGTTTTGGGTCGAGATTTCCGTGTGTAAGAAGAGTACAATGCGTTTATAATGTACTGAACAAAGAGAGAACTGTAAAAACGTTGCCAAACGTATGAAATAAACCGAGAAACTATACACATTGCTAAGAGACGTGGAAGGGGATATAGCAGATTCGTCGCGGTCGACGATGCATTCACGATTTAATTACGTCTCGTGATACTTTATTTGTTTAGTTATTAACGAGTCGTTGTAATTTTCCCTATAGCTTGAAAATTTTTAAGTGCACGTTAGAAACGCTTGCATTCTTGGTAAAAATAAGTGGAATTGAGTTGGTGTTCGACAGTGGTCGCGTTATTAGAATTCAAAAATAGATATCTCGAAATGCATTAGAAATAATTGATTGTAGTTTTTTCAAAAGCTTTCTTAATATTTCTGCTATATTTTCTTCGCAAACAGTATGTGAAAATCTTTATCAATAAAAAAGTTACACGATTGCTGAAAATTGCAATGCACTAAAAGTAAATGGTTTTTTTTAAATTTTTGAATGGAACAAAAACAAGCCTATCGAATTTTTCTTATTTAAACATCTTGTAAAAGATCCGGGCTTCAGAATAAAACAAAAAGTTTCAATATCTAAAATAGTTCTTGAGTTATCGCGTGTTATATGTTAAAAAGTTGAGTTTTTAAATTATCGCCATTACTGACGATTTCTCGTTATAAAAAAATGGACACCCTAACGAAATCCTTATAATTCCATTTCAGATGCTCAGAAACATATCTAATGATTTTATCTAAACGTCGTACAAAATAAAAACCGTTGCATGTCATCGAGCACGTGCGTTGATTTTAGACAGCATTGTTGCCAGATTGTAATCGGAAGAGAAATATTTTTGGAAATTTTACTATAAGATCTATTAAAAATTCTAAAATAAACTTTAAATTCTTAACAGTTTTAAATAGTTTCAAGCAGCGCTCAAAAAAGATATTTTTAAACAAAACATGTTTTTTATTGTTTAAAACAATTTTTTATGGTTTTAAAGAACATTGTAAATCCAAAGTCGAAAATATGTTTAAAACATTTTTATACTCTGTTTTAAACCATATCGTGTTGAGTAATGATAAAGCCAAAGGACAAAACTTAATTTGATTTTAGAAACCTTAATGGTGCTCCTCCAAGTAGTAGTACAGAATTAATAGTTTATTTAGACAATATTAAGTTGAGCTGATTACTCTGTTTTTTATTCCTTTTGTATTATAGTTGTTTTTTTTTCTTATTTTGAAAGATTTTTTCTCATTTTTTATTGAAATAAACATCTACACACCAAACCTATTTAATACTCTGTTTTAAACAAATATTTAAAACAAGTAACGGTGTCTTAAAAACATTGTTTTAAACAAAATGTTTAAAACATAACAGTCTGGGTTTCGGGCAATTCAAAATATTATCTATTATAAAGAGGTGGTAAATGATTATAAAATATATAGGCAACTTTTTGAAATATTTCAAGAATTAATAAGTATTTTCCATAGAAGATTAGGTTTTGTTTCTCAAAATAAAAAAAAATCACTTCACTGGTCTACTTTAAGATACTTTATTATAATATAACGAGCCGTTTTTGTCCCTTTCTTTCTCAAAATATTGTATCAGAGATGACACTAATTCTTGGCACCGACTATTTAACTGCTTAGGCATTTTTCAAAGAAAAAACTAATAACTACTACTCAAAATATTCTGAAAACAACAGTTTTCGATCGATAAATGAAGGTTTTAAAAGATACACGAGACAACTCTCAACTAACGTTCAGAAAACTCTGGCAAATGTCAAATAAACGTGGCACCGCTGCAACCGCTTCCTCGGCGCTACCAACACAATAGCGAGTGGGTAATTTAAAACTCATTGAAAACGTCCCATAAGGGCTATATTTGTGTAGTGGTAGCACTGCACACATTTATTAGCCTAATCGATAGCCCGCAACGGTTTTTATTTTGTACGACGTATAAGTTATCTTTTCGAAAATAAAAGTCTTTTAAAAATAAGCGGTTTACGATCGAAGCGGTTACGATCACACAGAAAGCGTTTTTAGCGTGAAGTGTCTTTAGCGACTAAAACAAAATAACAGGATTATATAGGAGTGGCCACACCAAAGGCGTGTAGCGTTCGGCGTGTCTCGCAAAAAACGCAAATGAAAACAAATTAGTTTGTTTTTTGTAGCGTCTTTAGCGTTTTCTAAGATGAGACCCCGTCATAGGCGGACGTTATATTTAATAATACAATAAAACTAAATTAAATAGTATGCTTTTTTTTATTTTAGGGTATTATCTAAAAATATTTTTATAAAGAACAGCTACTTTTTAGGAAGATTGTATTAAATTCAAAAATTTGAAGGAAATGTTTGAAAAAGTGTAGTTTGAAATGTTGAAAAAGTAATAAATTAAAGGAATATTTTCTTACGCGTAAAAATTAGTTTTTTTATGCGTAAAAAGTGTTTTTTTTTTTCTGCGTAAAAAAGGTTTTTTAACAGAAACAAATAGTTTTTGACGCGTAAAAAAAATTTTTTTACGGGTAACAAATAGTTTTTTTACACGTAAAAAATATTTTTTTTGGGTAAAAGAGTTTTTTACTAGAAACAATAAGTTTTTGACGCGTAAAAATATTTTTTTTTAGTGTAACAAATAGTTTTTTACACGTAAAAAATATTTTTTTTGCGTAACAAAATTTTTTTTACCAGAAACAATAAGTTTTTGACCCGTAAAAAAATAATTTTTTACGTGTGACAAATAGTTTTTTACACGTAAAAAATGTTTTTTTTTGAGTAAAAAATTTTTTTTTACCAGAAACAATAAGTTTTTGACGCGTAAAAATTAGTTTTTACGTGTAACAAATAGTTTTTTACACGTAAATTTTTTTTTTGCGTAGGAAAGGTTTTCTACCAGAAACAATAAGTTTTTGACGCGTAAAAAAAGATTTTTTTACGTGTAACAAATAGATTTTTACACGTAACAAATAGATTTACACGCGTAAAAAATAGCTTTCTACCAGTAACAAATAGTTTTATACACGTAAAAAATAGTTTTCTACCAGTAACAAATAGTTTTATACGGTTAAAAAAGTAAAAAATAGTTTTTTACGTGTAACAGTTTTATTCGCCTAAAATAATAAAAATAGTTTTTTACGTGTAACAAATGTTTTTTACACATAATAATTTGATTCACTTTTACAAAATTTGTATTAAAATATTAATATTTTTGATAAACACGTGGACTGCTCACAAATACACGTCGCGTCACTACGTATTTTTCGCTCGTGCTTCGTTAGCTCGTGTGTCAAAGCCGTCTCACTAGCTCGTATGTCACGGCCTTGAATTTTTACCCCCAGCGCGCGTAAAGAAGTTACTCCAAAATGTTTCATAAATCGTCCTAAAATTGCATTAGCAACTAGAAATATTTACTATTCTATTATATAATTATAATTATTTATTATATTATATTATAATTATAACAAGTACTAACCACAACACTACAACATAAAAAACTATACACTTATAAACTAAAATTCCAAATAAAATGGTAAATAATAATTATTATTTTTACATACACCACTGGCACTAGCAGTAGATTGTGTTTGTCTCTGTATATATGCCCCGGCCCGTCCACAATTCAATCCCAGCATCTTTTATCTTCGTCTCTTCAACGCTAACGGCGCCGATGTCGTCTATCTCTTTCTCACAGGATTGATTGTTGGACGGGCCGAAATCCACGAGCTTGCGACGTTACTAAATTGACATCTTGATAGAAACTGCAGACCTGCCGCGTCTTTTGTGTGTTTTTAATGGACACAAATGGAAAAAAGCGCTTAAAACGGTAAAATCGCAAAAAACGCTTGAGACGCAACAAACGCAAAACGTTAAAAACGCTTTCTGTGGGCCGTGGGCTAATAAGATCCCTATGCTATTTACTTCCACACATGTAAATACCGACCCAAAAGTAAGAGTTGCCAGCACGGTAGACAAATCGATAAACTAAGCTAATTTTGAGATGCCGACACTGAAGCATTATACATATGTATATACATTTCATAATAATAATATGCGTTGTTTCTAAATCATCATCATCATAACTACAAAGATGTACCATACGTAAATGTCTTGGAATAATTCATGTTCTATTAAAACATGCCCTATATAAACAATTATCGTATTATCAAGTTGTCGTCTGCATTGTTTTTATTGACGCTTTTTTAAAATTTAAGAAAATTATTACATTGAATTTTAAATTACATGCATGCTTAATATACTAACATCCATCATATCATGCACTATTTATTAGATTGCAATGGCTTTGTCTAGATTTGTTGTAACTATAAGATCAATTTAACGCATTATTAAACAGTATGATGTAAATATTTTGGCTGATACCGATTTTGCGTTTTTGATTTTTATGTCAGAAAAGTATATTTATACAGGGTGCTACAAATTCGAGGTACGAGCATTGGTATCTCGGAAACCGTAATAGATACGAAGATGGTTAAATTGGGGCAAAGTTGCGCTTTGGGCTGTTCACCAAGATGCCATCAAAAAAGTTTTAAAAATTTCAAGGATTGATGAGTTTTTTGGAAAAAACGGATTTTTTTGAAAATCAATTTTATTTTTTCCTGTCGTTACTTTTTAGAAAATCAAAAAACTAATTGCACATTTTCATAGCCACTTTATTAGTGTTATCTGTCGGTATTTTTAGATTTTTAAATTAGCTAATAATTTGTGAGATACAGAGGCCAACTTAATTTTTTTAAATACGGACCTGCATTTTTTATTTAAGATTTTGAAAGAACTCGGTCTCCTGAGTACAATGATATGCCACACTTGATACTTTTTTTGTTTGTTTTGGGTACCTTAACAGTAACAAAACTATTTAACTGTTATTTCAAATAATTGAAGTCCGACTCTGTTTTTTTTTTAAATTTATTTAATCTGATTATATTCAGCACAGCAATATTGATTAGCGCTAATTAACATTGAATAAGGAAAATCTGGCCTGGAATATTCTGGAAAAGTGAAAAATTGAAATAATTAATATCCAGGTCAGCAATTTAAAGATATCTATTATTTTTAACTTTTTTATTGTGAATTTGAAAGCTCAGTGTACGATCTAATAATATGCATAATATTAATCGTAGTTGTTATAAATATATCAACTTCTACAAACTAGTTTCTAATGCTCTACATGTTCGAAAGGGTTACCACCCTCTGAATGCATCTTGTGCACGCTAATTGTTTTTTGTACTCTTAATGTTGAAATGTATTGATTTCAAATGTCCAAAACAATTTTTACTGATTTTCCTTATTCATTGTTGATTAGCCTGATCAATATTGTTGTGATAAATATAATCAGAATCAGATTAAAAAAATTAAAAAACCAAAGCCGGATTTGAAATTATTTTAAATAACAATTAAATAGTTTTGTTATTGTTAAGGTAGCCAAAACAGAAAAAAAGTATCAAGTGTGACATATCGTTGTACTCACGAGACCGAGTTCTTTCAAAGCCTGAAATAAAAAATGCAGGTCCGTATTTAAAAAAATTATGTTGGCCTCTGTATCTCACAAATTATGAGCTAATTTGAAAATATAAAAGTACCATCAGATAGCTCTAATAAAGTGGCTATGAGAATGCGCAATTAGTTTTTTAATTTTCTAAAAAGTTTAACTTTCCAAACCAAAAAATTCAGCAATCCGTGAAATTTTTGAAACTTTTTTGATGGCATCTTGGTGAACATCCTAAAGCGCAACTTTGCCCCAATTTAACCGTGTTTGTATCTATTACGGTTACCGAGATACCAATGCTCGTACCTCGAATTTGTAGCACCCTGTATATTTTCGGAAAATTATAGTTTTTGGTAAACACAAATCACTGGATTTTTTTCTGATTATTTATTCAGCAAAATTGTATGATCAAAGAAGTACAGTACTGAGTAAACAATTAAGAACTTTTTTAAGGTATTCGAAGGTTATCAGTCAAAAAAATATGTTATTTTAATAAACACTTTTTATCACCCTTTATATAGATAACATAGGACATTTTCATGAAACAGATAACCCGATATGCATTAACCATGTATCTTAAAAATGCGTTTACACGAGTCAAGCCAACTGATCAAGTCACTCCAGTAAAGTGTAATGAGTGTTCGACAGTGGTCGCGCTATTAGAACTCTGAATTCAAAAATTTATATCTCCAAATCTATTAGAAATAATTGATTGTAGTTTTTTCAAAAACTTTCTTAACATTTCTGCTATATTTTCTTCTCAGACAGTATGTGAGAATCTGTATAAATAAAAAAGTTACACAATTGCTGAAAATTGCTATGCACTAAAAGTAAATGGAGTTTTTTTTTTAAATTTTTGAATGGAACAAAAACAACCTTATCGAATTGTTCTTATTTAAACATATTGTAAAAGATCCGATCTTCAAAATAAAAAAAAGTTTCAATATTTAAAGTGGTTCATAAGTTATAGCGTGTTATGTGTTAAAAAGTTGAGGTTCTAAATTATCGCGATTACTGACGTTTTCTCGTTATAAAAAAATAAACACCCTAACGAATATCCTTATCATTCCATTTCAAATTCTCAGAAATATATTTAATGTTTTATCTAGTTATCTTTTCGAAAAAAAGTCTTAAAAATTAGCGGTTTGCGATGTGATATTACTTTACTTGATAGGGAAAGGCCTACCGGCAACGCCGCAACAGCACACCGTCGCATTTCTCTCACTCCGACTTAATGTAAATACCGACCTAAAAGTAACAGTTGCCAGCACGGTATAAGCATCATAAGTAAATCTGTAGCTAATTCTATTGCCAAAATTTTGACAGTTTGAAGTACGTATTACGCACTGTCGCCATTTTGAATCAACTAGCAGAAGCTTTTTGATATGAAATGTGTAAATTCAGAGTATGCTGTCAACTTCAAGAGTTTCTGTGATTTGAGTAATTGATTAAAGCTTGACCCGCGAAAATGCGTTTTAACTATTGCTTATACTGCACATTATTCCTTTTCACGTCAATTTTTTTAACCAATAATTTTAAGTTTTTTTTTCAAAGTAGATCTTAAATTGAACTATAATCTTATTTGCAGCTATTGTTAAACCGGAAAAAAAAGTGAGGGAGATTGTAAAGAAGAGCTGTGATATCTAGGAAGTGTTCAGTGGAAACAGTTTTATGGTGTTTCTGATACTATTAATTAATTTATAAAGACAGTGTGGTTTATTTTGTCAATTTATTTTGACTTTTTTATATTGTTAATTTATAGTAATCTCCTTGATCGAAAGTTTTCGATATTGCAAATAGATGTTTCTAGATTTATGCAGATAGTTTTGATAAGAATTAACAAAATTAAGGCTATCTATAGCTTCAGAAAAGACTAAATATACTGGGTGTTTTTCAGAAGTGGCTCATCCACGATAAATTGGGATTGATTGCCGTATTCCATTAGTTTCTGTCGTTTTCTCTTTCATCGGAAATGTTTCATCTTTTAACCGACCACCTCGTATCTCTGCTAGTCAGGGTTGGGTAGGTGGAAAATTATATATTTTCTACCGTATTTTCTACGCCAACTAATTTTTTACATGTCCAGACGTAGAAAATTAGTTTCGTATATTGTAAACCTTTTTTTGAGTTTGTATTTATTTCAAATACTTCAATCACAACGATATCTCTAATTGTTATTTATTATTATTTAAATATAGTATATCAAAAAAGTTTAACTATTAACTTCCATATTATTTTAAATTATTGATATATACAACGGAAGGATGCGTGACAGTGACTGTTGTGTCATTAGAATTCACAGGCATATCGTATATTTCGTCGTCTACCGAAATCCTCCTTGATTTGTTACATACTATAGTCGAAGTTTACAGATATCTTAAATGTTTTCGAAAGTATGATCAAAGTTTAAATAATAATAATTCTATGTACTTCTGTGAACTTTGGTAAGACTCAAACAGAACAACAAAAAGATAATTATTATATATGTTACAGTGAAAGTCGGAAATTCAGTGACTGTTAACATTCACTAGTGAAAGTAACATGTACTAAAGGTTACCAGTAAAAGTTATTCTATTGCACAGGGCGAGTATGGCGAGGAAGAATGTTGGTGGAAGTTAGAACAAATAAAACTTTAAGAATATTGGATCACCTCAATATTCAAGCTGATCCACATATCTTAAAATTACAATTTACTTCTGTGATATATTTATTAAAACTTATAGAAAATAACGACATAACCTTCTAAATATTAAAAGGAAAAACATAGTAAACATTTTAAAGCGTACAAAACAATTTAAAATTTTTTTTAGTAAAGTTCTTCATCGTGGACAAAATACAGTAAGCCCAAATTTTCTTCAACGGGAATTATTCGTTTTTTCAAACTCGCTACTCTTCAAGCATATGAAAACGTTTAATAAGTTCATAGTCACTAGGTTCCTTAATATATTTTTGTCATGCACGCCTAACTTTTGCTATGACTTCATTATATTGCAAAAACGAAAAACAAGTACTATTACATTCCTGCGAGTGCCTAGTTTACCTTAATTTTTCACAGAAAATTCCGAGAAAAATTTCTTCCATAGAGAAAATACCGCACAGCACTTTTTACAACGATAATAAAATAATTATACATAACCACAAAAAGACAAAAGCGAATTTACGCCATATGTTGCCAACGTTGAGCCCAATTTAATGTTATCCTTATATTGCCTATTATTCAACTTATCCTTATTTATTCTTATACTTCACAACATGTGGCAACCGCGCTGACTGAATCTTTCAAACTCACTGCTATCGTCCAGGGAATGCTAGCATTCACTAGTAAAAGTTGGTTTCAAAAATAGCTGTTGAACTTTTACTGGCATAGTCTTAGCAAATCAGTGAATGTTAGCTTTTACTAGTAATTGTTAACAATTACTGATTTCCAACTTTTGCTGTAACATATATATAAAAAAGGAACAACGAAAACTTTCAAAGAAAGATTTTTTTTTCTGTACGGTCTTCAGATTAAACAGAACAAAATATTCTGATAGTCTTCAGATCTATTACAGTCTCTTATCTTCAGGGAATTAGTACCGTCACAGAATAGAGAGATAGTCACACATATTACAGTTTTAACACTTATAGAATTTAAAGAAAATAGAAAGGAAGAAACATATAAACTGAAAAAAAAACGGCTTTAAATATACAAAATTTATTTTGTACTTGTTCTCAGATTTTATACATTCTCTACTTAATATTCTACATTTTCTACGCATTTTTCTACATACACGTAGAAAATTAATTTTCTACACGTCGTTACCCAACCCTGCTTCTAGTTACCGAAATGAAAATGATGGGTGCTCAAATTTGTGACAACATACATGCACAATAGTTGATTTTAAATTTTAGGATCTGAAACTTAAAATCTAAACTATAGTTAGCCTTAATAAAAAGAATATAATTTTGCTCAAGACGTATTTTATCATTTTTTGCATATATTTAGAAAAATCCCGTTTATATTTTTGTACGTACCTATGTCTAATCTCTAAATAATACTTTTATATAAGGAATATTTTACCTCTAAATCGAGTTTAATTTATTGATTAATTTTATTTATCTTTTGATTTACAAACTGTCTACTATGATATATAGGTTCTATTTATAATAATGATTGTTATTAAATTAATAAAAGTTTTTTTATTATTTTAAAATGTATTATCCTTATTAATATCCAAGTCGACACCTACTGTTCCCGCTGAATGCTCCTAGACTGTTCGAAAAAATAAATTTTGTGATTTTGGTTTAAAAAATTGAAATAATTTGTTATGTATTAATATCTGCGATCGAATAAAAGCTTACTTAGAAGTCTTAATCAAGAATCCACATAACAATATTGTTAATATTTGACATTTTGTGTTGGTAAAGTTGTGTTAGGTTTAGTGATGGGAAAAACCGATTAATTTCAATAATCGTGTACTCGAGTTTCAAGCGATTGCAATAACCGAGTGATCGCTCCAGCGAAATATCACTCGTATTTAAAAATACCGTTTTTCACCCGTCGCCGTCGGTTGTTGTAAGTACTCGTTAACGCCAAACGCCAAGCAGTAAGTTGCGTGCGCAGGGCACATATTCTTTCGGTGATGAATGGCAATTAGCAAGCGGTGAGCGATTCACTTGATCGCTTGATTTTTTTTTATTTCAAAGCATTGTCGATGTAAGGTCGTAAAATTTTGTCTCTCAGATACGCAACGGATAAATATACAGGTCCGGTAATAGGATATCTAGGCATAGGAATTATATGCATTGGAATGAAACGCCTATAAAAAGTCTAAGCTTAAACAGAGATGGATAACAACTTCCCCGTTTCCACTTCCACTACGACTGTCGAGTTAGACAAATTCCAATAAGATAACAAATTTTGGAAATTCCGCCGCCTCCCACCCACCCATGATACCCGTCCACCTGCCCTTTATCACCATTATTTCCCTTCCCGCGCTCCCGCAAAACGCCATCACGTCAGTCCATCACAGAGTTGCCAGGTCTACCGGTTTCGTCTGTAAGCTACCGATCTACCGATTTAAACAAAAATCTAACGATATGTTCAACTGCGTCTTTAGTCTTTACAATAGAAGCACTTTTAAAATCTGACATATATATTTGACTAAAAATTAAGCGACTACCACGTTGGAATCTGTATAATCTGACTTTATTATTGTTTATTAAATTTTGTTTAGTAATCATAGGTCATCTTTCTGTCTAGTTTCAGAGTTACAAAGATATTCCTACAAATCCTTATTACTCTTTATTAGGCGTGGTATTGGCGACATGCCCGAAGAAGTTGATATCTTTTGAAAAGATTTTGTTTCATTCATCTACTAAAGTTGAACCCATATTTTTCCCAAAAAATATAAACAAAAAACAAAATCTAAGTTAAGAAACAAACTGAATACGGATAAATATTTTAGTGCTTTTCCTGTCAAAAAAATATATTAATATGAAAAAATTGTTGAGAGCTGTTACAGCTTTCCCATTGAAATGAAATTAATTTTAGATATCACTGATTAAAATTGTACTTTTGATTTTTGTTGAAGATCTAATTTTGTTCTCGTATGGAATTATAATCTAACAAACCCGGCAACCCTGTTCGGCTACTCCTTTATAAAGTTTTTTTCGGCCTAATTCCTTTGTCACCGCCGCCGCCGACCGACCGGTGTCGGGGCGACTGGAAGGAAGATCGTACAGTATTGCAATTTCATAGAATCGCACTTGCTATTTTAGAAATGATTTCAAAGTTCTGCATGTTACTTTTTGTTTTAGAAAGAAGTTATGTGCCTAGAGAAAACATTCTTAAAATTGTTTTGTACTTTATTTAATATTTCATTAAGTAGGCAAGATAATGGGATTAGAAGATTCGGGATTTAGGATAAGCCAACATAATTTTAATTTAATAGAATGGCAACACTGTGCGTCGTGTTTCTATTTTTTCGATTCTATTCTATTAGTAGCCGGTAGCCCCCACACAAGCGTCTTAAAGACCCGCCCCCTCACACAGAGGCTCTCTCGTCGTATCTCGTATCTCTTCTATGATCACTTCCCCTATACAATGGTAGGGAAAAGACACTTTATCCGTCTCTGTTGTACTGCAATGTATTTTGCAGCCTTACCATCTTTTTTTATCGCATTGAAAATCTCCTATTGCTAATGAAATTTTACCACACGTGTATATACGGCGTCGTATAAATTTGCTACCTGAAATGTATGTAAAAAATTCGCTCGGCTTTTTATTGCGTATGTCACATTAAAATCTGATTTCAATTTATTTCATTCTAGGATCGCTTGCGTTCGTCGCTCGTTCATAATCGAGCGATGTCGGTTATTTCAATAATCGAGTATTCGTGCGAATTTTCGCTCGAGTTATCCCATCACTAGTATTAACCTAACCTAACACAAACTTTACCAGTAAAATAGATTAAAGGAAATTTAAAGAAGCTAATTTCTAAGTAAGCTTTGCTGTAATTCTTGTTCGATCGTACGACCACCGTATATACTAAAAAAATCTTCTCTCCCGATTTGTTGTGTCCTATTGTACGTGTGTGCGCAGGGCGAGGGGGGCTCCTGTTCGAACTGCGGCGTTTTCTGCACCATCACGCAAGTGACCCTCAAGGGGCCCCTGTGTAACAGCTGCTACCAGCACTGGAGGTAACCACTTTTAACCAACAAGCAAAATATTGTACGTAAATGCGAGTGTTGCCTCATTGATTATGTTCTTGAACACGTATTGAACTAATAGAAAACAATATTTGCGAAAATGAGTAAAATAAGGTGACTTTTTTATGTTTTCACTTTCTTCGTTCTAAGAATGTAATAGATCGCATTTATGTACACTATGGTGTCAAGTCATCTGTACCTTCCTCATGAGTTATTGGTTGTAGAACATTATATTTGTATATTTTTAAACTACTGTCATCACAACTACTGCCATTCAGTTGTTATGTAACTATCACCTGTTATATGAAATAATATAAATTTTATCATATTAGAGGACAGTGTTTGGGCAAATTTAACTAAAACCATTTTATAAGCAGTTTTTATTATAAGAATTATGACAAGATGGACAGCTGTTATTTTTGTATATAGTTAACAGCTTAAAATAACAGGTTTCTCTTATTTATTGATTTCCTTGTGAATATATCAAATAAACGAGTGTATTTTAATAAACATTTTTAATATTCAGTACATATACCCTCACTATCTATAATCATGTAACATTATAATTTAATTACCACCAACAATCTCAATAAGCAACAAAAAAAGTAAAAAATAAAAATGTCAGTATCCCACAAAAACTGCTCATCGTTTTTTACACTTCTGAAATGAAAATACAAGCAATATAAACAAAATTAAAAAATAACGATAATAATAACCAAAAACGATAATTCACTCCAAAGGTTGATAACATTTTGTGGGTCAGCGATCCCGAACTCACATCGTAATCCATCTATGTTAACGTAACTGTTATTTTTTGGAAGCAACAATTGTTCCGAGGCCGATAAAATTCGTGGCGCGACGATCTTAACGTAACAGTCTCTTGAGAGACTGTTATTTTCGTGTCTGTTATTTTTATATCTAACTGTTATTTTTTAGAAGCAATAATTATTACGAGCCCGATAAAATACGTGGCGCGGCTATCTCGACTGATGGGAGTCGTTTTT
This sequence comes from Sitophilus oryzae, assembly GCF_002938485.1. Classification (NCBI taxonomy): domain Eukaryota; kingdom Metazoa; phylum Arthropoda; class Insecta; order Coleoptera; family Curculionidae; genus Sitophilus; species Sitophilus oryzae. Next base: position 2,157,088 of record NW_022147289.1, on the reverse strand, counting down.
GGCGAAGTGTTATTTTTGTACCTGTTATTTTTATAACTGTTATTTTTCAAAGCAATAATAGTTACGAGCCCGATAAAATCCGTGGTGCTGAGATCTCAACATTACTGGTAATCGCTGTTGGCGAACTGTTATTTTAGTACCTGTTATTTTTTGAAAGCAACAATTTAATTGTTCCGAGCCCGATGAAACTGTTGGATCTCTACATAGCGGACAGTTGCTGTTAGGGGACTGTTATTTTCGTACCTTATTTATGGACCTTATATACAGGGTGAATCTTAAATAAGTGCAAATATTTTCAGAGGTAGTATATTTCGACCCCAGGAACACGTCTATGAGATTTTTTTCGCTAAAAAAAAGATGTTGAAAATCGTACATTTTCTTTTAAATTTCCCTGTATATTTTTCGAAAACTTTTTAGGACTGCCTGTTTGTTCACCGCAAATTTTCCCACTGTATAATTTCTTAATCTTTGATATTACCATAGTTACGGCAATAGAAATGTAAATATAGAAAAAATTCAATGGCTTTCAAAATTTAAAAAAATCAATCTTTTAAATTTTCAAACTTAAATAACTAGGTTATTTAGGATTTATCTGAAAAGTGGCAAAGAGAAAATATGTTTCTTTTATCGAGATCTACCGATCTACCAGCCCTGAAAATATTTGTACTTATTTAAGACTCACCCTGTATATATTATATGACGTATATGTTATTTTTTAGAAGTAATAATTATTTCAAGGCCGATAAAATACGTAGCCCGAATATCTCGACATCACGAGCAGTCGCTGTTGGCGGACTGTTATTTTCGTACCTGTTATTTTCATAACTGTCATTTATTAGAAGCAATAATTGTTGCAGGAAAGCTCGATAAAATACGTGGTACGGCGATCTCGACTAGGCGGGCCGTCGCTCTTGGCGAACTGTTATTTTTGGAACTGTTATTTTTATAATTGTCACCTGTTATTTTTATAACTGTTACTTTTTAGATGTAACATTTGTTACGAGGCCGCAATTTATTTTTATTATCGCGAGCAATCGCTGTTGTCGGACTCTTATTTTTACACTTGTAACGAATAACAGTTTCTCTATTACAATCTACTTACAACCAATAACTCACTACCATTCCCGATCTACCTATACTTTTTCCTTTCTTCGATAAAACCTCCGCTACATCTCTCGACATTTATCTGACTCTGGCTTGGTTATTTCTCGCCGCCCTCCCTAACAGACGCACAGGAAGCGCGCGGCCTACCTCCGGCCCGGCGTTGGCGGGCAAGCGGGGCGCCGCGGGCGGCAACTCGGCCGCCTCGAGGGCGCGGCGGCGGCCGCCCAAGGGCATGCACATCAACCACGACGACCTGGCGACGATGGCCTCGGGCAACGCGGGCACGCTGCTGCTCAGGGCGATGGAGAGGGAGCTCGATTCGTTGCAGAGACAAGTGAGTAAAAGAGTACACGGAGAGGACCGAGCGGTATGACAGATACACACAGAGTTTTTATACAGGGCTGTTCCCGGTGGGTGTCCCGTTAGACGTTTATGGAGAAGTGCTTAGAGTAAAAACCTGAAATATTGGTTGCTTGTTAAGGGGGGTGGTATTCTATTTAAAACAAGAAAGTTAATCATATTCATTTACTATTAAGGAGCCAAAATTTCAGACTTTTAAGCTTCATTCAGAACCTCCCAATTAGTGGAATAAATTAGTGTTTTCAATTATACTTTTTAGTTTACGATCATTCACAATGCATAATACAATAAAATTAATAAAATATCCTAGCAACAGCTTGCGGTAGTCTGTTGTATCCACAAAGAAAGCATAATATTTAGCTTATAAAACAATAAACTTTTGATTTCTAACCAAAATTTTTCTTGACGGGTGATAATCAAATGCCAAAATGGCATTCCTCGCAAATTTTGAAGTATAATTATTGGAAAAGTTAAAAGTTTGTTAACTTTTTCCACTAATTGAAAAGTACTACCACTAATTATAACGTTCTGAATGCGTAGATTAAAATTAGGTGAACAAACTTCTACGGCTAATTGAAATTACTAATTTATTCCACTGATTTCGAGGTTCTGAATGAAGCTTTATCACAAGTAATTCTCCAAAAACGTCTAATTAGACATTTACAGCAAATAACTTTCTCTAATTCAGTAGGTTAAAAGTGTGATTTGGACCTAAACTTAAATTAAACTTGAATTTGGAGATTATTTCATAAATACTTCATATTTACATTACCTAGTATATTCTTATTTCGACTTTTCAGTAAACCTATTTCAATCATTTTAAAATGGGTAGAGTATTTTTCACGAATCACGCGTTTTGACAACTTGTTTCTTCTTTATACAAGCTGGATGCAGTCAATAATAAAAACAAGTGTTCAAAAAATATTTATAGTTTTTTAAATGCCTTAAAAAATTGAATACATTTCTGTTAAATCGGCCATTTTTCTGATACACGCAGTTGAAAATAGGTATGTATGTACAGGGTGTCCAATTTTCGTTGAAATCATATGGTACCTCCGTTATTAGCAAAGATAGGAGGATGCGGTTTGCACAAATCTGTCCCACTTTTTTGTCAAACGAAAGATGCTGTCAACAAAATTTTCATAGCGCTCTTCGTTTCTGAGCTACAGGGCCTTTTCGAAAATTTTGCAATTTGGGACAGCCCCCGATCTCCGTCATTGTGAATGATATCAAGAAGGTGAAAACTGATTCTTGTATGACTTTTTACGTAGAATACAGTGGCGTAATCTGTTTTTCTACGAAAACAATATTTTTGAAATTAAGAACTAAAGCGAGGGGTGTCTCACTAGGGTAAAAAATGTACACGTACTGCCAAAATATCCTTCCACTGCTAAGCGACTGCCAATGACTATGAAGAAGACTGCCTATGACTGCCATGTAATTATTATAGGCGACTGCCAGAAGACTGCCAATGACTGCCAGCGACTGCCAAGAAAATGTACATATAATTCCAATAGTGAGACACCCCTCGAACTAAAGTTATGTTTTTTCTAACGGAACACCCTGTATATTTATAAATTATATGATCCGTCTTGCTATGAGCTTCTCAAAAATATATACCACTCTATATTTGTTTTCACTATTTACTGCAATATTTAAAATATACAATTTTTTATTAGTAGGTCGTGATAAATAACAAAAAAATAAAAATGATATTTACCAAAATAGTCATACAAATATTAGAATTTTATTTGGGACTGATATATATTTTTTGAATCTCTGAATATATTTTTCTTTTTTTTTATAACGGGATGTGTTTGGAATTTGCGAAAATATCTAAAATTTTGCATTATTAAAGCGTTTTCCAGATGTTCGACATTGTTGTAGTTTCGAAGAGGACTATAAAAATTTGATTTAGGCATCTTCTATTTGACAAGACATGTTTGTGCAAACCGCACCCTTCTGTATTCATTAATAACGGAGATACCGTATGATTTCAACCAAAGTGCGACACCCTGTACAGGGTGGGTCAAATTCGACGCTTTTAAATGGAAAATTTATTTTTCATATCACATATCCGATTCTGCTTTGTTTCGTAGCTACAAGGTGTTAAAATCTTAATATTTTTTCGATTTATTATAATTTTCTTCTTCGTATTTATTTTTCACTTCTCTCTTCTTATTTTGTCGAATTCAGCCTCCTTGATGAGATAAACGCAATTTTATTACTTTTTGTCGCCTTGCTCTGGACCCGGCATAAGATTTTTCCAATAAAATATACAAATATATTCGCTTTAAAAAAATCAAATACTAAAATGTACAGGGTGGGTCAAATTCGACGTTTTTAAATGGAAACACCCTTTTCTATAGGAGATAGACGAAAACTAATATCGGTGTCTGGAGCTCAATTTTCATCAAAAACATGATGGTGAAAACCGCACATCAATATCTGTTACCGTTTCGGAGTTACGGGGTGTTTTTCAAAAATGTGCATTTTTAACAAATCGCTGTAACTTTTTTGCTATGGAAAATTTAGTATTTCTATTAAAACATTTCCAAAGCACCTTTTTATGTAGAATTTAATGGTTTAAGTATCATTTTTTTAAAATTAATAATTTAAGAGTTATCAACAGAAAAATTGATTTTTTATTTGGGACACCCTCTATATTTTTAATTAACTGAAAATAATTTAAAATTACCTTTCCAAAAATATATCACACTTGATATTTTGTTATAATCCCCTTCGAAATACAGAATATTTAAAAGTTCGCCACTTTTAACTAGTAGGCTTTGGACCCCTTATTGATGATGTGCCCTTAATGGAACTCGAAAACATATTTTTCCAGCAAGACGACGCACCGCCTCAGAACGCTGAAGTTATCAGCAAATTTTTGCAGCCAATTTCAAGAATAATTGAATAGCTAACCAAGATCCCAGCCGTTGGCCGGCGAGGACGCCTGACTTAGTGCCCATGGATCTAATCCTATGGATATATTTGCGGAAGAATAAAGGTTCCTTATTCTTTCGTATAATCTAGATAAGAATTAGAAATACTTAGCAGTTATGAGAGGGTATCTTTCACCCCTACTGAGTTAATGAATTCCGCGAGAAATGTTCAAAAACGGCTCCGTCTGTTCATAACAGAAGACGGTCGATATGTCGAACACCTGTAGTAAAATCTCATGTCTTGGTTTGCCATTTATTTTTATTGTTATTAGATATAGCTTAAATGTGTTGATGTTGGTTAAATATATTTTAAATTGTTATAAAATTCTGCATCTCTCATAGCAAATATTATTTGCGTTTTAATTGATTCTCACAGCTAGAATTTTTTTTGCGTTACAGCCGGTGTCGTTCAAAGCCTACTTATTTAAAGCGGGCGAATTTTTATATACTCTATATCTCGAAGAGGAATCGAGCAAAATATCAAGTGTGTTATATTTTTGGAAAGGTAATTTTAAATTATTTTCAATAAATTAAAAATATATAGGGTGTCCCATATAAAAAATCAAATTTTCTGTTGATAATTCTTAAATTATTAATTTTAAGAAATTATACTTAAACCATTAAATTCTACGTAAAAAGGTGCTTTGGAAATGTTGTCATAAAAATACAAAATTTTCCATAGCAAAAAAGTTACAGCGATTTGTTAAAAATTGCATATTTTTGAAAAACACCCCGTAACTCAGAAACGGTAACAAATATCGATATGCGGTTTTCACCATCATGTTTTTGACAAGAATTGAGCTCCAGACACCGATATTCGTTTTTGTCTATTTCCTATAGAAAAGGGTGTTTCCATTTAAAAGCGTCGAATTTGACCCACCCTGTACAGGGTTTTCAGATAAATTTAGTACTATAGCTGCAGGCTTACCTATTTGGGATAACAAAAAAACTTTAAATGTAGGAATTGTAAGGTTTTGTCTGAACCGCCAGTAAGTGAAATAAAAATAAATAGCTATGGCACTAAATATCTTCCTGAGAACCCTGTCGAAGAATTCTGAACATTGCAAAAATTGCATTCAAAAAAACAAAGTTGGTATTATAACATTCAGCTGATGCACACTGCAGAGATAATGGTACCGATTTTTTTTCCTTCTGCGTATCTGTCGTACTGAAAGGTCTATAGGACAACTAGCACACACTGTCTGTCGCATTAGGACACCACAGATGAGGGAAAAGGACATCGGAATGAAGGGAGAGAGGATTATATATTTTTATTTTTAGTTTTTAATTTCCTTTTTTAACCTTTGGTCTGTATTGAATACGCATGTTTTATAATTAGAGTTGAACGTAATTAGTAAATGTATTCAAATCAAAAGACAGTAAATACTTTCAAGTTTTTTAATGTCTTTATCTTAATTTTTGTTGTTATTCAACTCAGTTCTACTTTATCTACTAAAACATCGTTCAATACAGCCTTCGTCGATTTTGTAAACATGTTTGTTTTATTTTTATTTTGTGACATTGATGTACGGGACGGCCAACGCTTAATCACAGAGAAGGGACAAGAGCTTCACTCGCATAACCTCACTTTTATTTTTCATTATCGTTTATTATTGCAGCGATTCTCTCCCTTCTTTCCCTAATCTGTGGTTCACGTTTGCTTTCTTACTTATCCAGAGCTTTTTAGACATATTGTTAAGTTAGTGATTAATATACTAAAGTTTAAGAAAGGTCCAGCAATTTAAAAATGACTAAAAGTCACAAATTTATTTGCTAATAAAATCTTTACACTTATCCAAAAAATGTTGAATTTAATTTTCTTTATTATACATGTTTTGGGCAAGTGTTCTACATCATTGTCAAAAACTTTTAATAAATAAAATAAAAATATCAGATCCGTATTAAAAAAATAAAGTTGATGATGGTATCTTGGAAACGAAACGTCGGATTTGGCATTTAATTACACCGTCTTAAACTTCATTCAGAACCTCGCAATTAGTGGAATAAATTAGGGGTTTCAATTAGCGTAGAAGTTTGTTCGTCTAATTTCAATGCAAGCATTCAGAACGTCAAAATTAGTGGTGGGAATTTTCAATTAGTGGAAAAAGCTAACAAACTTTTCCGCTAATTATACTTCAAAATTTGCGAGGAATGTCATTTTGGCCTTTGATTATCATCCGTCAAGAGAAAGTTTATTGTTTTATAAGCTAAATATTAGGCTTTCTATATGGATAACCTTTGAATAAAAATATTAAGGAAAGAGTATAACGCCATCGATATTCATGCATGGAAAAGGACTCTAGGGTAGGGATTCTTGGGATTCAAAGAGCGTTTTTGTCGATTCATTTGACATATTTGAATTTGATTTGAAATTATGTGGATTTGTCGGCCTTTACTGAGCTAATTTTATGTTATTTATTATTTATTCTACTACTGATAGTTGTATAAAGGTAGTAAATCTAGATGGAAATAATGACAGAACTTAAATTAACAGTGACACTATTGCGATTTATCGAAAAAGTCTGTAAAATAGTTGGTTGTGTAACATGCGGTAGATCTCGGTCAAAAATCTAGTGAAATAATGGAATAACTTTTCGCTAGTAAGTGACTATACAGAAAGGTCCACAGACTTCGAGACATAAGAAAAATCAAGTCTATTTAGCGTGTATCGCAATTTTCATACCTTAAAAAAATAGTTTTTTATAGCTATAGCAACTGCAGCGACTATGAAAAAAGCTGTGTGGTTTTCATAGAAAATAAGGGCACCTGTAATTCATTTGAGAATGTTATAAATCGGTAAAAGAAGTTTCAAATATCTTGGATTTCTATTAATATTAAATAAATTTTATTAAAAATTGAACTAAAATTGTTAGTATCATTAAAAACAATTCAAATTCAAAAATCGTATCAGTCAAATTCCCTCATTTAAGGTGAATATTAAAGTAAATATAAATACAGGTCATTCTAATTGGTATTATATTAACAACTTTTGTTTTTTTAATCCAAAAAAAAATAAAAGTAACAAATTTCTCAATCAAAATATTTGTGGTCCTGAAAAGGACCTTTGTTTTCCCATGTTCGTCAACGTAGGTAATGGGTTAGGTTAGGTTAAAAAAACCGGATAATGAAATTTAAAAAATTACAAAAATTGTTGAAAAATGCCTCCCTCTTGCATTACACAATAACCCAAACGATCATAAAATCCCCTCTCTCCTCACATTGGATAACATATCAGGGCTGACAGTGTCAAATGCATTAAATATTTTCTGCCTTAACTGCTCCAAGTTTTGAATTTCTTCATGGCCGTAAATTTTAGATTTTATGTACCCCCATAAAAAGAAATCATTCACCAAGAGGTCAGGTGAAATTAAACGTCAGTCTAAACAAAACTGTCATTTTTGAAAACTTGTCAAAATTTTGACACACGCTAAATGGACTTGATTTTCCTGTCTCGAAGTCTGCGGATTTTTCTGTATAATATACAGGGTGTTTCAAAACAAATGCGAAAAACTTCAGGGGGTGATTCCTTGTTCAAAATAAAGGGTAGTTTGCTTGATAAACGTTGGGTCAAAAGTCAACCATTAGGGAGATATCACGGTACAAAGATGGCGGAAAAATAATGTTTTTATTTTTTATCTTGAAAACGAAAAGAGATAGACTAATGAAATTTTACGGAAGCATTACTGTTATGAAAACACACTTTCTGATAATTTTTTCACTTTTTTAAAATGAGTGGAAGGGGTTGAAATAAACTACCCCTATCATTCTTGATAATGAAATTTAAAGAAAAATCTTATCAAACATATGCAAAAAAAATTAATTTTGATAGTTTAGTTTATTTAGAAACCTTTTTATCTCTTGTATTTTTTTTATAAAACTCACCGATTTGAAATTAAAAAATAAAATGTAAAGCATTACATGTCAGGACTAAAAATATTTTTAGATTAAGAATCTAGTGATAATAATGATAATAATATTAATCTAGATAATAACGTATTGCAGTAGGGTAATGTCAAATAAAACAATATTAGAAACATCCTAAAAAGTGACAGCGGCCGACTAGATTTTTTCCTAAAAAAATTACAGCTGCCCACTAGATTCTTTATCTAAAAATGTTTTTTGTCCTGACATGTAATGCTTTACATTTTATTTTTTAATTTCAAATCAGTGAGTTTTATCAAAAAAACACAAGAGATAAAAAAGTTTCTAAATAAACTAAACTATCCAAATTAATTTTTTTGCATGTGTTTGATAAGATTTTTCTTTAAATTTCGTTAACAAGAATGATAGGGGTAGTTTATTTCAACCCCTTCCACTCATTTTAAAAAAGTGAAAAATTACCAGAAAGTGTGTTTTCATAACAGTAATGCTTCCATAAAATTTCATTAGTCTATCTCTTTTCGTTTTCAAGATAAAAAATAAGAACATTATTTTTCCGCCATCTTTGTACCGCGATATCTCCCTAATGGTTGACTTTTGACCCAACGTTTATGAAGCAAACTACCCTTTATTTTGAACAAGGAATCACCCCCTGAACTTTTTCGCATTTGTTTTGAAACACCCTGTATATACGTGTAGTAAACCGATCACTTATGAAATTCACTTAAATTAACTAATTATATATTTTTTCTTGCATTTTTGCTTTTATAACTACTACGAAAGTTTAGATGTCAAAGAATTTAGATACGTCAGTTTGACTTACCTGCTTCAGTAGCGTATCGAATGTTTGTGTTAATAAATAATTATTATAATTTAATCTATTTTTATTAGAATTATATATTTTTATAACAATTTTAATAACTACCAACATTTATTCACAACGTAAAATAAAACAACAAATTATCGAGTCTACTCCACGTCTACCCTACATCATAGTTTTACACTTTGTAAATAAAATTAGAACGGCACTGATAAACCGGAATTTAAGTCGGCCATATTTGAGTCCCTTCGCGGTAGATCTAAGATTTGTTATATGCTCCTTCCTTAATCTTTTTATTCAAAGGATACTACTGACTACTGGAAGCTGTTGCTAGAATATTTTATTAATTTTAATTGTGTTTCTAGACACTGTGAATGATCGTAAACTTATTATAAATATAAAGTGTAATTGAAACCACTAATTTATTCCACTAATTGCGGGGTTCTGAATAAAGCTTTAAAATTTGTTTACAGAATATCTTCGAAACTATTTGGATATGTTTAATTTGCAAAAAAGTTAAAAAGAAACTAATTACTGGACCTTTTTTAATTAATCTTTCATAGCATCTCTAGAAACAGCATGAATTTACCTAGCATACAAAATGCCTTATTAAAATCTTGAATATTAGATGATTTTTTAATATTTAAAAATGTTTTTTAGAAATCATGCTTTCTAGAGAATGATAGAAAATTTACACATATATGAATATTTTGTTTTCAATATAACTATTGTTAAACAGAAAGCTTATTATTTTTGTCTGCTACTCTTTGTTTTTATTGCCATAATATAACAAAAACTCCAAATATGTTGGAATATATGTTATACAGAGCATGTTTTAACACTAGAGCATACATGATTTGGTACTTCTATTATGCTGTACGTACTTTTGAACCAATGCTAAAATTGTCCTCAACGACGTGTTGATGTAGTTAATAGCGATAATAGATTATAAAATGTTTTTTTCTTTTTTTGTTTCAGATTCAACAAAATAAACAGAACATCAGTTCGCTGAAACGGAAGCATTCCGACTCGATAGAAGACTTGCGACCGTCGAATGACAGCTCGCAGAGGCCCAATTCACGTTGGACCAATGACGAGTTAATGCTTGCTATACAAGTACGTCTACATAGTCCAAGATCCCAGAGCGATCAGACATAATAGTCTAAGAGCTGGCTACATAAAAACCTTATCATCGTTACATGGCTAATTTTTTGTGTGAAGTATATCCTTTTGTGTAGCCATTATGAAATAGTCATGTCTGCCAGCGCGGTCCCGGGGCTTAAAGCGGGGGCGGCCAATCAAAAGGGTGAAACTTTGACACTATAGTAAATTCAAACCCAAGGTGCACCTAACGTAAACAGTGACATGAGGCAAGCACGTGAACAGGAACGCTGTAGTAATATAACCAGGACCGCACTAAGGTCGGATATTTCAAATCATAAAATTATTATGTATATTTTTATGATTTTTTTACTATTGCTTATGTTTTGTGATGAAAATTTATATTATTTAATTGCGTAATTATTGGGAAAACTGGAAATCGTCCGATTTTCACCAAAATTGGTATACACTCTATTTTGAGGTCGTAGATTGTTTGTTGTCGAATCTGAACCAACCAGCTACCTCTTACCGTTTTTCAAAAAAACGGAAAATAATTCCAACATTGAATTCTTCTTTATTTAGCTCTATAAAGTAATAATTTCATTATATTTTCATTATATCATAGTTTATCTAAAAGCCACACTTGATTGAGGATAGAAAAATATCCAAAATTTTATTGAAAAACACTTTTCTTAACAAAATAACAAAGAAAATTGAGACCAGATGGAAGTTTGATATTTCATATATTCTTCTTTCTCTCTCCTATGTAATGAGAGAGATAAATATATTCTAGACCTAATCTAGAAATTTGAAATTTTACAACGTTACCATATCTTGTATTTTTTTGGGTGATTAGGGATTTTAAATAAATTACCTATTATGAGATCTGACAATAGTTAAATATACCTATATCCACAAAGTTACGCGAAAGAGTTTTGATTGCATTGCTTTCAACTTCTATGCGGAGCATATAATATATCTATGATGCATAGAATTGGTTAAAAAAGTAACAGCAAATAGCAAAAACCTCATTGTTTATGGAATACCTAACAAAATATGTACTAGAAAACCTTAAAAATATGATAAATTAAGAAAAATTCTATGTTGAGACTATTTTCCGTTTTTCTGAAAAACGGTAAGAGACCGCCAGTCAAAAAGTTGTTGTGTTCAGATTCGTAATCTACGACTTCAAAATAGGGTGTATACTAATTTTGGTGAAAATCGGACGATTTCCAGTTTTCCCAATAATTACCTTTAATTGTTATCAAACTACATAAAATTTGTGAAATAAAGTGATGGGAAGGGGGCGAGGATATTAAAACATTACATTATTCTTTGGCACGACCGATTTTAACAAATTTGGTGTTTTTTAAAAGGGCTTAATTTGTTCTTTAAAATAATTATCTTTTTATTTGGTACTACTGATTTTTTTTATTGCCATTATTGACAGCAATATCTGAATATCGGTATAAATAGGTATCTGTTTCTATAATACTATTTGCAAAAAAATGTAATGATGTAAACGTTTTACATAATTTAATACATTTTTGTTTACTAAAAAAGCACTTACTTCTAACTTACTTTCGTAGCCTGCTGTATTATCCGTTTTAAAGTCTAACGACATATTTTTTTGAAAAAAAAATATTTTATCAAATTTTTATTTTATCAAAGAGTATTCCTTAACGCGCTATGCAAGCCGACCCTGTAAAAAATCTCAACCGCCTACCTCAACGGCTCTATGGCTGGCCGGCCAATCAGGGTAGATTTCGCCACTGGCTCTCGCCTGACACGTGCTGATCACGCACTGTGCATTTGTTTATACTGGTGCATTTTGAATTTGAATACGGTTTAAAAATATTATAAGATACATGAGTTATAATTATTGCGAAAATAGCTTTTATTTATTATTAAGAAACGTGGAAAATTGTTGGCAAACATTTTTCCAGTCGCTGAAATGCCGACAGACAACGCGAAAGAGGCATGAAATTTTAAAAATTATTAAAAAATGAAATTTGCAGAATGAAAAAAATTATGGCATATTTGCATGCCGATTGGTGAAATGTCATATTTATTTATTTTAAAAGCCGTATGCAAAAGTTCAAGAGACAAAAAGATCGTGGCTCAATCAGCTGCAGACAGTTATCAAAAGCGCGATATTACTCTAGCACTTTATTCAGGCAACGCTGGTCGCCTCATCCATTTAAGTATAGATAAATCATGTAATATACGAATATATTATAAATATATTTTTTATTATTTCAATAACGATTTTTTTGTCTGCCCTTTTGCATATGCGGCTTTTTAAATTAATTAACAATAAACATGACATTCCACCAACCGACATGCATGTATGCGATGATTTTCTTTTGTCAAAATTCTATGCCTCCTTCACAGTGTCTGCCGGCATTTCGGCCACGAGAAAAATGTCTGTCAACAATTTTACACGTTTTTTAATAATAAATAAAAGCTATTTAGCAATTATAACTCGTGTACCTCAAAATATTTTTAGTGTCAAAATTTCACCCTTTCGCTTGGCCGTCCCCGCTTTAAGCCCCGGGACCGCGCTGGCAGACATGACTATTTCATAATGGCTACACAAAAGGATATACTTCACACAAAAAATTAGCCATGTAACGATGATAAGGTTTTTTATGTAGTCAGCTCTCGGTCTATTACATTTTTAACCTGGTATCTGCCAAGGTGGCACAGGGCGAACCCCACAAACACGCCGGTGTTCAAAGTACATGAGAGCACTACTGAGAGCCTAAAGCTGCGTATAAATATGTCGAGACGAGTGCGAGAGACACCCGAGACGAGTCAACCTCAAGCGGATTTGAGGTTGACTCGTCATATTGGGACGGGGTCTGAGCTTCGAGCCGAGCCTATGCCCAGCCGGACGGCGCTGTCTCCGTTTTTTCCGGAGCCTTTGGCGAACCATCAAAAGGATTGGGGCGTCTATTTAACCAGTGGCGTATACATCGCGGCTCCGCGGAACAATTGCCTCGAGTCTCAAGGGGCTCGGATTCCACATCCCATTTTTATATAAAAATAATATTCTTTCCTTTATTTGTAATAATGTTAATAATGCATCCTAACTAGAAAGATGCAATTTTGTCTTCTCTAAAATAGTATAGGTAAGTTAGCCAAAGTAGGTAAATCTCATATACAAAGATTTATTAGTGATTTCTTTTATAAAAACATGAAAATTTTATGAAAAATGAATAAACGTAATGAACTTTTGTCGAGTTATTAACGGCTCAAACGTAAATTATGCGCTATTTCTGCTGAACGGAATTAAAGATGTAAAACAAGCTTCTTTACATATAGGATACATAGAAGATAAGAGAGGCAAATCGAGTGTGTTGAAAAAGGTGGCCATGCTCTCAGAAGTTCCTTACGGTACTCTCATAAATAAAGGGAATCGACAAAGAAAGGAACGATTCGATATAGAAAAATCCAGAAATTTGAACTATCCAGACTACTAAGAAACTTAATTTATGGCAAATATGAAAATAATAAAGTTCCCGCCATAGAAATAATTTTAAAAAAACTCTCCGAGTTTTGAAAAACCCCTGTTCAGAAAGCACATTACGGCGAAGGTTTAAAAAACTGGGAATTAGATTTAAAATTATATACATAATAATATTTTAAAAATTATTAATAAGCGTGCTGCAATGATGGAAAGCCATAGAATAATAATGTGGCGAATTGAATACCTTCAAAAAATATACAACTTTAGAAATGAAGAAATGCAGATATATTATTTACAATATATGTTCCAGGTTAGTTATTGGCATTTAAATGTAGATTTAAATTAATAATTTAAATCTTAATTAATTAAATTTCTAATTTTTTAAATAAATAAAGTCGAATTAGGTCTTATCTTACAGCGCTTTCAAATGGAACGGAGCGTCAGCGACGGACCGTCCGCGACTTCGAGCAAGTACCATGAGCTTATATGAACAATTTCACCTGGGTCGCGTATGCTCCGTCCGGATGAGCTATCTTGAAAAAACATCCGTGCGGACGCTCTGCGCGTACGGTCTGCTCCTTGTCTGCTCCAACTGAAAGCGCTGTTACTCTATTTAAAAATTTTATAGATATACAAACCACATACAAAATATATTATTGAATAAAATAATTAAAGACTCAAAAAATCGGCACTGGCAGAAGGCTCCGCCGCCGCCGCTGCCGCGCCTTGCCGTTATCTCCAGGTATCTCAGTCGGCGTTCTCCAGTTTTTTTTTAATGTAAACAGTCCGAATATAATTTAAATTTATCATGAATTCCTTTAATTTATCTAGCTTGTTTTTTTACCTATTTTGAAATTAAACAAACATATACAGGGTGTTTCAAAAAACATGTTCCATCTCTCTTGGGGAAGTTCCTCACGTAAAAATAAGATTTATTTTAATATCAACCAATCCAATTCTGCTTTGATTCGTAGCTACAGGGGGTTAAAATAGAGTTCCCAACCGTCCTCTATTCCAGAAGCAGTCCTCTTTTCTCTCACGTATTGAAAACTTCGTTACATACCAACTTCAAAATCTAAAAAATATTCGTTTATCGCCACAATGCTTTAAAGAATTGTTAATCTGTGTCTTTTATGTAATTTTATGTTTACTTACTGTTAGTTTATGTCTTGAAAAAAGTTTTGTTGACAATGGTTTGCTTTATTTTAATAAGTTTTGAGTAAATATTTTTGTGTATTTTAAATATTTATCGCATACCGTTTATATAACTTTTTGGTAAATTCTCGACATTTGAGCGACGTTTCAAAAATGTTTCGCCTGTGCCTTTTTTTATCCTCTCACACCTATTTTTTATTTTCAAAGTTGCCAACCCTAGGTTAAGTAAGTGTTTTATCATTTTCTTCCAAGTGTTTTTAGTAATTTGAGATCGTTTGATGACTGATTTAGTTCTGATCCGGGTAGTTTTTTGTATAAAACAGTGCCACCATCGTCGATTTTTTTCGTTAAATGCGAATAAGAAAATATCCTGATTATATTCTGGCCTTATCCCTTATTATTTTTATTTACAAGCGATCTTAAGTTTATAACATAGTATACATATATTTTATTTAATTGTTAACATTAGGGTAGTTTTACCAATTGTGTATGTGTGGAATTCCACTGATATGTATTTTAAGTTGTTTGTTAAATTTTTAAAATTTTTTGATTGTATTTTGCTCTCTTAACTTTGTAGTGTCAAACCTGAAGATGCAAATAAATTTTGCGAAACGTCGACAAATTTAAAACAAAGGACTTCTGTTGATTTGTTTCGATCCTAATCCAATTAAAAAAAAACAGTATACTTAAATTTATTAATTAATTTTTTAAAATATTGAATGGTATCGAATAATACTTCAATATATTTATCAATATTTTAAAGTATCGATACTTTATATTCAATACAACCGATACCAAAATATCGATACTGCTTCAGTATCGCATAGCCCTATGAAGAATTTTGTGGGTTCGCCAAAGGCTCCACTGAAAATGGATAGCCGCGAGACAACGCAGTTCGACTGGGCAGGGCCTCTGCTCGAGGCTAAATCGCTCGGCTCGAGGCTATAATATGACGAATTCCGCTTGAGGTTGACTCGTCTCGTCCTCGTCTCGGCATATTAGTACGCCTTTTGGAAAGAATTTGCTATAGCCTCGTTTCATACTCGTTTCGGGTTTGTCTCGTACTTGCCTCGGCATATTTATACGCGGCTTAAGGTTTCATCCTTGTGAAAATAAGTTATGTCTGATCGCTCTGAGATCTTACTCTAATACCACTTAGTATTAAAACTATGGATTTTTAATTGCTATTTTTTTTTATTTTACAGGGTTTCCGAAAATACGGTAAAGATTTCAAGGCGATCGCCGAGATGCTAGGAAACAAAACGGAACATTATGTGCGCACGTTTTTCGTTAACTATCGCAAAAGATACAACCTAGATCAAATCATCAAAGAGTGGGAAAGGTGAGTGTCATAGTAAATTCCTTTGAATAAAAAGATTAAGGGTGGAGTATAAAACTATCCATGTATTCATGCAAGGTAGACGGACAAAGGGCCCTAGTTTGACGATTCATTTGAGACATTTGAATTTGATTTGAAATTTTGTAGATTTGTCAGTCTTTACTGAGCATATTTTAGGTTATTTGTCATTTATTCTACTGCTGATAGTTGTTTAAAGGTAGTAAATCTAGAAGGAAATTATAGCAGAACTTAAATTAACAGTGACACTATTGCGATTTATCGAAAAAGACTGTAAAATAACTATTTGACAGTCAAATAGATAATAATAATATAAATAATATATAAATATATATCGAACGGTATGGATGTCATCTGCTTTTTTTCTGTCATCGTCTGTCGAAATCTTACCTGAGAAAAAAACAGAGTATACTCTTTGTATCTCACTAGTTAAGACGTTTACGGCGTACAATACTTTCATTTACCCCCGTAAATATTAGCATATAATTATGATTTGGTTAGGTTGTGAACGTTTATATTTTTACAGAGAAAACGGTCCAGTTTCAGAAGACGGCGAGACCAAAATCGATAACGAGGACGGCGATGACGTCATCTGCTTGTCGCCCAATCCGCCCACTTCAAAGAAGGACCAGATCAAAAATGGCGGCAAGGTCAGTTCCCAAGCGTCACAGAAATGATTTCTTTAGGCACGCTTTGAAGCTGTAGTCTCGATCCATAGTGAAAAACGAATAAAAAATGGCAAATCGCCACTTTTTTCACTATTTTTATCGGAGTATCTGAGGAGTACGCCTCGTACAACATACATATGACGTATATTTATTGATTTTATTTCTTTTAGTTCAATTTATAGGTTAGTTTGTCCCTTTAAAACTAGAGTTCCTATAAGATAAACCGCGTTGGGATTTACAGAGAGCTGTTTTAGTGTACACACGTGCAATATTTTTACGGTTTTATAATATTATTTTCGTATTTTATTGACATACGGGGTGTCTCAGAGTCGAAGGTTACAATTAGGATCTCGGAAAGCTTAAGGCTGGGCGCTGACATATAATTTTTAGTCGGTTGAAACTATGGGGGATAGAAATAAGGAGAATTATCTTCGTGTGTTGAAAAGTGGTCACCAAACAGGGAACACTTAAGATGGTGCTGCGATAGCAAAAGTTCTACATTTGAAAAAAGCGCCAAGAATTTTTAGAACGGGAAATAATAAGAGATATACAAGGTGGTCCGAACTGTATTCCGGAAACTTCGGCAGCATATTCTGCAGATAAAAATAAGTAAAAAAAAAGTAGTTGTCCTAAAATGCTTAGTTTCGGAGATACAGGGTGTAGAAGTTTTATTTTTATTTCGAGAGAGAGAGATTTTTTCCCAATAATTTCTGAAGTAACGTCAATATTTGGATGAAAATTGGTGTCTGTGGGTTTTGTGACACGAGAAATTTAATTTTGATGTCAATATTACTCCTCGTCGTCTACATGTGTTTTAACTGTTATGAAGAGTAATAACTTTTCGTCCGTACCTGTATAAAACCACCGAGTGAAGAAATATACTTTTCCATGACTTTTTATGTAAAAAATGTCTGTTGGTAAAAATTGCTACGAGCAACCGTTCTCAAGATATTTAGAATGGAAATAGTCTAGAGTATAGTTATTTCAGTGAAATAATACATTTTTATTTTTTTAAATTAATCATAAATTTTTCTGCGAAAAAATGATGATTAAACAGTTTCTGTTGAACTTTTGGTACAAAAACATTTGAAATTTATGATTTCAGTCTAAAAACTATTTAGTTAACATGTTTAATTTATATCAATGATGACAGGTATTGTTAATTTAGATTCCAAATATCTCGAAAACCACTACTCGTAGCGATTTTTACCAAGAGACCTTTTTTACGTAAAAAAGGTAAATGTATATTTTTTTACTGAGTAGTTTTATACAGGTATGGATGAAAAGTTATTACTCTGCAAACCAGTTAAAAAATATGCAGCTGGCGCCTTCTACAAGTAGGCGCCATATTGACATGTAAATCAAATTTCTCATCTCAAAAAACTCCCAGACAACAATTTTCATCCAAATATTGATGTTACTTCATAAAATGTTTGGAAAAAATCTAAATAAAAATTAAACTTGAATCTCCAAAACTAAACATTTTAGGACATACATTTATACGAACTTTTTTCACACCCTGTATAAATATGTTATTTCTGAAGGCTCATGTTGCCTTTCTTTTTGACTAACGTCACTATTTATAACCACTAAGTTCAGTTCGATCCCTTATTGCTTGTTAGCGCCACTGTGGTCATTTAGTGAACCACTTATTCTTCCTAATTTAGTGACTACTTTTTTTAAATAAAGTCCCATAAGAGATGTTTCTCCTCACCTCTACCCTCCATAGTTTAAACCAATATATTCTTAAGGAGCTGCGCACACATGCAATCAAAAGGACGGTTAAATAGTTTCTGCGCAGATACAAATGGCGTGCCTTTTAGTCATTATATATATATAAACTAAGAAAGCATTTTTTTGGAATTTAATATATCTCTATCGTGTTTAAAAGTTTAGGAAAAATGGATAATGAGGAAGATTGGACTAGAAGGAGATCTTTAATTCTTCATACAAATCATAAAAATGACATTTTAATAAACGTTGATTTCTTTTCTTTGTATTTCTAGAGTACTTCATTTTAAGAGACATATAATTGCAAAATTTTACTTTCATTTGACCTGCTTCGCATGTCAGGTTATAATTTCGGAGATCCCAGTTATCACTCTCGAATTTGGAACACTCTGTACTCACCCCGTAATAAACCATATTACAGTGCATAGTATTAAACTGACACTTTAACCAGGTGCTTGTAGGATTTTTTTCTATTTTTTATGAATATGACATTTTAAAATAAATATCTCTGTTTTTAATTAACGAATATATCTACAGGGTGTCCCAGAAATAAGTGCAAGTATTTTAAGGGGTGATAGATCTCGATAAAAGAAACATATTTACTCTTTATCGTTTTTCAAATAAAGTCCAAAATAACGGAGTTATTTTACTTTGAAAATTTCCAAATTTTTTTGCTAAAATTTTGAAAACCACTGGATCTTTTCTGGATTTTCTTTCTTGTAAATTTAATCTAATACCTATGTTGCCATATTATCAAGAAATTATGTTTTTTAACCAAAAACTAAAAAAATCTCCAAAATATTTTTCTAAAAATTTCGAATTTTCAAATTTTTTTATCGCGAAAAAAAATCTCATATGCTTGTTTCTGGGGTTGAACTATACTACCAGTTAAAATACTTGCACTTATTTCTGGGACACCCTGTAAAGTATATAATCTATCCATTGAGAGGATGAGAGGATATATGATAGTGACAGTTGTCTGTCATTTTAATTCAAAAGTAGTAATATTTTCTGTCATTTTTTGGATGTCGTCTGTCAAAATCGTTTCTTCTCTCACTGATCAGACTTTATACATTATAATTTCAACAAATTAAGTTAGAAATTTATGTGATATTATTTGTCATTATTAAATTTATAAATTAATTAAAATTAATTACTGTGGCTTCCTTAAACAATATCAATACATATTTTTAAAAAATGCTCAATTTTTTTTATATACAGTATCTCTGTAAATACATAGAACCTCTAGTACAATAATTAATTTCCTTCATACGCATGTATATCATCTTTTTATATTTATTTTAATCACGACGCGACACATAAAATATCTGTTGAGAGAATAGGGTAATTAAAATTAATATATTAAACTAACACTTCTCAAATTGATATCTTATGGTAGATATGTAAGTACATATATAGGATAAGCATCTTTGTAGGATGTGTTACACAAAGTATTATTTATTTCATTCACCACCCTGAATAATTACATTCATTACATTGATTAAATTACATGAACTTTGATATAATTTATTAAAATTTTGTCAAAAAGATAAATAATTTACCATAATAATAATTTTAGTTCAATTTTCACTTGCGTTAGATAATATTGAATTAGAAAATAAACACACTGTATATAAAAATTAAGACGATTATTGATTTAAGTTAGTGTTCAAATAAATTCATACCAGATTGTGCATCAGCTCAGGACAAATAGGAAAGAAAACCAATGTAGATTTTAAGGTGTCGTTATTGATTTTAGAAGAGACTGTGTTAATGACATTTTTTAATGTAGTGGATTAGATGAGGCTACCTATCAACTTTAAAACTCTTCTAATAAGCTTTATAACATTAACGTTGATGGACACATTTTTGAACAGGGTTGGAAAAAATAAAAAAAATCAATTTTTTTTGATTTTACATCTGATTTTTTTTTATTTAAATCGGATTTTTTTGATTTTAATTCAAAACTATATTTAAATCGGATTTCCAAATGTCTAGGATTTATTTCCAATTAAAGTCCTATCCTGAATTCTACGGGGCGTTGTGATTTTTCCACGTCGGTCACCAATATATTCCGCAAAAAAAGTCGTTCGCTTCAGATCAAAAGGATTTTTTTTCAAACGTCTCAAACGTATTAATTTTTGTCATTTTAACGCCTAGGCATAAAAGTAAAGCACTATTCCGCCTCAGCACAAAAGTACAAAAATATATTATTAAACTGATATGAAGTGTCTGATTCAACGAGTGTACAAATTATTGCTCGATTACTGTTTATATTATTTGCAATGTTTGAAATTAATTAAAAAATATTTGTAATGTTCAAAAAAATAGTATGTTCTATTCGGAATAAAAATTTACTTTTTGTGCCTCCCTGTAACGTCGGAATAGCTTTACGATGGTTCTTCAAAGGTACACAGCATCGTCAAAAACGTATTATTTTTACTCCTAATAAAACAATACACTATTGTTCGGAAAAAATCTTAAGTCAAGAATGAAAATAGTACTTATGTATTATCTAATGTCAAATTGTAAAGTACTTACTGCAGGTCAAAATGTCGGTAGGAATTTGGAAACATACAACCGTTTCAAAAAGAAAAATATAAAACAACATATTTTCTGACAACGATTATAGATTCTCGGGAATGAAGATATAGTCTCTATATGTATTAGAAGAACCTAGTTCTGCACTAGAATTTACGAATGATATGTATTCGAACAGCGAATTTTTGTCACGTATACATAAATTTTTATGATTTTGTGTTTGGGGATATACTAATCTATATACTGGATGTTTTTTATAAGTGATTTCAAACAAAAAAATATATATACAGGGTGATTCTTAACCTATACGCATAAAGTTGGGAAATTATTGTTGATGACAAATAATGACTGAATAAACACACGTTGAAATTCCATTGAAATAAAAACAAAAAACGTAGATTCCATTAAATTGAATGTGCATTTACTGATAAAGTTGATAAATTTTTGTGAAAAAAAAAACTCAACTCTTTGTGTCTCTGTCTGTCAACCGGTCATTTATATTTAGCTTTGTTAGCACGTAGATGAAGTGACCACACCTAGTATATGGATTTTCTATGTTCGGAGCCGGTGCATAATTCGGTATATGTATTCTTTAACATCCATATAATTTATTCCATTTGTATATAATATAATCTGCGACCATATAATCTGTACATACTGAGTGTTTTATTTTTTTAATGTTCTTGGGTGTTCAAAAAAAATGACATGATTACACAATGTGAGGTTTTCAGAAAAGTACTACCAAGTTTTGAAGATTTTTTTCTATAACTTGTCCTGTTTTTAGTAATGTTTGCAAAATAAAACAGAGAATTATGCTTGAAAATTATGCAACATCAAAATAAAAAATGTTAATATCTTCCTGCTTTGTATAATCACACACACACACACACACACGAGTTTTAATTTTCACTAATTATAATGTTTATTTCTGTGTTTTATAATTATTGGTATTACAATTTTATTTGTGTTTTACTTCAAATTTTTTTCGAACACCTGTATATTTTTATTAGAATATTTTTTTACGTGAAATATTTTTTAAGAGTTTTCTCATTCCATCCATTTGCTAGTGTTGAAGCTGGATTACATTATTAATAATACAGTACGATCCATATACAATATACAGGGTGGTCCGAATTGCTTTCATGAAACTTCATCAGCATATTCTGCAGATAAAAATAAGTACAAAAGTTAGAGATACAGGGAGTAGACGTTTCATTTTTATTTCGAATTTTTCCAAATTGTTTCTGAACTAACGTCAATTTTTGGATGGAAATTGGTCTCTGGGAGTTTTTTTATATGGGAAATTTTTCTTTTGATGTCAATATGACTGCTACTTTCATATAGAAACGAAGCATTTTAAGGTTATGTACATTTATGTGAACTTTTTTACTTATTCTTATCTACAGAATATGCCGCCGAAGTTGCTCGAATACAATTCAGACCACCCTGTATGACAATAAAATAAATTGAAAATGTATAATTTCTCTTGTATATGAAATAATGATAGTTATATACGAAGTGTTGATATATTAGGTACATTAATAGTAGAATAAATTGAATATAAATTATTCTTTGTTCAAAAGCAAAAAAAAATATATTTTCACATTTTTCTTCCTTTTAGATGCGTTTTTATTTGTATGACAATATATCACCACTTTGCTTAAGTATTAGCTAGACTATTTTAAAGTAAATAATAACTAATGATAAACACAGGGACACTTACTTGTACATAGAGAGCAAAAATTCGTATTTGTAAAGTAGATTTTCATACAGATTCTACGCAAATCCTCGCAGCATTGGAAACGTGTGTTTTCCACAGATTATAAGGAATGTTCTTAATTTCCTCCGTAAATTAAGAAAAATTGGCGGCATTAACGTGATTTTACCTGATTTTTTTAGTTTTCTAGTACTAGGATACACTTTAAACGTAGTAAAAAGACATTGACTGTAAATTATTGATTATAGAAAAAGAAATATTGTGTTCAGAATACCGCATGATCGAAATAAAAACATCAAGTATCATTAGAAATTTAATTGACGCCATTTTTTTCGATCATGATGTATAATTTTGCATAGTTATTGCTAATAGAAACTTTGATCGATAAAGTTTATATTAGATTCGGTTATTTGTATTTTTTTTAATGTATACTTTTAGTAATAAGGAAAATAGAATAGTTTTGACCTATTTAATATAATACAGTAATATTAAAATGTGTTTTATTTATCTATCATAAAATAAGTAATCATAGCAATAAAGCGAGATTTATTTTTGTAGAAAACTATAGTTCTTCTCATGTATTGTATGTAGCATCTGTCAGATCAATTACAATGATACAAAAATTATGTTAAATTATACAAGTCTGAAAGGTGATATACAGGATGGTCCGAATTGTATTCCGGAAACTTCAGCAGCATATTCTGCAGATAAAAATAAGCAGGAAAGTTCGTATAAATGAATGTCCTAAAATGCTTTGATTCGGAGATACAGGGTGTAGAAGTTTCATTTTTATTTCGATTTTGTCCAAATAATTTCTGAAGTGACGTCAATATTTGGATGAAAATTGGTGTCTGGATGTTTTTTGACATGAGAAACTTGATTTTGATGTCAATATGACTCCTGCTTGTAGAGGTACATGTGTTTTAACTGTTTTGAAGCGTAATAACTTTTCGTCCGTACCTGTATAAAACCGCTGAGTGAAAAAATATACATTTTTGTGATTTTCTACGTAAAAAATGCCTCTTAGTACAAATCGCTACGAGCAACCGTTCTCCAGATATTTAGAATGAAAATAGTCAATACTTGTAATTATTGACAAAAAATAAACACACGTTGAGGATAGTTATTTGACCTGAAATAATATATTTGAGAAATTTTAATTTTTTTTAAATTAATCATAAATTTTTCTGCGAAAAAATGATGATAAAAGAGTTTCTGTTGAACATTTGGCACCTATATATTTTAAATTTATGATTTCAATCTAATAACTATCTAGTCAACCTGTTCAGTTCTTGTCAATAATGACGTATTGGTAATTTAGATTCCAAATATCTCGAGAACCATTACTCGCAGCGATTTTTACCAAGAGACACTTTTTACGTAAAAAAAGTCGTAAATGTATATTTTTTACTCGGTAGTTTTATACGGGTACGGACAAAAAGTTATTATCCTTCAAACCCTTTGAATAAGAAGACTAAGGAAGGAGCATAATGCTATCCATGTATTCATGCATGGTGGGCGGAAAAAGCGCCATAAAAGCACTCTAGGGTGGGGATCCTTGACAGTTCTGTTTGACGATTCATTTGACACATTTGAATTTGATTTGAAATTTTGTGGATTTGTCAGTCTTTACGGAGCTTATTTTATGTTATTTATTATTTATTTTACTACTGATAGTTGTATAAAGGTAGTAAATCTAGATGGAAATTGTAACAGAACTTAAATTAACAGTGACACTATCGCGATTTATCGAAAAAGACTGTAAAATAGTTGGTTGTGTAGCGTGCGGTAGATCTCGGCAAAAATTGAGTGAAATAATGGAACAACTTTTCGCTAGTAAGTGACTATATAATATACATACGTGTAGTAAACCTATCATTTATGAAATTCACTTAAATTAACTAAATTATATATTTTTCTTGCATTTTAGCTTTTATTTATTACTTGTCAAAGATTAGATGTCAAAGAATTTAGATACGTTAATTTGATTTACCTGCTTCAGTAGCGTATCGGATGTTTGTGTTAATAAATACTTATTATAACTTATCTATTTTTATTAGAATTATATATTTTTATAACAATTTTAATAACTACTAACATTTATTCACAACATAACATAAAACAACAAATTATTGAGTCTACCCCACGTCTACCCTACATCATAGTTTTACATTTTTTAAATAAAATTAGAACGACACCGATAAACCGGAATTTAAGTCGGCCATATTTGAGGCCCATCGCGGTGTACCTAGGATTTTTGATATGCTCCTTCCTTAGTCTTCTTATTCAAAGTTCAAACCAGTTAAAACATATGTAGGTGGCGCCCTCTACAAGCAGGAGTTATATTGACATCAAAATCAAATTTATCATGTTAAAAAACTTCCAGACACCAGTTTTCATCCAAATATTGATGTTACTTCATAAATTATTTGGAAAATATCGAAATAAAAATGAAACTTCTACACCCTGTATTTCCGAAACTAAGCATTTTAGGGCATACATTTATACGAACTTTTTTACTTATTTTTATCTGCAGAGTATGCTGCCGAAGTTTCCGGAATACAGTTCGGACCACCCTGTATAATCCAGTAAAATTGTATCGCCGTGTAGAGAGTGAAAAAAACATTACGGGCAAGTTGAATTCTTCAGAGTTTGTCAGCGACTGTCTTCTGGGTGTAAAATTAACAAAATCGGAAATAAAATAAAATAATTTAAAAGTTTATTATTTCCGGACTTAGCGGCCGTTTCATGAGCCCTTTGGGGTGGTTTTCAAAAAGTTTGTTTTACAGCAAATTGACCCGAATGAAAGTTGTTGATAAGAAATGGACCAGCAACTTTTCCTTATGAATTTTTTTTGTAGCTTGATTATTTTTGGAGATAGCGTCCAGTTCATGAACAAATTAGGGTAGTTTTCAATGTTACTCTTATTTCAGCAAATTCACCCTAAGAAACTCGTTCAAAATAAGAGTACATATACCTTTGCCTTGTGAAGTTTTTTTGTAACTCGACTATTTTTGGAGATCCAGATTTTTGCGCCCAGATCATGAACAAGTGGTGGTTGCTTTAAATGTCTTTTTTTTCAGGAAATTCACAAGTGCTATTTCACTTGATGAATTCCATGTTTCGTTTTGGGGAAATAAATACATATCATAGGGAAGTTTGCATGTAATTTTAATATGAACACCTTTAAGTTGGTAAATTTGTAGAACTAAACAAAAATTATGAAACTACCCCAATTTGTTCATGAACTGGACGCATCTCCAAAAATAATGAAGCTACAAAAAAAATCACGAGAAAAAGTTGTCCATTTATTATGAACAACTTTCATACAGGTCAATTTGCTGTAAAACAAACTTTTTGAAAACCACCCCAAAGGGCTCATGAAACGGCCGCTAAGTCCGGAAATAATAAACTTATAAAAAAAATTCATTAGGCGAACTTATAGAGAATCTTCTTATGTACAATTTGCGTCTAATTATTTTGTTGTAGTACAGTTTAAAAAAAAATACCCCTATTGCTCAATACCCGCAAGGGGAAAATTTCCGATTTTGTTTATTTTACACTCAGAAGACAGTCGCTGACAAACTCTGCCCATAATTTTTTTTTCAAATGACAATTTTATTGGATTAATAGTCTGTACAACCATTGTTTAAGGTTTGGTTTGGTTTACTACTACTGTCTTTGACGTGATAATAGTATAAAATATACTAAGTGATATTGAAAATGCTACACCTATGGAAAGTGCTTTAATTTTCACTACCTAACCAACTAAACGAAAGGCCGACATGTTCGCCTACCGTTAAGACCAAGTTGACATGTGTAGGCCATATTGAAACACAGTATTAGAATTAGATGTGGGAATTCTCTAGTTCCTTAGATCTAGTTCCTCCAGAGGAATAGTTCCTTGAACTAGGTCTTTAGTTCACAATAGTTCCCGACTAACATTGACATCCTCGTTGCTTGCTAATGGGTTTCATTGTCAGTCAGAACTATTCACAGTATGATCTGTATAATTTTTATAATGTGCGAAATAATTGCGTATGTTAAAAACATATAGCAGACACATATTTATTGCAGATAAAAAAATTAAAAAAAGAAACTCAAGTCGGAGTTTAAAGAGCTATATCATAAATCAATTAGAGCAAATAATACGAAAAATTACATTTTTCCTCACTTCCAAGGTTTTTGTTTTTGTCTAAAAATTCAGAATATCTACTTCGTTTTATAAGGTATTTCTTAATTTTAGGGATTTATTTTACATTCCCATAAAATATTCAAAGAACAAACTAAAAATCAAAAACAGTATCCACGACAATTTTCTGTGGTAATTACGCCGGCTGTGCCAATAAGCAAGACCGAAGCCATCGTCGTCGCCTCGTATTATATCTCAGATCTGCCGACTGAATAGATTCCCGTGAACTAGTCTTTTAATTAGTTCCTCTCAGTCCTTTCGGTCCGGGACAGATAATATACGGCTGGCACTCTCCACTCCCGTCTAGCATCGGACTACGATCGCGCTGGCCGATCCGTACGTAAACTAGTCTTTTATTTAGTTCCTCTAGGTCCGGAATCGATAACATACGGCTGGCACTCCCCACTCCTGCCTAGCATACGATCGCGCTGGCCGATCCGTCGCCGTCGCATATTATATTATACCGGTCACAGTCTCGATCCCAGTATAGGTTCTGAGGAACCGGGAACTAGTTCCTTTCATTCCGAGGTTGGAATAGTTCATTGTAACTAGTTCGTTCACGAACTACACACCTCTAATTAGAATGACCAGGTTGCTAAATGTATAATGTAATATGGTAGAAATAAAATTACTACATAATTAACAGATATATAATCTCTTTGCTAAATATAAGCACATATAAAGCTCCCACAACTTTAACAAAATATAAACACAGACCGAATTGAGAGTATTACGCAGTGTTGGACTTCCTATTTTTCAGTATGCTTGCTATGAAAAATTCTCCAGCCTTGTAGGAACTTCGGACCAGAGGACCGCTGGCCACATACAAGAAGCCCAATTCCTGTCCAAACGTTTCCCAATGCTTATATTTGGCTGGTGTAACATATTCCACTACCTATAAAATATTTTTTTATTTAATTTTCTATCTTTTTAATATTTGAACGTATTTTTAATACAGAAAATTAATTTAATTTGAAAAAAGTACCAATTTCATTTTAATAACGTAGGATATTAAAATAGAAAAGAGACTACTAAAAAAACAAATAAATCGTTAAGAGGCTGATAAGTACATAACCCTGAAATGAAATCAAAACGATAATACATAGTCTACACAGCCATCTTTGAACGATACGTCAAACCTAACCTAACCAAACCAAAACAAAATTCCAATCCGTTTGTAACAAAAATGTTTATTGCCAGATTGAGCACCTAAAATTATAAACTGAAAGGCAACCAAAAGGAATAAAGGCCAAACATACCTGCTTGAAATTAATAAAATCCGAACGCGCTCGATTACTAATTTCGGAACGTACTTTTAAACTTAAATTGAGAGGGCACAACAATTTTTTTAAAGGGGGCGCAGGTACAAAAAGGTTGGAAACTACTGTGTTAGTATATGACATAATTTAGGATTGATTGACGAATTCAATTGTTTTCGATCACTTATTGTTTCGCCGGAAATGACTACAACTTCTAATTATTAAATGGCGGTATTTTTTACTGTATTCGATAGAAAGTGACACTGACATATGAATGACATACCATATGTCAACTTTTGACATTTTCGAATGTGGTTTATTTGAAATTGCAACATACGGTTCATAACAATAATTTGACTCGAAATACCAAGTGCGTGATATCAAATTATTCATAAAAAATGCCTTTTCCAAATATACTAATGAGCTACCCTCGTTCTATTTGAAAAAAATTGAGATATGATTAAAAATACGATTTGGCCATCTTTTAACTGGCCAGGACAAGACACTAAAAACATTAGACGCTCAAATATATTTTTCCAAGGCTCCTTGATTAAAAATTAGTGGTTTTAACACAGCCATGGCACTCTAGATTGAAATTTAAAATACAATTCCGTTTTAAGCGAAAATGTCAAAAGTTGACATATAATGTTGTCATTCTATTCAGAGTGTCATTTTCTATTGAATCAAACAAAGTAAAAAAATACCGAGGGTGCCATTTAAAAATAAAAAGTTGTAGTCCTTTCCAGTGAAACAGGAAGTGGCCGAAAAAAATTGAATACGTCAATCAATCCTAATTTATGTCATATACGAACATACCAAAACTCGTTTTCTTTTTTGAAAAAATGAGTTATAGGGGTATTCATTTATGGTTGTATCAATTGAATATCCCAATACATTGTTCCAATAATAAGTACAAACCAATTATGGTTTATGCTTTCTATTTATTGCAGAGGTGATGCAACAAGACACTCACTAGTTCTATAACTATCTCAATAAACCTTTGAATAAGAAGACTAAGGAAGGAGCATATCAAAAATCTTAGGTCTACCGCGATGGGCCTCAAATATGGCCGACCTAAATTCCGGTTTATCAGTGCCGTTCTAATTTTATTTAAAAAATGTAAAACTATGATGTAGGGTAGACGTGGGGTAGCCTCAATAATTTGTGATTTATTTTACATTGTGAACAAATGTTGGTAGTTATTAAAATTGTTATAAAAATATAAAATTCTAATAAAAATAGATAAGTTATAATAATTATTAATAACCATAAACATCTGATACGCTACTGAAGCAGGTAAGTCAAATTGACGTATCTAAATTCTTTGACAAGTAGTAAATAAAAGCAAAAATGCAAGAAAAAATATATAATTAGTTAATTTAAGTGAATTTCATAAATGATCGGTTTACTACACGTATGTATATTATATAGTCACTTACTAGCGAAAAGTTGTTCCATTATTTCACTCAATTTTTGCCGAGATCTACCGCACGCTACACAACCAACTATTTTAGAGTCTTTTTCGATAAATCGCGATAGTGTCACTGTTAATTTAAGTTCTGCCACAATTTCCATCTAGATTAACTATCTTTATAAAACTATCAGTAGCAGAATAAATAATAAATAACATAAAATAAGCTCCGTAAAGACTGACAAATCCACAAAATTTCAAATCAAATTCAAATGTGTCAAATGAATCGTCAAACAGAACTGTCAAGGATCCCCACCCTAGAGTCCTTTTTCCGCCCACCATGCATGAATACATGGATAGCATTATGCTCCTTCCTTAGTCTTCTTATTCAAAGGAATAAACAAATATTTTATACATCAAATGATAATACCTTCAAATGCCGCTTCGTTGGTTGCATATATTGACCCAAAGTCACACAATCTACACCAACAGCCTTTAAATCCCTCATAGTAGTTTCCACTTCCTCATCAGTTTCACCCAAACCTAACATTATCGAGGACTTGGTTATCAAGTCTGGATTCATTTTTTTCGCGTTTTCTAGTGTAAATAAAGACTGTCTAAAAACAGTGATTTAAAAGGTTTTCTAAAAGATCATAAACTAGCACTTATTTACCTATATTTTGCTCTTCTATCCCTTACAAAAGGTGTTAATTTTTCCACGGTTTCTATGTTATGTGCATATACATCCAACCCACTTTCTACAATTGTTCTAACTTGATCAAGATCTCCTCTGAAGTCTGGTACTAAACATTCCACCAGGATATTTTTATTTCTAAAAAGAAAATTTAAAAAAATGTGTACAAAAGATTTTTTTGTATATATTTATACCTGTTTTTAATTTCTCTGACAGTTTCAGCAAAATGGTTAGATCCACCATCAGGTAAATCTAAAATAAAATTTAATATTCAGAGGTGTGATAATTCTAACCTGTGTAACTTTAATTTATGAAAGAATATACAGTGTGTACATAAAGTATGGAATAAATTCACACACATTTTCTTGAAGTGGGATTTTATTAAAAAAAACGCTCGAACACGTCGATCTATTTTATAAAAGGGGCACATTTTAGGCATATTACCTTGCCTCCAGCTTCACCCCCCGATTGGGGGTGAATGGCACCCCTAGTTTTTGTAAAGGGAAGGGGGGTCGAGTGATACCTTATTTTAAAGGTCTCTCGCTCCAGATTATAGTCCTAGAGTTTGAAGTTGCTAGTGTCATTTTTGTTAACATGATAGTTTGTCAAAATTCCTAATTTCCTTAGATTTGTCAAGCTGCCATATTAACAGAAATTATGGTAGCAACTTCAAACTCTAGGGTTATAATCTCTAGCGAGAGACCTTTAAAATAAGGTATCACTTGACCCCCCTTCCCATTACAAAAACTAGGGGTGCCACTCACCCCCACTCGGTGGGTGAAGCTAGAGGCAAGGTAATTTGGTAATATGCCTACTTATATTATAAACAAAGTTTTAAGTTAAGAATAATAATAATAATAATCGTTTTTATTGAAAAAAGATGTGTAACATTACATATATTACACATCATCCAAGAAGGGTAGTTGCTACCGTAATTTCTGTTAATATGGCAGCTTGACAAAACTAATAAAATTAGGAATTTTGACAAGCTGTCATGTTAGGTTAGGTTAGGTACAAAGATGACACTAGCAACTTCAAAATCTAGGGCTATAATCTGGAGAAAGGGACCTTTAAAATAAGGTATTACTCGACCCCCCTTTTCATTACAAAAACTAGGGGTGCCACTCACCCCCGCTCGGGGGTGAAGCTAGAGGAAAGGTAATATGCGGAAAATGTGCCCCTTTTAAAAAATAGATCGACGTATTCGAGCATTTTTTTTTTACTAAAATCCCATTTTTAGAAAATGAATTTATTCCATACTTTATGTACACACTGTATAATTCTAATCCAAAGGATTCTAAATTGTTTTAACAAGATAGAAATTATCATTTATTGTAATTTAAAAGGTTACTGTGATGCCGTTCTTTTCGATGGTACGGTATATCAACTATTTAGTTCAAAATCATTTCCGTTTTCAAATGCCAAAATATTCCAGTTCAGTTAAAGTTAAAAATAGTATTATACAGGGTGACCCATTTTTGTGTGTTTTATGGGGATACTAGTTCATGAGTTTTCACATTAGTATGCTACTTTCTTGAAAGAGGGGGGGGGGGCTGGTGTAGAGCCCAGGGGGGCCTAAGGCTTTTGTTTTTTTAAAAATGAAAAATAATTTTAAAAAACACATTTTTTGAATAAAACGTTTACAATTTCTCTATCAATAAATTTCATAGACTTGGTTATCAAACAGTGTTCCCATAAATTACTTAAATACCTACAAATTTTTTAAAAAAATAAAAATTAACACATTTTTTGAACACAACAAAATAATATTAATTAAACAAAACTAGAAAACATCATTTTTAGTGCATCACAAGCAAATAAAAATTAATACGTAGAGTCTTAATTGAGGAATTCTCTGGGGAGTGCCCAGCAGTAACTGGGGGGGTGGGGGGGGGGTCACCGCCGGGCACACCTGTAGTTACGCCAATGGGTACCCCATTTAAAAAAGCAAAAGTTTGGGTCATATTTCAAGAATGAGAGCTTCCAGCAAAAAACTTGTTACGCCACTGAATTTTACGTGAAAAACTCTATGGAACTCAGTTTTCAACTTTTCGATAAGTTATTAAATAAGCAAGATACAAAGAGAGCCAAAAAAATTGCCATATATTTTTTTTGGGCCTACGAGTTCTATGACAAATCTGTGTGTGGCATCTTTAATTTCATAAAAAAGTACCACAGAGATGTAAAAACTGCATCCTTATACCTACATAAACGATCTAAAACACAAGAAAATGGGACACGCTGTACTTGTACCTAACTAGAGTTAATTTTGCTAATTCTTACCATCTCTATCCACAGACGTTAAAACAATATAATCCAAGCCCCACGACGCGATCGCCTTTGCAGTATTCACAGGTTCGTTTACATCAGGAGGGCTAGGCGCCCTAGAAGTTTTCACGGAACAAAATCTACAACCCCTCGTACACGTATCACCTAATAACTAACATTGTAACTTGTTAAAAAAATATGTATAAAAAAGATAACAAACATAAAACATACCATAATGGTGGCTGTCTGTGTACCATGCTCCCCACCTCCCCAACATTCTCCTATATTAGGACACCTCGCCTCCTCACAGACAGTATGTAAATTTAACTTCCGAAGCTGTTCTTTGATCTTACTAAAATTCTTTCCTGTAGGTATCTCGCGTTTTAACCATGGCGGAAGTCGCAATCTTTGATCTTCTCCCTTGTCTCGTTTTAATTTACCATCATAACTGTCCCATTCTTCCGAATTATCTTGTAATACTGGATTTGGGTCGTTAATAAAATCCTGTAGACTGGGGCCACTGGCTACTTTCTCTCTTAACGCCTCTAAATGCGTCTTATTTCTTATTCTATTCAAGAAAGATTAATTAATATGTATTAAATTAATGAATTTTATCTTATACGTACTGTGATTCCAAATTTATCCAAACTTTTGATCTAAACATTTTTCACTGATTGATGTAATTTTATTTTTCTTGATGAAGATAAATAATACGAAGATATAAATAATTAAGCTAAGGCATGAGTACAAATGATAAGAATAAATGATATTATTCTATCTCTAAAATAATTTTGCAATGTTTACATAATTTTTTTGAGGTTATGTGAGATATAACCTTAAAAAGAGTTGTCAAACTCATCTGATTACAAAATTTTTTAAAAAACTTTTAATAATTTTCTTACAGTTTATTTAAACAGTAAATTAAATATTGTGTTGGTTGTTATAGCGTTTTGATTCGAATAAGTATGTCTGTAAATTTTATTATAAAACGATCAATTTCAACGACAGCAGCCAATTTTGGCAAAAGGAATTTTCGAAAATTTCAACTATTTAATAAGCGTGGGTCCAGAAATTTTAAGAAACAACAAATGGAAAATCCAGACTCTGACGTACCGATCCATAGTAAGTTTTTCGATTATCTATAATATCGAGATATCAGGTGATAAAATTCTAAAAACCTCTTTCAAAAAATTCTCTCGAACAAACTGCTACTATAAAGTAAAAACTGTATCTTTAACTATTTTTTTTCTAGCACGAGGTGTTAAACCCGTTGGCTACACAGAAAATGGGCAATTTATAACCATACCGGAAAAAATACCTGAGATAATTGTACCAGATTTGACTGGTTTTACAGTAAGTTAAAATTATTTAATATAGGTAAGTAGAATTTTTAAATGATTTTTTTTAGCTAAAGCCGTATGTTTCCTATAGAACTAAAGATGTAGTGCAGTCAGAATTTACAGCTCAGGACCTTTTCAATGTAGTGTATGCTCCAAAAATAGCAAAAGATTTTGACGAAGGAAAGTTAGATGAGGGTGGTAACCCGAAAGAACCATCACTGGAAGAAAAACTCACACCTGAAGAGGCAGTACAAAAAGCAAGACAAACTGGGTCTGATATATTTTAAATTTAGCTTAAAGATAGTTTAATGTTTGTAAAATACACTATGTTCCCTACTATTTAAAATAAACATTAAAAAGTACCTACTTTTGTACTCACAATTAAAAACTGGTATACAATATACAACATATTTAATATACAGGGTGGCGCACCTCATTCGCCTCGGTACAAAAACGGAAAGATATAGAAACAAAATATTTTATGGGTATGTGTGGGAAGGCAATGTGCATAATTTAAAATTATTTTAAAATGTACAGGGTATGTCAGAACTAAGTTCCACATCAAAGTTATTTCTTAGGGAACACCCGGTAGTTTATTTCATTTTTTGGATCCTGAGCCACAAAATGTTTACAAGCTTTGGTTTTTGAGATATTTAAATAGTATAAAAAAGATTGTCAACACCATGAACATTACTTTTCAGAATTATTTTTTGTGCTGACTTTTAAGCCAGAGAAATATGTAATATTTAATAAAAATCTTGATTGCTTTGTTTAATGTATACAGGGGTATCAAAAATTGCTGGTCTATTTTCGTTATTTCAAATACAATACTCTATAATTTTTAAAATAAAACGAAGCAGATTTAATGTAGTAGTTTAGGCTTTCGCGGCCATCATTTGAAGAATTGCTTCCTAACGTTTCGCTAGCACGAGTGGCTAGCATCTTCAGAGGTGTGTTTGCTCCGACTGCTCACACTAGACTGATGCGTCGACGGAGGGGGCGTGGCTTGTCCGGGTGGTTGTTCTTCCGGAACTGGTCTACTTCTCTGTGCTGCTACTTTGGTCCTAGATATAGCTGGATGCCAAATTCTGTTAAGGTAGAAAGTTTCTTCCTTCCTGTTGAAATTATTTGGATGTTTCTGAATTTCAACAGCTTCCCTGACCAGACGAGGATGATATCCAGATGTTGTGGCAATGACTTGGGTGTCTTTGAATTGGATTTTGTGGTCACCATCTCTTAGAGCATGTTCTGCTACGGCTGACTTCTCTGTTTACCCCAAATCTTTGGTTTGCCCTAATCTGCAGTTTCTCTTGTGTTCCGTAAGTCTCGTTCCTACTGAGCGTTTGGTAGTTCCAATATACACGCTACCGCAGAAACAAGGTACACGGTAGATCCCAGCAGAGGATAATGGTTCTCTTTTGTCTTTGGCTGGTCTTAAGCAGTCCCTTATTTTTTGGGTAGGTTTGTATATGGTTTTGATGTTGAGAACTTTACCAATCCTATCGGTGACCTGGGAAACATATGGAAGGAAGGCCTTATTAATGATGTTTTCCTGTTCATTGACGTCAGGTCTCCTCTGCCTAGGTACCAGCGCCGCCTTTATTTCTCTGTCATTATAGCCATTGGCAAGAAAGGCTTTATTTAAATGGCTTAGTTCCTCTTGGATGTGTTCATTAGCACAAATACGTTTTGGCTTGGATGGTGATTTGATAGTTTGTGTAAGTACCGGTCTGTATGAGTGGGTTTTCGATACACCGTGTGATCCAAAAGGTCGCCATTTCTCTTGACAAGCACATCGAGGAAGGCCAGTTGGTTGTTTACTTCGGTTTCCATGGTAAATTTTATGCTCGGGCTCTGCGAATTAAGGTGATGAAGGAAGTCATCTAGGCTGTCACGTCCATGTTTCCAAACCACAAATGTATCGTCCACATAACGAAGCAGATTTAAATTCTCTCAAACTATATTAGAGTTCCATATACCTATCTAGCTCAGATTTTGAATAAATAGCAATTTTTCAATAAAATGGCAACCAAAAGGCTGTTGTCGTCATGGCAAGTTTCTAGTGACAGTAGCTATTTTCAAAACCCAAATTAATTTATGAAATTTATAGCAGTTTACTTTTATTAAATTTACCTACAATAGTTTAATAAATAATATGTATTTATTATTTTATCAAGAAAAACGAAGAAGTAGTTCTTTGATTTATTTTACTATGACTTGTAGATATATGGATTTTCTATAAAAGAGCCAATTACGGCAAATTCATTTTCTTCACTTCCAACGCTAGGTTTCTGCCTAATTGTAAATCACACTACTAGCCCTGCGAAATAGGACAAGTAGGTAGTTTTTCAAAGGAACGCTTACAAGAATATTCCTATTTGGATATCTTTGAGTTTAAGCCTAAGCTCTGGAGGTCAAATCATATACTCTTCTAATGACAAACCTAACCTCAAAACTGCGTCTGTGACATTCCTGAACTTGTCGACATTTCCTTCATATTGCTGTCTTCCATTCGCGAATTTGAAGTTCCAGAGCTTTACGCCCTGGGCTACTCAAGAACGGTTCTGAAAGGAGCTGTGCGCTATAGTCTGGTGTCCCCATATGGCGTGGAACAGTTCTGAACTTTATGACTTAATTGAATGGAGTGAGAGTATCGCGTTCTTGAACAGTTCAGAGCTGCACAACTGCGTGCATGGAGGACAGCAATAGTCGACGTCAACAACATAATAAGTCGATGCCGAACTCTGATGAGGATAAAAATAAAACACAAAATCCAAAAATTACCTATTCTATATTACATAATTCAAAACACAATCATTACAATTTTTCAATTACCTTTTATTTGAAAGCATTTTCAACTAGAAAGTATTCGAAAAATTTAAAGATATTAAAATAATCATCTAAAAACTAAAACACAATAAAAACAGTCTCACGTTTACTGAAGAACATTATGAGGATACCTTTAGAAAAATTCATATATAACGTGCATTGTGAATTTTAAGTAAAATCAGAGGAGGCTGATCAATTTCGATGTACTATATCTCAGGTTCTTTGTATTTTATATATTATTGGTTAAAATAGCTGTCAATTTTAACTTTAGTTATTAAATTAACAACTATGATTCTTTGTTTTTGAAGTTTCGCCAGCGACACAACGTAGTTCTGGATCCGAGGCTTAATATGAATCTATTGCAATTATTGTAGTAAAATGAGTAACTAATTCTGGAAATTAAAAATCCAACCCTAGATGCAATATTTTCGTAAATGTGGACCGTTTGAAATCTTGATGCAAAATCCGGCAATACCGCATAGAAGATAGTGTGCGTGTTCAGGAAACACAGCGGCTAACTGACCGCTGAGTATTTTGCTCAGCGGCTGACTGTTTTTGCGTGTAAAAAGAGACCGTTTAGGGATACCGCTTACTCAGCCACTCAGCCGCTGACCGCCCCTGAACATTCATAAATCCAACTTATTTCTCTTTTTAATACATTTGGCTTTTAATTAAGCTGTCTCCATCACTGTCTTACACGTTAAAATCCATACATCGGGTCTACGATGACCAAATCTGTCTAAGACAAAAATTATAAAAAAAATAAATAAAACATTCTTTTTCATAATAAACTCACCGGCAAAAAAAACCGGCCACTAAAAACTAGATCCAATTTCAAAGTTGGATTTCTCGCGAACCACTCATTAGATTTTGATTATTTTTTTTTTAAATTGTAAATTAATTCCTTTTTAACGGATGCTACGTCAGAAATTTTTATTCCGAATTTATTTTGAGCATATACGGGCACAACAATAAGACGAAGTTTTTTGCCCGAATTTTGTAACACCCTATAGGGTGCAGCAACGATAGCAGCTATTGCTAAATTAAATCACGTCGTAGCCTCATCTTTTGTGAGCATTTTATTTTTTTAATCACCACATTATCTCTTTTTGTATTGGAGATATGCTGTTTTAAAAGGAACGTCTCGAAAAAATGCTTCGCAGACAGAAAGTTTTATGTATTTTAATCAAGTCGATATAGGCAAAAATAGATTTATGAGTATTTGCAATATGAAAATAACGGTTGTCAAATTAAAAAATCCAAATCTGTAACGGATGTTGATCGTATTGTGTGGCTTTAATTGAGGGTGCAGCCACACTATCCTAAAAACGGCGTATCGGCGTAACGGCGTAACGACCTTGAATCGATTTCCAGTAATTCTATTGGCTAAAATTTTTGACAGATGAATTTGACAAGTAAAAATTCTGACAGATGAATGTTTCAGCCAATAGAATTACTGGAAATCCATTCAAGGTCATTACGCCCGTTACGCCGATACGCCGTTTTTAGGATAGTGTGGCTGCACCCTGAGGATGGCCGAAGTCAACGTTGTGTCCGATACCCTGGGTATATTTCGAACAACAGTCCAGGATGTCTGGAATCGGTATATGGAAACGGAAAATTTCACCAGGCGAGTGGATACTAGATATTAGTCCCTTAAAATTTCTTTACCTTTTTTTTAATTTTCATGTTTTACTTAGTTTTCAGGTTAAACTTACCTACGTTCTGATGTTTGATTTGTTTTTAAAGCTTTTTTTCGAGGCGTTTGTTTTAAAGCAGCGTATCTCCAATACAAACAGAGATAATGTCGTGATTAAAAAAACAAAATGCTCAAAAAAGATCAGGCTACAATGTGATTTGATTTAGCAATAGCTACTACAGCTGCTGCACCCTACAGGGTGTTACAAAATTTGGGCAAAAAACTTCGTCTTATTGTTGTGCCCTGTATATGCTCAACATAAATTCGGAATAAAAACTGCTGACGTAGCATCCGTTAAGAAGGGAGTACTTTACAATTTTAAAAAAAATCATCAAAATCTAATGAGTGGTTCGCGAGAAATCCAACTTTGAAATTGGGACTAGTTTTTAGTGGCCTTTTTTTTGCCGGGAATGTACAGGGTGTCCCATTTTGGTTGAAATCATATGGTATCTCCGTTATTAGTGAAGATAGAAGGGTGCGGTTTGCACAAACCTGTGCCACTTTTTTGTCAAACGGAAGATGCCGTAAACAAAATTTTCATAGCTCTCTTTGTTTCTGAGCTACAGGGTCTTTTTGAAAATTTTGCAATTTGGGACACCTCCTGTATCTCTGTTACTGTTAAATCTATCGAGAAGGTGAAAACTGTTTATTGTAGAACTTTTTACGTAGAATACAGCGACGTAGTCTGTTGTTCTACGAAAAGAATATTTTTAAAGATATGAACTAAAGTTATTTTTTCTTAAATGGAACACCCTGTATATTTATGAATTAAATGATCGGACTTGCCATAAGCTTCTCAAAAATATATAACACTCAACATATTTATTTTCATTATTTAATGCAATATTTAAAAAAATATATTAAAAGATCATATTTATTAGAATTATTACTAAAGAATTATTAAAAGTAATATTGCTATCTGTCTCTTGTTTTATTTTGAGAGCCACTAATTAATTCTTTGTATATTAGGGAAACTTAAATCTCTACCGCTATTTGTAAATCTTGGAAGCTATCTTATTGGAACTTTTAAATATCCCTTTAGCTAATTTACGTGAAATATAGTTTCAGAAAAATGGGGCTCCCCCTCACAACTTAACTTACAACGAAAATATTAGAATTTTGCTAAATTATTATTTCTCAAATCAATGAATTGGAACCAATATGATGACCTCCCTGATTCCCGGATTTGTCCGTTCTCGATTTCTGATTTTAGGGATTTTTGAAAAATGAAATATATCGTAGCAACTAATACAATGTCGAACACCTGGAAAATGCTTTAATAATGCAAGCTTTTAGATATTTGCAAACCCCATCCCATTATAATAAATTCCGTTATAAAAAAGAGAAAAATATATTCAGAGGTTCAGTGGTAACAATTCAAAAGTAAAATATATTAATCCCAAATAAAATTTTAATATGTGTATGTCTATTTTAGTAAATACCATTTTGATTTTGTTATTCATCACAGCCTACTAATAAGAAAATGATATATTTTAAATATTGCAGTAAATATTGAAAATAAATATAAAGTGATATATATATTTGAGAAGCCCATAGCAAAGCGGATCATATGACTTATAAATATACAGGGTGTTCCATTTGAAAAAACCTAACCTTAGTTCATATTTTCAAAAATATTTTTTTCGTAGAAAAACAGACTACGCCACTGTATTCTACGTAAAAAGTTCTACAAGAATCAGTTTTCATCTTCTCGATATCATCTATAATAACGGAGATACGGGGGCTGTCCCAAATTACAAAATTTTCGGAAAGACCCTGTAGCTCAGAAAGGAAGAGAGCTATGAAAATTTTGTTAACGGGATCTTTCGTTTGACAAAAAAGTGGCACAGGTTTGTGCAAACCGCACCCTTCTATCTTCACAAATAACGGAGATACCGTATGATTTCAACCAAAATGGGACACCCTGTACAAAGATGTTTCTGATAGACTAAGTTATTATTTGATGTTCCATATCCAGAACCAGAAATATAGTACATCGATATTATAGCAGCCGCCCCTAAGTAAAGGGATAATACACATCCTCATTAAATCATATAATTACAAACAATTTTAATAATAATTATTATATCAAAGCATCAAATAATCATTACAAAATACATACAGAACAACTTTCACGCCAGTCGTAACATTACATCTGTATTTATAATATATATTTACATAAGTGAACCTATTACAACTCAACAAACAAAAAAATAAGTCTAATATACCGGGTGACAAAGAAATTCTTTACACAGATTGAATTTGGATTGTTTTTAGGTGTCACAATATTCCGTGGACATAAAACAACCACTTATTTTTGGGATAAAAATAAGTTATGTCTGGTTGTAACATTAGTCCTAACGGTTCCTAAGAAATATGGATTATTTTATTATCTTTATATTCTTGGGGCTAGTATTATATTACCTTGGTGAAAATTAGTCTCTCCAGATTTCAAAAAATGTTGTGAAGTTAGGTTAAATCAAAACATATAAGTAATGGAACAAGGCGGTTGTTTCTTGTTTATACCTGTTCTTTTCTTGTTTATTGTTTTATTTTATATTTTTACTTTTTATTGTTTATTGTTATTATTTTTTTGTTTAATGTTTTTTGTCTGATGTCACTTCCTGTTTCTTGCTTCTGATGCAGAATTAGCCTTCTTCCTCTACTCATATGCGTTATACAGGGTCTCCTAGGTAGTATAAAAAAAATCAGAGTATGTGATTCCTCATCTGTTTTTAATAAAACAAAGTTCATATAAACACGGTGTCTAAAGTACTTCCTTTCTGATCTACAGGGTGTTGCAGGATGTGTTTTTGACAATATGTCGGAAACAACTTTAGATTTGGCGTCTGTACACACACACATCTGGATTATTTGATAAAAATAAATGGCAAGCCACTGCTTTTTTTCTTGATACTCCATCCTCTTTTAATAAGATTGATCTCTTGAGTTTTTCTTGTAATATGTCGGGAACTACTTTGAATATTTTCTTCATCATTTTTGTATGTGGTTTGCAGGTGTAAAAATAATTTATTTCCATTAACTGTTGTTTGCCTACTTAAATCGGTAGCGTCTGTACGCACACTCATCTGGATTATTTCATTAAAATAAATGGCAAGCCACTGATTTTTTTCTTGATAATCCATCCTCTTTTAACAAGATTGATCTCTTGAGTTTTTCTTGTATATTGAACGGTTTTCGAGAAAAAAAATCATGGCACATCTCAAAATCATGTATGCTCATTTTCTAGCGATTTTGATATATGCAATGTATTGATTTATTTATTTTTCTCAAAAATTAGATGTATAAGAAAAACTCAAGAGATCAATTTTGTTAAACATTGACAATCAAGAAAAAAAAATGTTTTGTCGGAAAAAACAATGGCGTACCATTTATTTTAAGCAAATAATTCAGAAATGTGTACATACGAACGCCATTGGTTTAAATAGGAAAACAAAATTAATAGAAATAAACTGTCTTTATACCTGGACACCAGATACCAAAATTGAAGTAAACATCTAAAGTAGGTTCCGATATATTGCGAGAATTTTTTTTATTTTTAGCATCCTGTAGATCAGAGAGGAAGTACTTTAGACCCCATATTCATATAAACTTTTTTTCTTAGAAACATAATATAAGGAATCATACTCTAGATTTATTATTTAGAGTATTTATAACTATACTATAATACTAATAGTCTACTTATGAAACACTCTCTATGGCCGCAAGCGCATAACAGAATATTATTAGGACAAGTTGGAGAGTATAAACGGCATTTTAACTATTATTTTAAGCTATTAACGTTAATTTCCTAAGGTTAATGTTCAGAGGTAGGGTTAGGACTAATAGTCGTAAGTATGAATTAACCATTAATTGATCACAGTTTACCTCTATACAAAAATGCTTCATTTGTCCGTTAGAGGGCATCAAACACACTGATTTTATGAACCGATATTCCGATTTGAATGAAATTTCAGGTACCTACATTTTTTAGGTTTCGTTTGTTACATAATTTCTTGTAGATATGTTTTGCAACTGTTTTTTTTTTTGGTAAAAAGGTCCTTTTAGTATACACTACATTTTTTTCTCTTGTAAAAAACACCACCCGTCATCAAGGTTATTAAAAGATAAGGTTCTCTCGTAACTCGATCCGCCATTATCGGAAACGTCATCAACTACGTCACAGGTATGCGGCCGATCATAGATAAAGGGATAAAAACTGCCGATAGTCCGACAGTACATTTCCGAATCGATATTAATTGTGTAAGGCGTCCATAGTTTTCAGTTGTTTGATGTTTGTTTTCTTTATTACATTGCCCAAAAATGTACATTCATTTATCTCTCTTTGACCGATGCATTTTATTTTTTATTCATTTATAATTTTGGCGGGTCGTCAGGGTGGACGTCCGAGTCCGCGCCTCAGCTTTAAAATGAAGTAACGATTTATTTTTTTGTATCTAATTTTTTATTTAATCCCAGTATAACCTATTACAATTCTACAACACATTCAACATAATAAAACTAAAAAATATGTATTTTATAAATACATCCAGGTCCAGGCACAACGTAAGCCGCGTAAACCCAGCCAAAAAGAAGGCGACTCGACAGGGACACACAGAGGCGAAACAATTCTAGCTTGGAAAGTTCGAATTGTCTACCTATTAGCAGCGACGATTTAAGATCATGTGACACCGGAGATGCGACGCGACAGTCGACGACGGGGTAAAGCTACATTCCAAATCAATTCGCTGGCCGAGTGGCACTTCGACGTTAAAGTCGGCACGAAATTAACCATTCACAACAAATTTCAATTCGAATCTTGCGCATGCGTGTTTAAACGTTCTCCTGACATTTTTTAGGTTAGTTGTTGGTTTTGATTTTGGAAGAGTCAAAATCCGGGACAGTTGTTAATTAAGTTTTCCAAGTTTTTATGTTTAGAAAAATGGAAACAAAAACGTCATTTATTGATGATTTTTTTCTAAAATGTGTCTCAAGCACCCAAAACTTTTTTTCGCCATTAATATAGGTCGGACACCCCATTTTTTTGGGTTTTGGTAAACCCCTTGGTTTTCGGTCAAGCTAATTATTGAGCTGCAACAATAATTGCCGTTTTTTTAACAGCAAAGCCACAAGTCCTAATAAAATAAGAATAGCGTCCTTCACTCATTTTTCTTTTAATAATTAAATTTCACAGGAAAATGGCTTGTAACAACGACACAAACAAAATAATTATTAAAATTTAAATGTCAAATTTGTCATGATTGTCAAACGAAAATTCCGTGCTGAAGTGGAAGTTTGCAGCTTGCAAGCTTTCAATCCAACTTCAACTT
Source organism: Sitophilus oryzae (assembly GCF_002938485.1). Taxonomy (NCBI): domain Eukaryota; kingdom Metazoa; phylum Arthropoda; class Insecta; order Coleoptera; family Curculionidae; genus Sitophilus; species Sitophilus oryzae. The sequence continues at coordinate 2,113,216 of NW_022147289.1, read as the reverse complement.
GCACTCTGGCGTCGAATTTTGTTGTGAATGAGTACACTGAAGTACATAAGATAAGCTTGTGTGCCAAAGTACGACTTGGCCAGCGAATTGATTTAGAATGTAGCTTATAATGCGTACTCGGCCTATCGCAGGTTGAGGCGTGGTTGAGGTGCAATATTTGGCGCTTGGGTGTGTTTTCATTGGCAGTTTAAATCATCTGACTATTGAAAAATGCGACAAAGTCTCGATCTCGTATGCAGGACTCAGGAAGTTAAAGTGCCGGTAGCTGGCCGGTTGTGGTGAGAACAGCGTGGATGAATTAATTAGCGTATATTTTTGTTTTTATTTAGACAATTAGGGCGAGATTTATTTAGATTGTTTGTGTTTATAAATTTAAATTATTTGATAGCTATTAGATACAGTATTTTTAACTCGATTACACACAGGGTAAGTTGGAATTTTAGCAGTTTTTAAAATCCAAAGCAACAAATATTGTTGAAATTTGAAGGTTAGGCTTTTCTTCGCCGGTAAGATTTATTTTATTTGTTTTAAAGTACCGAAGAGGAGCTGAATTTTAGTGTTTTCTTTAAAATGAATCCCTATTTATAACGTAATTCTTTCTATACTTGAAACTCCTTTTCTAAGACAAAATAAAACTGAAAAAAGACAAATAAATATTAAGGAGTCAAATATTTTCGCAATATTTAACGATAAGAGGCAAGGTAGACAATAGGTATTTAAAAACTTTTCAAATATTTTTGCATAGGTTTGGTACCATTAAAAAAGGATAACGCGTCGCGGAATAATATAGTACGAGAACTAGCAACGTCGGAAAAACAAGTATTTTAAGACGTCTGGCTCTTTGATATATCTTTTACTATGCTCTCTAGAACAGCATGCGGCCCGTCTGGCTGCCGGTAAACGTTGCGTTCTCTACTGCGCATTGAAAGAAGATCCTGTATTTTTATTAGTCCTTTAAATTTTAGTATTGAATATTAATCGAACATGTCTCCATAGCGCAGTGCGTAGAGTATCCGACCACGAACCGATGATTCAGAGTTCGAATCCGGATCAGGGCTAAGACTTTTTTATTTTATTTTCGTTTATATTCTGATAGTAAAGTATTAAATATTTGTTTTTGAATCACCATAATTATTTATTAATACTTTACTATCAGAATATAAACGAAAACAAAATAAAAAAGTCTTTGACCTGACCCGGATTCGAACTCCCAATCTTCGGTTCGTGGTCGGAAACTCTACGCACTGCGTTATGGAGACATGTTCGATTTATATTCAATACTAGAATTTATAGGACTAAATTAATAAAAAATATAGGATCTTCTTTCGATGCGCAGTAGTGAACGCAACGGGTATCGGCAGCCAGACGGGCCGTATGCTGTTCCAGAGAGCATAGTAAAATATATATCAAAGAGCCAGACGTCTTAAAATACTTTCTCGAAAACGTTGCTAGCTCTTAGACTAATACTTCATAGGTGAGAAAATTTATTCGTATTTAAACAAAATTATTAACTTCATGTAGTGTCACCTTCCTATATACTCACGAGCCGCCACTGCGTTCTGTAGCATACCTGTGACGTAGTTGTCGCTTCGCTTCTATTGGTCCAAAAGTTACGAGGCAACCTGTTCAATATAGTATCATTGACCCGTCATAGCTTTTCAGAAAAGAAAAAATACAAACTACATTTCTTGTTATATCAAACATTCATATCTAGTAGGTTATAATAATCTAGTTGGACGAAATGTGGAAATTTATGTTTGTGTCACAAATAATCTTTGACAGTAAGCTTCAAAAATATTAAATTAACGTTTGGATTTATTTGTGACTGATGCCCTCTAACAGATAAATAAAAAAAAATTGTATAAAGGTAAATAATTGTATCTAATTAACTAATTCTGATTCCAAAAATGCGAATTAAATTATTCTATGTCCCTTGAATATTGCGACACCCTGTATTTCAATAAAATACATTTGAATAGTGGTTTATATAACGATTTAGTTGTCACCCGATATACCAAAAGTACAGAGTGGTTCAAAATATTTTCGGGGGGGCGTTTAAAAATACGACACTCTGTACACGTTTATCCAAATAAAAATTGAAACAGATCTGAAACAAAAAAGAAAAAGCGTTTTGGATTTTTATACGTACATTTTTATTATTAAAAATATTTTTATGCTGCACTCTCAAGTTTTAGGTGCAAGAGAAGTATGATTTGTTTAGAAAAGTTATATTTATATTTGTTTTTAATTTGCTAACTTTAGTTATTATTTACAAAGGAGTAACCTGGATAAGAATACACCCTACGGGATATATCAAAAATTGTAAAAAAGCAGACTGTCAAATAAATGAAAGAAAAATATATTTTTGCTAGTTTTTTTTATATTTAGAGATAAACTAGTAAAGTCATATGTTATGCCAGGATAAAACTATTTTAAAAGAGACTTCCCTTCCATTTAAACATCTTTCTATTCCTTACAACTTTTAATCTCCCAGTATAGTGCATTCTTATTTAGGACACCCGGTATAGTGCAATCAATATTGAAAGGAGCTTTCAAAACGGCAAGTCCTCATTATCTATATTACATTACAAAAAATTTTTTAATTAAAAAAAGACTTATATACAGGGTGTTTCGACACAAATACGAAATTTTTTTTAAGTGATTTACTGGTAAAAAAGGGTTGTTTGTTATACCGGGTCCGTCTCAAAAGTGGCTCACCCCTATAACTTTTTTATTTTTTCAAATAAAAAAACGAGATTTGATATGTTAGTATTATGACATAAATTAGGATTGATTGACGTATTTAATTGTTTTCGGTCACTTCCTGTTTCACCGGAAATGACTACAACTTTTGATTTTTAAATTGCATCCTCGGTATTTTTTTTACTTTATTTGATAGAAAAAAAAACTGTGAATAGAAAGACATGTCATATGTCAACTTTTGACATTTTCGCATATATGGTTTATTTGACATTATAACTTGCGGTTCGTAATGAAAATTTGACTCGAAATACCAAGTACGTGGTATCAAATTACTCGTAAAAAATGCTTTTTCTAAATATGCTAACGAGCGACCCTCGTTCCATTTGAAAAATAAATAAATATGATTAAAAATACGATTTGAGCATTTTCTAACTGGCCAGAACAAGACACTAAAAACATTAGACGATAAAATCTATTTTTCCAAGGCTCGTTAAAAATTAGTGTTTTTAGTGTATAGCCATGACACTCTAGATTGAATTTTAAAATACAATTTTTTATTAAGCAAGAATGTCAAAAGTTGACATATGATATGTCATTCTATTCATAATGTCATTTTCTATCGAATAAAGTAAAAAATACGGAGGGCGCCATTTAAAAATCAAAAGTTGTAGTCATTTCCGGTGAAACAGAAAGTGACCAAAATCAATTGAATACGTCAATCAGTCCTAATTTATGTCATATACTAACATACCAAATCTCGTTTTTTTTATCTGAAAAAATAAAAAAGTTATAGGAGTGAGCCACTTTTGAGACGCACCCGGTATAAGCCTTGGGTCAGCAGGCAACTAAGGATTAGCAATAATGTATTTTACTTATCGATATGTCGATAATTATCAATATATCGATAACTAACAAATTACTGAGGGTTATTGGTTTATCAGTAACTCTCGATATATCGATAGATATCGATAATTTTGATGTAAGGTATGGTTATGCGATATATTGATAATTATTGATATTTATCGATATATAAGAATCTAGTATAAAAAATAATCTTATAAAATTTTAGAAAAAACTGAAAATACTATATTTTGCATGTGTTTTTAAACACCCTGTATATCTGTCGGATATTATTTCCGAATTTGTGTTCAACAGCAAAAACTTTTCAAAATTGATTCCACCGCATATTTTAAGTAATTAATGTTATCACTAAAAATCTTGTTTTTGTATTTTTTTTATTATTTTTTGTTAGAAAAAATACCTAAACGGCAAAAAGTTACTTCTGTATCGGTTTCCTTTTTGTGCCGACTACTTCTAACCTTAACATATTATAGATAAACCGCAAATATTTACCACCCGTCGCTTTACTTCCATTATCAATTTTTTATAACGAATTTTTGGATCTCTAGGAACTATATCGTCCTCTAACGTTAACTAGCATTTTTTTTATTAAACTAAAACAAGATTTCTAAACTTATAGAGTCGAGACAAGTTGTTAAAAACTCATCAAGATATTTGGGTCTTGATCGTGATGAATACCTACTTAGATCTTATTGATAAGTAAACGTTGATAAGTAAATTCGCTACATCCTTTTGGAAATACCATATAATCGAAAAAAAAATCGAAATGACAATCGATGACAATTTTGGCGAGGTCAAGCTCTAGACGTCATTTACTTGGCCAGTACTCTTCTTTATTTTTTAATTAAGGCCTTAAGAAGGTTGTAATTTATTTTTATATTGATTAAAAATGATTTTTTAATGTTGTAGTTTAAAATTCGTCATAATTTTTTGGAAATAAATTTGTGTCTGAAAATGTTCTATCCTTTTTAATATCTCTATAATTAGTGTAAATTTTCCACAAACTTTATGTCAACTATTAGTAAATGAAGTTCAGAGATTGATCTCGCCAAAATTATGATCGAGTGTCATTTCCAAGCCACCATGTTTTTCATCATAAAATATAGTTTTGGTTGATTTTTTTAAATATATCATAAATTGACAATTATACAACTAAATAACTTCAACTATATGAGTTTAGAATTCTAGTTTTATAGAAAACACTCCTAATTTGTACAAAAGTGTCTATACCGAAAAGCTACTGCTTTTGGAAAAAGGGTTAAAATTATTTTAGCACATTTTCCTTCGAAATTATACAATATGTTTGTAAATAAATATAACTGAACAGTCAATAACGTCACTGCTTTACTTGCCAACTGATTAAGGATCTGGGACAGTTTTGTTTGTTTGTAAAGCTGCGTCCACACTGCTCGCCAGCAAGCCGAACGAACACGTGCAACACGAAAAAATGGCAAACAGTCGGAGCGAGATGTTCGCGGTGTTCCACGTGCTTGCGATCTTATAAAATGCCTGTTTCGACTGTTCGGCTCTGTCGCGGTACATCAAAGAAACGCTTCGGAGCCATGCGAGCATACTTTACGGCGCGGCGGTTCGAAGCGCTCGTGCTGTTTGCGTTATTTAAGTTTTTAGTTTGGTTTCGTTCACAATTACAAATATTTGTGTTTTGTTCTTGGATTAATATTATTAAATATAGCTTTAATAAAATATAACTCTATATTTATATTGCCTACTTATCTTATCTAATAAAGTTCTCAAACTTTATTGATATTTTGGCATACGCCTGGTATTATTTTTGAAATGCTTGGCTTGGAAACTTTGAATAAATAACCCAAACTGGTATGTGAGTCTCTAGTTGCCAAGAATCTTAATGTTATGGCCAATCTTTATTTAACTTTCTTTAACCGGAATACACTTCCTAAAAGTTGTATTTTTCCTTTGGGGCCAACTAAGTTAATAAGTCTTTCAAAATCAGTAGCGGACATGCGATAAAAAATATTAAAAAAACATTCTGTTTGTTTGTAAATCGCGTGTTGTTTCTTTCACTGTGCTGGGATCTACTTTTGAAATTATTAGACATCCAACACCGCCTTTTTTTCTCTTTGTCTCCTTCGTTTTGTAATAATGATCGCACTAGTAACCGCTATTAAAAATACTTCGGTATCATCCATGACCGAACAGCACGGACGCAAGCACTACATTACAATGTGGACGCCGTTGCTTGCGAGCCGAGCTTGCGACAAGAGCGCGAGCAGGATCAAGAGCAATGTGGACGCACCTTTATACTGTCTTAGCCAAGTGTATGTACGATTGTCGAATGTATATATAAAATAATATGTTTCAATTCTGCTTGTACTGTAAACTTCGTAAAATCACCAAATGTCATCTAATATTTGACAAGTTTAACAAAGTTAAAGAAGTCATCTATTAAACGCTATTATTAATTTTTGTTTTATTCAGAGATATGGAGGTGGTTATCCCCTCTGTATCTCTCTGGTTTTTATATGATTTAGAACTGTCCAATCAAAGTCCTCACAGCATCGAGTAATTCGAGCATTCTTATATTTAGTGTGGCGTATTATTTTTTAATTTTAATTATATTTATTTACCAACATATTCATCGTTATAGATCCTTTCCTCTTTTTGTAATTAAGAGCTACATCTACAATATGAACAACCTACGATCGGTAAATTTTCTATCATTACTCTTATACATTTATTTTATTTAGTTAAGTCCATTATTCGGGCGATTTATTTTTATCAAAAATTATTTTCTGTTTATTGTGAGAAATTGTCATATGTAATTGACCCTCTGTGTTCCAAACTGCAAAGTCAGACGACTAGTTTTTTAAGTTAAAAAGTTTAAACTAATTTAAAGTAAAATGTGGACTGAGATAACTACCGCTCTGATAGTTTTTAATATGACAAGTTCCAGCTTGTTTACTTTTACTCAGTATTAAAAGTATGCTATTCATAAAATCATGACACACATACATCGGGTATGCTCTGAACAGATGGTGACGTCACGTGGAATTCAAAATTCCATATTCCATACATACCCTGCCGGTCATCGAAACTATGTGGTCTGGATTTTAATGCGTGTGACAGAGAACAATATAAATGACTGGTTGAAAGAGAGAGACAAAATCAAAAGCGGCATACAGTGTTGCCGGATTTTTAGGTTTGTGGGAAAATGTGTGTAGAAAAATATAATCTATTTTAAAAAAAATCATGTATACTACTGAAATGAAGATAATATATCTAAGCTAAATATAATCTATTACAGCTGTAGTAAAATGAGTAACTAATTGTGAAAATTAAAGTTTCAACCAAAGACATCTAAATAAAGAGAGACAAAACAATTTACATTTTACTGCGATCACGAACCGTGTTCCGCAAAAATCGATGATGACTGATTTACGCGGTAAGTAATAGAATACGGTTCGAGTTCCAATTGTTATTAATGTTTTTTGGGTACCTATAGAAGCGTTAAACTAAATATTTGTGTAGGTATATAACTTTAATTAAAAGGTGGTCATCGTGAAGCAAGAAGAAGAAGAGAAGAACTTTAATTAATATATATAGATTGTGCCAGGATTACACTTTTGAAATTATTTTTAGTTTTCTAATTAAATTATATTGGGGAAATTACAATGACAACTAGCAGCATCGCTGCGAATTCATCTTTACTACGAAATTGTCGAAATCTGTAGGAATTACGCTGACATTTGACGTTTTCATTTGTTTTCATTCGAGTTATATATGACAGCGAGCGGTTGTGAGTTTTCTGCGGTAGTTGAAAGTTTTTGTAGCTTTTGAACAACTTTCTAATAATTATTAGTGTTTATTGCAACTATCTACGATGGTTCGCCAGTGCATAGTTTGTAAAAAAGTAGACTATTCTAACCCGGAATTGATATTTCGACGGTAACTGTCATTATGTTTTTTTACCTTTAGACATGCTTACAGTAGCGTATCTAGATACATTTAGTTATGAGTAGATTATTACAAAAATACGTATATTTTCTTATTTGTACACTTTCGATTGTGAAATTAGAAACAAACCTACTTATAATGGAAAATTGGTCTGAGGCAATCCCAATCAATTTTTGATAAAATTCATCAATTTTTGATAAAAAAAACATCATGCCACCGTCACGCCACTGATAGAGCCAAATGACAGAAAGATAGACGAAACTCAACCGTGTTGTCATATTTATGTACCCATCTCTTTTTAACTCTCAAAAAAGTGTCAAACCATGTATGATTCTAAAAAATTGAGTTTTATGAATGGAGTGTTCTGTCTACCCATTTAGATGACTTTGGTAAGATAGACGAAACTCAACCATGTTGTCATATTTATGTACCCATCTCTTTTTAACTCTCATAAAAGTGTCAAACCATGTATGATTCTAAAAAATTGAGTTTTATGAATGGAGTGTTCTGTCTACCCATTTAGATGTCTTTGGTAAGATAGACGAAACTCAACCATGTTGTCATATTTATGTACCCATCTCTTTTTAACTCTCATAAAAGTGTCAAACCATGTATGATTCTAAAAAATTGAGTTTTATGAATGGAGTGTTCTGTCTACCCATTTAGATGTGTTTGGTAAGATAGACGAAACTGAACTGTGTTGTCATATTTATGTACTAATCTCTTTTTAACTCTCAAAAAATTGTCAAACCATGTATGATTCTAAAAAATTGAGTTTTATGAATGGAGTGTTCTGTCTACCCATTTAGATGACTTTGGTAAGATAGACGAAACTCAACCATGTTGTCATATTTATGTACCCATCTCTTTTTAACTCTCATAAAAGTGTCAAACCATGTATGATTCTAAAAAATTGAGTTTTATGAATGGAGTGTTCTGTCTACCCATTTAGATGTCTTTGGTAAGATAGACGAAACTCAACCGTGTTGTCATATTTATGTACCCATCTCTTTTTAACTCTCATAAAAGTGTCAAACCATGTATGATTCTAAAAAATTGAGTTTTATGAATGGAGTGTTCTGTCTACCCATTTAGATGTTTTTGGTAAGATAGACGAAACTAAACTGTGTTGTCATATTTATGTACCCATCTCTTTTTAACTCTCAAAAAAGTGTCAAACCATGTATGATTCTAAAAAATTGAGTTTTATTACTGTTTTGTCTACCCATTTAGATGTCTTTGGTTCCAACCGTTGATGCTAGATTTTTCGTAAACGCCTACTTGTGCGCTTTGAAATTTTGATACAATAATGCATAGAGGAAATGTATTAGCCCAATTTTGATCTCTTTTTAATACATTTGATTTTCCATTAAGCTGTGTTCATCATGTTACGTCTTACACGTTAAAATCCAGACTGCGCAGTTTCGATGATTAAATCGGTATTTAATACAAAAGATAAAGTATATATAGTCTGTACAAAGATCGTTCCACATTACGTCATATCATTATTTATCTATTTATGATCCATTTTAGGGTGTGTCCAAGATTAGTTCATATTCACTTGGCACTTCAAAGCCAAACATATCCACTTGCGGTTTTATAAAATCGGAACGCACTCAATTACTGATTTCGGAACGTACTCGAGATTTTCTAAACAATATGGACTGATCTCAGACACACCCTAAAACGGATATTAGATAAATAATGATGAATTACCGTTGTACAGACTATACAGTGGCGGCTGAATCTAAAGGGTACAGGAAGATGTGCCTCCAAACCGCCAACATAAAAGGAAAGAAATACGTATATAATTGAGTGTGCATGATGAAATTTTAAGTTTTTTTAAAGATTTTATACGATTAAATAATTATGCCATTTCTAATATGAAAACTAGAAGGATAGAGTTCATTTATTAAAAATAGTAGATAAGTTTCTTTCTTGTGGAGGCTCTGCTCATCGACCTACAGAATTCACTATCTACTTAAAAATATTACATATTTAACAGTCTTTTTAGGTGCATTTATTATGAACAGAGTTGTTATTTTGATCACACATTCAACATCACAAGCCATCCCACGCGCTCTTATAAAATTATGGCACTATGAAAATAAATGCACCTTCATACTTTCTGAGGTGTTAAATCGATTGTCTCCTTATACATATAAAAGAATATACTGCAACCTTCCCATATAAGCAACGAGAGGATTTATGTTCCAGTATTGAAGGAAAAAAAATAAGGTTTAAGAATATAAGTTCGTCTTTGTTTAGGTCGGTTATCAATTGATTTTTGTTTTGTTCAGAGAAATGGAATTGGTTATCCCTTCTATATCTGTGGTTGAACGTATTTAACCTCAATTTCAAACATTATGTTTTGGAACTATCCAATCAAAGTACTCACAGCATCGAGCCAGAGCAGAGAAAACTTCTGATCACATAAGGATAGACGTATGTCAAAAACGCATTTATATTCTATATCTATCCTTCAATAATAGGACAAGAATTCATACGGTACCCGCATATATTCTTCTATATGTATATGATTGTTTCCACTTATCAAATGTCGTTAGACTTTTGACAGCTAAACAATCACACATGATATTTATTCATGTGTCAAAATTGTACAAGGTATATGTGCTTAATTAGCGTATATTGTAAGTGACGTAGATACCCTCAATAAAATAATCTCGTCCAAATTTTACTTTGAATACGTACATTTTGTGAGATTTAATCAAAAATAGATAGATAAGATAAAGTTTGATTGTTCGTGTAGTGAAACTATCTTCCATTCTGGTAAAAGTCATATATTTTTTGTGGAAAATGCCAAATAATGAAAAAAAAAATGCGTCGCAGTGGTATATGAAATAAGATTTTTTTGTTAATAGTGCTTAAATTTCTTTCAATGTTTAGGAAAAAATCATTGAAGATACATTTAAATATGTACTTATGTTGATTTTTTTAAATGACGACTATTATTATTGTAAACTATATCAAACTAGATCTGATATTGTTCCCTGTAGTTATTTATTGCTGTAAGTTTCATATCAACTGACCTACCCCCTTCAAAAAACTGCCTTTCAGATTTTGATAAGGGTTTGTGATCTAAAAAAAATTAAACAATAAATTGGAAAACAGGTACAGATTTATTAAATAACATTTTGCGAGAAAAATCGACTGTTTTTAAAAATGAAGATGTGGAATGTAAAGAAAATTATCTAGAAACCTGTATTTTAGTTCATTAAAAATGCACATGCCAATGCAAAATAGCTGAAAAAAACTCACAGATGTGTTTCTGGGGTCGAAATATACTATCCCTAAAAATATTTGCACTTATTTAAGACTCACCCTGTATATTTATTTGCTTCGGATGGCTAATATGGAGCGATCGACAATTATTGAAATAGTTGGCAATACCTACTGTATTAGAAGATTGTATGATTAGTGACTGGGTACTGATGCCTAATTACTATGCATTTTATTTTATTACTATACAAAATTTATACCGAATGCAAAACCTAACCTCTATTTTGTATGTATTTTAAGATACTTATTCAATAATTAAATTAGAAAACCTTCAGATATTATATATTTATTTGTCACTTTGTTTTGATTTTAGTCTCATTATTATTGAAAAATCCGTCCGGCTTGTATCAAGCCATTAAGAACAGTTTCTTAAATAAAAAAGAAATCTCGAGAGCAGTGAAGATGAGTGTATACAAGACAGTATTCATACCGACCTTTGAATAAGAAGACTAAGGAAGGAGCATATCAAAAATCTTAGGTACACCGCGATGGGCCTCAAATATGGCCGACTTAAATTCCGGTTTATCAGTGTCGTTCTAATTTTATTTAAAAAATTGAAAACTATGATGTAGGGTAGACGTGGGGTAGACTTAATAATTTGTTGTTTTATTTACGTTGTGAATAAATGTTGGTAGTTATTAAAATTGTTATAAAAATATATAATTCTAATAAAAATAGATAAGTTATAATAAGTATTTATTAACACAAACATCCGATACGCTACTGAAGCAGGTAAGTCAAATTAACATATCTAAATTCTTTGACATCTAATCTTTGACAAGTAATAAATAAAAGCTAAAAATGCAAGAAAAATATATAATTTAGTTAATTTAAGTGACAAAAATAAATGGAAACAATTTGTGTATAGTGTAGCAATTAAGTGAATTTATTTAATTTAGTATACCTTACACCTTCGGGTAGAAAGGTTTTTGATTATATATATATATATATATATATATATATATATATATATATATATATATATATATATATATATATATATATATATATATATATATATATATATATATATATATATATTATTGAAAAATAATTTAAATATCATTAAAAAACAAATCACATCATTTACTTTTTGGTTTGTTTTCACGCTGGTGATACCAGAGTTACCGACTCTCCAATATCCCCTAGATACGTATATTAAAAACCGCCAGAAACCTTTAGAGACAATATTGAAACTAAAATTTTGTTTTTTCGCCTATTTTGAACCTTTAATAATGATAATTACGCGAATATCGTTGCAAACTTTGAAAAAAAATCGTTGTTTAGAATTTAAATAATATTTGTAAAAATTTTATTTATTTATTAAACTAAAAAAACACTAAATCTAGCGGAAACACTGCTAAGTTGGCAACTATGAGTGATACCAGCTAATAATTATTTGAATTTTCTAAGCTTTATTCAGAACCTCGCAATTAGTGGAATAAATTAGTGGTTTCAATTAGCGTAGAAGTTTGTTCTCTATGGATACAACTGACTAACGCAAGCTGTTGCTAGGACGTTCCATTAATTTTAATTGTATTTTTTAAATATTATGAACTATCGTAAACTAAAAAGTATAAAGTGTAATTGAAACCACTAATTTATTCCAATAATTGCGAGGTTCTGAATGAAGCTTTAAACTGACTGCCAACTAAATGAGCAAAATCAAAATAGTCAACTATTTAAATCAGTTTCCTGGCAAAAATTAATATTCACAATGATATAAACTAGCGATGGGAACTATCGAATGAATTAGACTATCGAATGGTTACTGAATGAATGATTTCAACTATCGAATGGTTTCATTCGAATAAAATCATTCATTCATTTGTATACTAAAGCATATGTGACAACCTCGCCGTGCGACTAAATGGTTATCGTTAAGCCACGACTATCGAATGCTTTAGATAAATGAAATTTAGTATTCGTTTGATTTTTGTCTGCGTCGGTGCATTATTAGTTCTTCCAAATTTTTATAACTTGCCTTCTAAATACTGTGCTATTTTTGCGTTTATTAAAATATTTAAAATACTAAAGTAGTAGTGTTTTTTTTTTTAAATTGACGATTGTGTACGTGTGCAGGTGGTCAAAATTTTTCCGAAAATTTGTGTGATTTTCCGATCTTTCAATTATTTAATTTTATACGGTATATGGTTTATTTTTTTAATGGGAAATTTTGAGAAGTAACAATTTTTAAGAGAGATGAGGTGAACTTACAATTAATTTTAAAAATACATATGTATTTGTATTTTAGATGTTTTAGTAATATGAATTAGTTGAACTTAATAATCATATTTAAGTAATGTGGTAATGTGGTTAAGTAAATGGTTATCGAACTCAAATTTTGGGATGAGAAAATTAAATTGATTAATTAAAGTTTTACACGTGCCAATTTAAAAAAAAAGTTAACGATATTTGTATTTTGTTTATGCTAATTCTCATACATGTAGATTTTTGCGAAGAAATATTTCATTTATTTTTTAAAGTAAATGCCAGTAAAACCAAATATTATTTTTAAATACTAATACAAAGTAATAAAAAGTAATAAACGTATATAATTTTGATTTCTAATTTTTTATTTATATTTTTCTTCTATTACACTGCATGCTTAGAAAATTAATAAAAGTTTATATTTCATGATGTTAAAATTTGTTGTTCATATAACAAATTAGTTCTGTAATTATTATTATTTAATAAACCAACGTTGCCAAAAAATTTAGAGACTATATTATTTTTAAATAGGATCTAATATAAATAATTTTGACTTCTAATTTGTTGTTTATATTTTGCTACTACTTAAAAAAATGTTTATATTAAATGATTTTCAATTTTGGTGTTAATAGGTATAACAAATTGTTACTGTTATTATTATTTATTAAACCAGTTTTGCCTAAAAACTTTAAAAATCATTTTCCTACATCCAAAATAAAAAGTATTATTGCAGTGTAACAACAGAATATTAATAAAAAAAAATGCAAAATATATAGTCATACCACAGGTCATACTATCCCTAACTAACTATAATACCAAAGAATAATATTCTTTGCTAATACCAACTAATACGAATATACGGCAACAGCGCCGTTCATAATGTATTTTCTGTGTAAATACTAGCACCTCAATAAAAAAAACAATGTGTCCTTATCTTTATCTGACTCAAAATCAAAGATGCCGGCTTTTTTCATACCATTGCCACCGACCGCCGATCGCTGTCGGGTTTCTAGGAAAGAAACCTACGTCGCCGGGCGACAACTAAAATCCAGTTTATATTTTATTATAATCGATCCTGACGAATAAATGAATTTTACAAATGAATGAATTTTATAAATGAGTGGTTTTTTCTGCCGAATTAATATATTTCAAGGCAGATGACGCATCTATTCGATATTTTTATTCGAATAGTTTTCGACGAATGTTTTCTTATTAGCTATCGAATTATTCGAATGAATTGCAACTATCGAATGTTTCGATAGTATTCATTCGATAGTTCCCACTACTAATATAAACTCCACTTAATGAATATATACTCTGGCAACACTGGATCAAAATTTAACCCACCACGCATGCGCATCACTTATCCGACCGAAAAACGCAGGTTCGCCAAAGACAATCCATCCATTTTCGATTAAATCTCACAACAATAACTATTATTATAACAAACGTCAAGTACAAGACCTGACAACACACACATCCTCCGTCTGTATATGTTCACTTAAAAATAACACAATAATAAAATAATTTTAACAACATACTGGTAAGGCGCGAAGGTGCGAACGTTATTGCTCCTCCCCTTCGCTTTTGTTCGGTTGGTTCTGATTGGCGGCGCATCGCTTGGCCGAGCACCCGGCCGCGGCCGGCTTGGGCGAGGGAGGCGGGGGGGGGCTGTGAGGCTCCTCCTCTTTCGATTGGGCGTCGCTGAACACGAGGATCTTGTCCTCGTCCTCGTCCTCGCTGTCTCTCGGCTCCTCCGAGTCGTCCGTCTCGTGGCCGATCTTGTGCTCCGCCACGTAGTTTTTACACTTTTCGATCACTTTGTCGTAACTGTCGCCGTGCAGGAATACCACCAGTACCTGTAAAAAGAACAAATAGTGATAACTTTCATACAAAACAGCGAAATTTTATTCCTCTAATTTAATAATGAGCATTCAGAACGTCAAAATTAATGGTAGTAATTTTTAAGCTTCATTCAGAACCTCGAAATCAGTGGAATAAATTAGTAGTTTCAATTAGCCGTAGAAGTTTGTTCACCTAATTTTAATGTAAGCATTCAGAACGGCAACTATAGTCCGTAAAACGAATAACTTTGAATTTGACAGTTCCCGCGGACTTTTCTAGTGTTAATTTTATTAGGTTAGCAACTTGCGGCCATGCTGACGCAATGCCGTTTCTAATAGAACAGCCTCAGAGCGAGATTTATGACGTCACGCTAGTTAGATACTACGGATTAATAAATATGTTGTAGAATACATGGAAAACAATACAATATATATACCTATTTATAGTAATAAATACTTTGGCAAATAAACTATGAACCATACAAATGCAGCAAATGTTTTAAAATATGGCTGAAATCGTACTCCATAGTCAGTGTAGAAAGTTTTTGTGTTAAGAATAATAATTTAAAAAAATATGTGGTCATCTTTTGACAAGTTTATATTAGTTTATTAATTGCAGTAAACATTATAATATATAAATAAATGTTGTGATTGCAAATAATAATACATTACTATTAGTAGATATTGAATGTTTTTTTGTTAAATTAGATCGATTTTCAAACCCCAAAATTTAAAATATATTTTACATGTTACGCATTATCTTATGTACCACATTATTTGTATATTGTAAAACATTTGCTGCATTTGTATGGTTCATAGTTTATTTGCCAAAGTATTTATTACTATAAATAGGTATATATTATCTTCTTAATCTAAGTATATTATATTGTATTTATTAACTGTATATTATGTATATTTCATGTAAACTATATCATTTTTAAAATACAAACCAAAAAATACGAGGAATAATTATGTTTTCCATGTATTCTACAACATATTTATTAATCCGTAGTATCTAACTAGCGTGACGTCATAAATCTCGCTCCGTGGCTGTTCTATTAGAGACGGCATTGTCTAATATTTAGAAGTGTCAAAAGCTGATGACATTTTACTTTTGTCAATTATGACATTTCGTGTTGATTTTTGCAAGAAGAGGAAGAACTGTCACTTGTTTTATTATTTTCCTTTTCTATTTCATGAAAGTAAAAAGAGTTACCTATTTGATTCGTTCAGGCACTCAATTTAAAGAATATCAGTAACTTTTTTGACAGAGGGATTTTATATTTGACATGTTGGTAAAAAATAACGGTCAAAATTCAGAGTTATTCATTTTATAGACTATACCATTAGTGATAGTAATTTTCAATTAGTGGAAAAAGTTAATAAACCTTTGACTGTTCCACTAATTATTCTTCAAAATTTAAGAGGAATGTCATTTTGGCTTTTGATTATCACCCCAGGGGCGGGAAAGTGAAATAGCAAAAGCGGTTCCACCGTTTCCATGGAAATTTCAAATAAAATAGTTCCAGCCTCAGGCGCTAGGTGGTAGTGCAATTAATTTTTAGGTTAAGAAGTTGCTACTCGTTATTGCCAGATGGCGTTAAATCAGAATTTTTTGTAGTTTCCATAGTTTCCAACGGCCATTGTCATACTATTGTCAAATTCTCAAAAAATATTGTCGTTGTCATAGCGCCAATCATAATATTATCAAATGATTATGAAAACGTTTTTCAAACTATAATTTGTTACATGTGTTTTAATTAGACAATTCCTTTTGTTTGTGGCCCTAAAAATATAATGTAAGTCTTTTATTTTTGCCATCATTTAAGTACCTATTTATATTTACTCCATTTACAAAACTTTGGGCGTATTACGTTGGTCTTGTTTTATTATAATAAACGATGTTTAAATATTTGACTTATAAATAAAAACTTTAAATAATAAATAATATTTCACATGTTTGGCTTTAATTTTATTTAATAATTGTATAAATTATACTGTTAAATCTTATTTTTTTACACATTACAACGATACTTGTTATTAGTATTGTTGAATTTGTGTAAAAATAAGATTTAATAATCAAATTTAATTATTTTAAAGTAAAATTCAATAAATAGACTCATTTAAAAAGCCCGCGCTTCGATCCATTTAAAACAAGCCCTACTCAATAGATGGCGCCACTTCTGTAGGACCATTTTTCATTATGGCAGAGTCCATTCTTTTTCTAGCTAGGTATAGTCTTTGTATCACCCGTCAAGAAAAACTTTGGTTAGAAATCAAAAGTATATTGTTTTATAAGCTAAATATTATGCTCTCTCTATGGATACAACAGACTACCGCAAGCTGTTGCTAGGATATTTTATTAATTTTAATTGTGTTTTTTAGACATTGTGAATGATCGTAAACTAAAAAGTATAAAGTGTAATTGAAACCATTAATTTATTCCACTAATAGGAGGTTCTGAATGAAGCTTTAATTTGTAGTAGTGGTGAGCAAAATCGTTATTTTAAAATAACAGTTGAAACTGTTACTGTTATTTATATATAACAGCTTAAAATAACAGGTTTCTGTTATTTTTTGACTTTAATGTGATCATCTAAAAGAACATACGTATTGTCCAAATTGTAGCGAAATCATAAAAATCTTCATATTTATTTCTTAATAAAAAATAATGTACTTAAAATATAAAATTTATAAACAAATCAAACTCTGTTTTAATTTTTCTAATATATTTATTATATTATTAATAATTAAGAAAATAATTAATAAAAAAAAATAATATTAATAATATTAAAAAAATGATTAGCTTAGGGCTCAAACACACTGACGACCAGGTCGCACCGGCCAGGCCGCAGCTACCTCTAAAACCATTAAATCAAATGATACAGGGCACACTAACGTCCTGGCCGTCCGTTGGTCGTTGCGACCAGAAGACTGCACGGAAATATTATTATTTTCTGCCGCTTGTTGCCGGTTTTCTTCCAAATTAATATTTTTTCAGATGAAATCCCTCAAATTCAAGGCACAATATTTTATTTTCTATAAGATATAGTGTTTTAGTGTAGTTTTTGCACACGTGCAGAAAATCCAAAGAAATAGTATACAGACTGGATCAAAGGTAAACTTAAATCTAATCCCTTTTTTATCAAGGGTCGATTCTAGTAAAAACTCAAAACATTTTTATATGACATACCTACTCTATTTATGGTTGGTATGATACCCGTTATTATACCTTTGAGTTTCGATGTTAAAAAATAAAAAAAAAATAATATTTAAAGTTTTTCTACAACCACTTGTTTTTTTTACTAAATTAGTTTTTTTAGTTGTATTGTAGTCATGTACAAGGAGGACAACTGTATTTTAAATATTATATTTAATTTAACGTTTTTCAAACAGGTTCATTAGACTATATTTCTACTAGGTACATTATTTTGAAAAAAAAAATTAAGAAAGTAACTTAAACATTCATAAAAATAAAAGTAATTACTGTTGTAGATTCTTCGTTATATTGTAAACATTGAAATAACTGGAAGCTAAACTTTCTACCTGCTTATACTTAGAGCCAGTGTCTGACGATCTTTTTTTACGATGGCCCTAATGTGTTTACTTCTAAAGTCGATAATCAGCCGATAATCAGCCAGAAAAGCGCCATATCAGTAGAAAAAAGAAACAGAATATCTCCCTTTTTGTCGGTCGCGCGTACACAATGCTTTTTGTTTGTTGTGAATAGTAACTTCGCTTTTTAGTTAACTCGGATATTTTAACATTTCTGAAACAATATTTTCTAATTGGTAAAACGTAAAAAATCGTTAGATTTGACAACTCTGTTGAAACTGGCCGTTCATCTGGCCGCAGCTAAAACCGCAATACATCCGGCCAGCCGACGCGACGGCCAGGTCGTTGCGACCTGGTCGTCAGTGAGTTCGAGCCCTTAAACAATATTTCTTTATTTAAGTAGTTGAAAAGCACTTAATATTTCTAATCACCAGAATTCTAATTCATTTTATCACTAAATTTCTAATCACGATTCACAATTTCTTGATACCGTTGAAAATATTAATAAAATCAACTAAGTAACTCAAACTTAATAACTAAGTACTAAAACTTACAAAGCAAAAACTTTAAAATGTAAATAAATATTTAAAAATGAGTTTTCAGAAAGCAAAATAGTAAAATAAACTTGCTCAAAACGATTCTATTAACAGAAGCTTAATCAAGACAATTTTCTTTAATTCAGTTATAATTAATAATTATTTTTACCATTCATTATTGATGCCAAAAAATACCCAGAAATCCGACAAAATAAAATGACTTTCAAACTATTGAAATAAATTGAAACTGTCGATATGTTTTAGAAAACGCAAAATACCCTTTTGTTATATTTTTGCAAATATAATAATAATAGCTCCCGTATATAGCGTTTAACGCCTTGGGAGTAGCAAGGTACAGCTTGCTATACTAGAGCCGTTCGGTATACAAGGAAGGTAATGTGGCTAGCACTCTACGCTTCAACCGCCTATTATTACCTCAGGATGGTGAATCCCAAGTACTCATTTAAGGCTGAGTCGACCTTTTTCCAAATATTTGTATTAAAAATTAAATAATTAAATTCTAACGCCACCGTACACCGCGATCGACCGACACAGGCGAAAAAGCTATATTTTCCAACTCCGCTTATCTCAACCGCCGCCCGTTATGCTCGTAACAGGTTAAAAATCAATGTATCTAAAATAACCGCTTATTTTCTATACGTTATTCCTCAACCTGTTGCGAGCCCAACATCGACAATCGACCGATGCAGCAGCGTTACTTTCCCACTCCGGTTATCCCGACCGCCGCGCTTTATGCTCGCAACTGGTTAAAAAAAGCTGCTTATTTTATAGTCTGTCCAACGAGAAGATCCTTGACAGTGATAGATGTGTCTGTCATTTTAATTTCAAAGTAGTTTATTTTATTTTACAAAGAAATAAGTTGGTACAACTGGAACGCATAGCAGGAAATATTTAAAATTTGATTGACAAGATGACAAGTGATTACTTCAAAATATTGTGACTTTTAATAAACAAAATCCATTAAATTTTATCGAAGATAGTCGAAGGTACTAAAAATAAGCCGAATATTTCAAATTCCAATGCTAATAATAAGGAATCATTGCTTAGAACAGAAAAATAATTTGTTTTTGGTCAGTACATTGAGATTTTTGAGTACAGCAGATTAACTTTATTTTTTCTGCGTTTATTAAATATTTAGTTAGAGTGCCTAACTATAGATTGTAGTTATACAGTTATGTATTTTATTCCGCCGGTTTTACGTAATTGCTGGTAACAAAATTTTAAAATTTTTTATTTGATATGTATTATTATATGATAAACTAGCGTGTACCAGCGACTTCGTTCGCGTCGAATTAATCATTTGTAATGGTGATGATAAAGCAAAGCAAGAATTTCCATTAACATACAAACTGGATAAAATTTTCTCACATTTATGTCAGCATGAGAAAAAACAATATGGCGATATTATTATATAACTTGGTAATATTTGAGGGCTGGTTTCATCTCGTTGGAATTTGACTTTCGACCAAACAGACCAACGTCCAAACCAAACCAAATCCGTTTGCCAAAAATAAGCTTTTTACGTCAAGCAGTTTCAGCAGAATCGTGGTTAAGAAATTACCCAACTTTTTGGAACACCCTGTATAATTTTTTAAAAAATTTCAAAATATGTAAAAAAACCAAATAAATTATGCTTGTCCAAGCGTTTTCCCGAAAGACTAACCGTTTTCTAAATAACAAATATTGTAATATTTGAGGGGCGTTTTCACCCTCTTGTAATTTGATATTCGAGAAAACCCTCCTTATAGAACCTCTACACCTCACAGTCAATCCGTTTGCCAAAAATCAGCTTTAAACGTCAAGCAGTTTAAGCAGAATCGTGATTACTTAATGGTCATATTTTATGAAACACCATGTATAAATTTATAAAAAATCTTAAAAATATGTAAAACAACAAAATAAAATATACGTGTTTAAGAGTTTTTCCGAAAAACTCACCGGTTTTTAAATAAAAATATTTTAATATTTGAGGGATAGTTTCACCCCCTTAGAATTCGAGTTTCGAAAAATCCCTTCTTATCGAACCTCTACACCCTAAAGTCAATCTGTTTTCCAAAAATCAGCTTTTTACGTCCAGCGCTTTAAGCAGGATCGTGATTAATTAATGACCAGATTTTTCGAAACACCCTGATTACATTTTTAAAAAATCTTAAAATATGTAAAAAACAAAATAAAATATACGTGTTTCAGTGTTTTTTCGGAAACTTGACCGTTTTTTAAATAAAAAATATTGTAATATTTGAGGGGTGGTTTCACCCTCTTGGAACTGGAATTTCGAAAAATCCCTTATCGAACCTCTACACCCTAGAATCAACCTGTATGCCAAAATTAAGCTTTTTACGTTGAGTGGTTTGAGCAGGATCGTGATGAATCAGTATGTCAGTCACAGGATTTTATATATTAGTATATATAAATATTTTTATTTAAATAAATAAAGCGACCGTACTGGCTGGGGATCGAACCCAGTACCTTCCGCTCCGCAGATCGACACACTAACGCTGGAGCTACGGCCGGCCACATTATACTCCTTCCTTAATATTTTTACTCAAAATTCTAGCCCAGTCCTACTTACAACTGTCATGTTATCACAGCCCAAGCCCGCCAGATGACAATCGGGAGCCAGACACTTCATCATCAGGTTCTCGCATATGAGTTCCGATTCCAGTCCGTTGGCGATATTCTCGGTGACATAATACATAACGTCCTCGTCCGACATCACGTCCCAGATTCCGTCGCAGGCCAGTATCAAAAAGTCCCAGTCCTGAGTGATTTTCCTCTCCACTATGTCCGGTACAGCTGTAACATTAATGCTAGAGTGCAACAGACTGTATCAAATAGAAAGCAGCGCAATCATTTCGACCACAAGGCCGACCAATTTTAGGTTATGTCCTTATACTTCCCTACTTTAAATCTTTATTTTATTAATGGCAATTGAACAATATGGATTTTTTCTGTATGGCGTAGTGACGTCACAGGTGATATGCGCGAACCTTTGAATAAGAAGACTAAGGAGCATGTCAAAAATCTTAGGTCCACCGCGATGGGCCTCAAATATATGGCCGACTTAAATTTCAGTTTATCAGTGCCGTTCTAATTTTATTTAAAAAATGTAAAACTATGATGTAGGGTAGACGTGGGGTAGACTCAATAATATGTTGTTTTATTTCACGTTGTGAATAAATGTTGGTGTTATTAAAGTTGTTACAAAAATATATAATTCTAATAAAAATAGATAATTTATAATAATTATTTATTAACACAAACATCCGATACGCTACTGAAGCAGGTAAATCAAATTGACGTATCTAAATTCTTTGATATATAATCTTTGACAAGTAGTAAATAAAAGCAAAAATGCAAGAAAAAATATATAATTAGTTAATTTAAGTGAAATTCATAAATGATCCGTTTACTACACGTATGTATATTATATAGTCACTTACCTAGCGAAAAGTTGTCCCATTATTTCACTCGATTTTTGCCGAGATCTACCGCACTCTACACAACCAACTATTTGAGAGTCTTTTTCGATAAATCGCGATAGTATCACTATAATTTAAGTTCTGCCACAATTTCCATCTAGATATACTACCTTTATATCAGTACTAGAATAAATAATAAATAACATAAAATAAGCTCCGTAAAGAGTGATAAATCAACAAAATTTCAAATCAAATTCAAATGTGTCAAATAAATCGTCAAACCGAACTGTCAAGGATCCCCACCCTAGAGTCCTTTTTCCGCCCATGCATGAATACATGGATATCATTATGCTCCTTCCTTAGTCTTCTTATTCAAAGGCGCGAACTGAACGAAACTGGAGCCGCTATCGATCATACCTTGTTCTCTTTGTATCATGCTTTTTTCTCGTTAGATCGTGCTTCACGGCCGTCATTCAAGGCCGTGACGTCACGGCCTTGTGGTGTAATGTTTTACTTTGCAATTAAAAGCTTGTAAAGAAATGATGAACTAACCTATAACAATTTGTTTCTCGTCTCCTTTAAAACTGTTGGCTTTGAAAACGTAATCGCCAAAAGCTCTGGACAGGGCCAAGTTTCCGTTGACCCTGTTGCAATCGACCCATCCGCCCGCCTCGGCGATACGTTTGGACTCTTCTATATTATTCGGTTTGTGGTCCCAAGATAGTTTTTCTAGCTTATTATTTACACTGGCGATTGCTCTAAAACAAAAATGCATAAGATATTTATTAATGTTTATACCCTTGCTACGAGTTCATTAGAGTAAAAATATCAACCAAATCGATTCTTTCAATCCGATTTTATTCTACATTCTATATCCTAGAGATTGGCCTCGATAAAATTATTATCAATTGTCATTCCCCAGTAATTTGACGTAGTTTTTTTTTCATTAGGATACAACTTTAACAATAACCAAAGAAAAATATCATAAAACAGAACCTAACCTAACTTTTACATAGAATTAGTAATGAAAATCGACTATCGAAAAATCGATTGTTATTGAAAACTACCGATATCTTTCGACAGTCAAAACTATCGATCGTTTTTCATAGTATTCTATAGATACATATACATAGTTTACTAAGATAGTTCTCCACCACTACCCTGTACTTTATTATATCGCATAACAAACCTTGAATCTCCTATATTCGCACAATACAGTATGTTGTCCTTGATGATGACTGTGACGGCGGTGGATCCCGAATGCTCACCTTTTAAATATTCGTCTCCTATCATAGCGTTATCAAGTTCCAAAAATGCTTGTTTCAATGCCTCTGTAATATTTCCCTCCCTGTGCGAATAACAAATAATTATCAAATGTCATAATTAGACATAATTATAAATTATAAATAAAATAACTAAAAAATACGACTCAACACAAAAATATAACAGTATATCGTTGGTTGAAAGAATTGGGAAGATACGCAACCTAATGGGCGAATTCGTGACAAGGCTGATTTGGTTTCCCCTTACGTCTCATGTGCTGTACGGTGGAGACACCAATCGTTCTGCGGTCAACGCATAAAAAACTTTTTTCTCTAATTCGGCTAACGAAGGCATATTGAAAACGGTGTGGATCTGAAAGCGACAGTGTTGCCATTTTACAATGTGCAATATCTGTAATGGGTTTGACAAAAATAACATTAGTTGAAAAATCCGCGTTTATGTATTGAAAATGTATTCGTGTTAAACAAAGAATAAAGAAAAAAAAATAAAAATTCTTTTATAGGTACTAAATATGTCGTATCACAGATTAGGTATACTATATGTATACAGATAGAAATCTTATCCCTAATTCGTGGTACGAAAATTGTTTTTTATGACGATGAGCAAACGAGTAAAATTTCCTGTGCGCAAAAATAAACTCGCGTAAAATAACAATAAACAGCGTAATAGAGATATTAATTTCTATGATTTCTTACTATTTTAATGTATTAATAATTAACTGTATTTTATTTTACTTTTTTTTTGGAAATAAAGGCATTATTATTATATCGGTAAACCGAATAGCGTGCATGGACGTTAATAAGGCCAGGTGTTATTTCCTTTACGTGAGGTGGTATTAACTCTCTTCATTTATAGTTATCGGATCGGAAAGAGTTCTGTTCGCGTCGCGTCCGCTATTTAAACTTAACCTAACTTTGAATTTAAAACTTTGAAATTGTTGTGTTTACTAGGTATTTTAAAACTAAATGGCTAAAGTGCTTATTTCCAGTGCTTTATTGTTCAACGTCTGCCAATGTGTTTAGGGCAACAAATTCTCTTAGAAGGGCTAAGTCGTCATCTGCTGTAAACCTAAGCCTCTATATAGGTTCTTTATTATTGGAAGTCAGGTGCCCGGTGGCGTAGAGGTACAGGATCTCGTCTACCAATCTCAAGGTGTGGGTTCGATTCCCACACCCGGCATTTCATCAACCGACTATTTTTATTAAAATAAAAATAGTTTGGGTACCTAGGTCGACTCAGCCTTAAATGAGTACTTGGGATTCACAATCCTGAGGTAATAATAGGCGGTTAAAGCTTAGTGCTAGCCACATTACCAAGGCGTTAAACGCTATATACGGGAGCTATTATTATTATATATTATTGGAAGAGGTGGAATCCATATTTTGGGCCATATTTATTTAATTAAAACTAATCCCAGCTATTTAAATATCAAATTACCTAATAAAACTAAAGTAATAATTCAAAACAATTCAAACATAACGTAAAATAAAAGATCTCGCCGGCCGGCCCCGGTTGTCAAATACCCGCAAATGCCCATTTAAGCAATTTTTAAACGTTATTTAGAAATAGTGCTTGGTGTAATTGATCCACAAATTACATCAGGCGGTAACGTTATTAGCGGGCGTTGCGTTAAAAATTAACTCGCGCATATCGTAACCATGATAAGGTACGCGTAAATACTGCATGACGCTATTCGGTTTTCCGATATCTCTCTAATAACTGTGCCGGTCAGCCGCTGTGCACAATTTTAGAAGCCATAAGTGGGCGTGGTATGTGCGCAAACTAGTAACCTAACCAGTGCCCGATTGCGCAAATTGGAACCACGAAAAACAATAAAGAAAAACAAAGTTTATAATCTGTGGTCGTATGATCGAGAAAAGTCGTTTAGTTGGCTTGGAAATGACGATTATTATTATATACTGTACCCAAAATCCGTAAATCGACGGATTAATCAGTAGTTCTGGCAACAATGTTTCCGGCAACCACCCACTCTGTCGACTGAAAGCAGAACTACTGTCCAGTATTCCTTATCCGCTGCGCTGTAAATGACTATCAGCGCGCAGCGGCGCAGGGCTAAACTAAATCTCGGACCTCGGACAGACTGACGGTAACGCGAGCTACATCTCGGACAGGTTATGTGCCACGAAATCGCCCATAACGTTGCTTGTCCGTCTTCTTATTTCTTCAATCAACGATTATTGTAATCGCAAAACATTTTCCGATACACGTCATCAATCATATCGACATTGACACTAAAGTCTATAAACCTGACTAAATAAAATTTTGGCAAAAATGTTTAAATTTATCGTATAATTTAAGATACCGAGCAGCTCTTCATTTTGCTTTATAGAGTAAATGATTGTAACAGATATTTTATTTAGGTTAAAGCTGCAAAAATTAGTTTAAACCGAATTTTATTATCGCTATGTTGGTCACATTGCGCCGTGTTCAGCAATGTTGTCCTTTATTATTTGACAATTATCCTAGTGTCAGTCATAATTTTGTATAATATCGTGTTGTTGTTGAATTTTTGTGAGTAATTCTCGTTTTTTTGCCTATTTTCATAGTTTTTCATTTTCGAGTTTTTGTATTGCATTTCTTGAAATTGTGTGTTAAAAATATGCCGAAGCATTTAAACAGTCGAAGCAAAGGGTTTCTAGTTTACCTGTTTTTTTAACTATTTTGAACGAGAACGTGACAATAAAGGTCTTTTATTACCCTTGACTGCAGTCAGAAAAGTAGGTTTGATTGATAAGCACATCATACCACTTTCAAAGTTGGTTTTTATAAAATTCTGTGATTATTAGTTTGTGCATTAATAGCACCAACTTACTTGTTATTACCACTTATAGCGTTGTAAGATGTACGTCAATAAATAAATAACCCATATATAATAACGCTTATAATAATCTTCATAATGGACTCGTTTTTGCCAATAAGTAAAATAAGCTATAAAACAAATAAATCAATTAATCACTAAAATATTAGTTATTAAATTAAAAATAAAACGTAAAACTCTTTAAAAAAATATATAATAAACATGTTGTTTGTTAATTTTAAATTAAGATTCATCTCATAAATCCATCACAATCTGGCAGCGCTGTCGCCATCGCTTGTCACTCAAAGTTGATTACGTGTATCGGAAATTGTTTTGCGATTACCATATATTATAATCTTACTTATATTCGGGCCTATTGATAATAAATTTGTGCAAGTTTCTTCCAGCATATTGGGCTGTCTTGGCGCCTCCATGTCCATCGTACACCCCAAAAAACGCCGTTCCGGGATCGTCCGGCAACGAGAGAATATGCGTGTGCGCATCCTCCATCTTGATACGCCATCCTTGCATCGCGCTACTGGCTACCTCGTACAGGTCATTTTTCACAAAAGCCGTTTCTTTGGCTGTGATCGGTTCCGAAAGTGTTTGTCCCATTATTATTGATAAATTCCTATAAAATATACAGGGTTGTTCAAGCTATTCGACACAGAGTATTGTAGCCAAACGATTAGAATTTTAGAAATTATGAATGATGAGGTCGTTGGAGGACTATTAATGCAACAATTTAAAATTATTTTCAAAAGGTTTTCAAAAGCATGTTTCAAATATGCCCTGAAAAATAAAGCATTAAGCTTCATTTAGTGATGTGTCGGTATTTGAGTAACGCGATTTTGGAGCGGTATTTTTTTGTAACGTCGTGTCGCGCTCCACAACGAATCAGGGACCTGTTACTGAAGAACGACGACAAAATTATAAATTATTTATAATTTGCAAATAAATTATTTATAATCGCACTTGAAGCTCGAACCGTAATAACCGCATAGCGACGTGTTTAGCTCCAGCCGTCGCGATTTCGTCGGTCGCCAACAGTAGTATCTGGAACGGTATGTCCGTAGCGCCACGCGATCTCGATCGGGACGTGTTCGCTCCAGCCGTCGCGCTCCTAGAGTTTTAGTTCCCTGTCGCGAACAGAAGTAACTGCTGTAACTGATTAACGACGCTCGACCTCGGCGGTCACGTACTTCGTTCCAGCAGTCGCTGGAGCGCTTCTAGGGTTTCGGTTTTGCCTGTCGCGATTTGGTCGGTTACTATTGGCCTTGGTGCTCCCGTCGCTACGTTACTTTCGAAATAGCGATTTTTGGTATGGTATAAAATAGTGTCGTTTGAAAGATGAAACGCAAAAGCAAAAATTGTTTATATCTATTTTTAAGGTTAGGTTAGACCAATAAACAATTTTTTTTGACAGTGGTTTGGACTTTGTTCTTGATTTTAACATTAAATATATTATATTGCAATACACATAAATATGAGCCGTTCATTTTATTTAAACGAAAATTGATAAAGAAAAAAATAACAAGGAATGTCATTGATTTTCTAAAAATGAGATAGATTTGCTATACACAATTATAAACTCGATATTTGGAGAATGAGTGGCGGATAAAAGTTACATTAATCAACAAATCATCTACAAATCTAGATAAGTTAGATATATTTTCAGCGAGGACAGCAACAGTTTGGAAGTCGGAACCTCGGTTACAAAATCGCGGTATTTTTCTGGAACGGTCGCTATTGTAACGTGACTCACGTGGAACCGGTATTCCCATCACTAGCTCCAATTAGCGTAGAAGTTTTTTCCTTATTTCAATGTAAACATTCAGAACGTAAAAATTAGTGGTAGTAATTTTCAGTTAATAGAAAAAGTTAACAAACTTTTAACTTCTATCACTAATTATGCTTCAAATTTTGCGAGGAATGTCATTTTGACCTTTGATTATTATCCGGCAAGAGAAAATGTGTTTAGAAATGAAAAATTTATTGTTTTATAAGCTGAATATTAGGCACTCTCTATGGATACAACTGACTACCTATTGCTAGGATATTCTATTAATTTTATCTGTGCTTTTAAGACAATGTGAATGATCGTAAACTAAAAAGTATAAAGTTCAGAATCTCGCAATTAGTGGAATAAATTAGTGGTTTCAATTACACTTTATACTTTTTAGTTTACGATCATTCACAATGTCTAAAAAACACAATTAAAATTAATAGAATATCCTAGCAACATCTTCCAGTAGTCAGTTGTATCCATAGAGAAAGCCTAATATTTAGCTTATAAAACACAAAATTTTGATGTCTAACCAAATTTTGTCTTGACGGATGATAATCAAAGGCCAAAATGACATTCGTCGCAAATGTTTGAAGTATAATTAGTGGAAAAATTAAAAGTTGGTAATTTTTTCCACTAACTGAAAATTCCTACCACTAATTTTGACGTTCTGAATGCTTAAATTCAATTTGCATTAAATTTTATTATTTAAATTCAATTGAAACCACTAATTTATTCTACTAATTGCGAGGTTCTGAATAAAGCTTTAAAATTGTTACCGCATTTTCATAAAATCGGAAATATTTCAAAAACAGTAAAATTAAAGTGCGGTAAAGCTTAATCAAATTTGCATTTATTTTAATCGTAGAAACTAAAAATATACAGGTTGTTCCATATAAAAAAATGCAACCTTGATATTTTTTATTTATTTGGAACACTATGTACCTTTTGGAAATAATTTTAAATTGTAGCCTTGGCAGACCAGGCAATAATTTCCAAAAATCTATTGGATACTCCGGGTCGAATAGCGTGAACAACCCTGTAGTTTAGACATATTTAAAAATAACGGTAATTTAGGGAAAAAGTTTGAAATTACAGTAGAACTTCGATAATTCGGACACATAACGGAACAGCTACCAGCGCATTATTGAGGTATCCGAATTACAGGGGGAATATTTTTAATATGTTATTGTTTCCAACCCAAACTCTATGAAAGGAATTGCAAAAATGCTGACACAATATTGGAGTATGATGAATTTACTATAAAACACATTTAAACAAACAGCAATACAGTTCTACCAAATAAACTTTTAGTCACGTCATTAAGCTTGCGATTTTTAAATTCATTGTTGCCAACCATGGACATATTCGGCGCCGTGCTTACTAATTGGAATTTAAATTTCGCGCTGGTGATTCAGTTGGTAGCTCTGCTGTAAGTTGCCACATTTATTTATTTCCTGACATTTGCTGTCCTCCATTCGCGAATTTCCAGTTCCAGAGCTTTACGCCCTGGGCTGCTCAGAACGGTTCTGAAAGGAAGCTGTGCGCGATAGCCTGGTGCCTCCATATGGCCAAAACAGTTCTGAACTTTATAGCTTACTTCGGGTTTCTCTTATTACCGATTCTGAACCGTCCTAGAACTGTGATGCGTAGGAAAGGGCATAAGAAAATATGAAGACATTATTTCATTTGCGCATGCGCTGCAGAGTTCTAGGACGGTTCAGAATCGGTAATAACGAGAACCCAAACAAAGCTTATGACTCAATTGAATGGAGGAAGAGTATCGCGTTCTTGAACAGTTCAGAGCTGCTCAACTGCGTGAAAGGAGGACAGCAATTTTCATTCGTTTTGACAGTTTATTTTTCTATTACGATTTTTTGGTTTAAATGAATTCTGTTGCAATATTTTTACTAGCAGGCCTTGCAGTCGAACATTGTTTTTTTAGAAAATCTTTTAGTGCGAAGTGTATTACACAAGATAGCTTAATAGCCGTAAAAAACTCATCGCAACTTTATTAGAATATTTTGAACGAGAAAGCGGTGGTAATGGCACTTTATGTCCGTTAAGTGCTGTTAAAGATGTGAGTTTTGTTGATGTAAATAATAACTGTTTATATACAGGGTGCGTCTCAAAAGTGGCTCACCCCTATAACTTTTTTATTTTTTTAGATAAAAAAACGAGATTTGGTATGTTAGTATAAGACATAAATTAGGATCGATTGACGTATCCAATTATTTATCGTCACTTCTTCTTTCACCGGAAATGACAACAACTTTCGATTTTTAAATGGCACCATCGGTATTTTTTTACTCTATTTGATAGAAAATGACACTGTGAATAGAATGACATATCACATGTTTTCGCTTAAAAACAAATCGTATTTTAAATTTTAATCTAGAGTGCCATGGCTTGTTTAAAACACTAATTTTTAATCAAGGAGCCTTGGAAAAATAGATTTGATCGTCTAATGTTTTTCGTGTCTTGTCCTGGCCGGTTAAAAATGCCCAAATCGTAATTTTAATCATATCTGAATTTTTTCAAAAAATGGAATAATGCTGGCTCATTAACATATTTGTAAAAAGTTTTTTTTTCGAATAATTTGATACTACACACTTAGTATTTTGAGTGAAATTGTCGCTATGAACCGCATGTTACAATTGCAAATAATATAAGCCATATGCGAAAATGTCAAAAGTTGACATATGATATGTCATTCTATTCGAAATGTCATTTTCTATCGAATACAGTAAAAATATACCGAGGGTGCCATTTAAAAATCAAAAGTTGTAGTCATTTCCGGTGAAACAGGAAGTGACCAAAAACAATTCAATACGCCAAACAATCCTGATTTATGTCATAGACTAACACACCAAATCTCGCTTTTTTATCTGAAAAAATTACAAAGATATAGGGGCTATAGAGAGCCACTTTTGAGACTCACCCGGTATTTATAATTAATTTATTTTTGTTTCCTAAAATATTTGGATTAAAAGAAAATATGTAAAAGTGGGCAACGCTGTGCCGGTCAAGCTTAATCAGGTCACTAAAAGTTTATTTGGGTTCTAGTAAACTTTAGGTACCTCGGAATTTCACACTTTCTTTGTTTTCTTAGAAAGATTACTGTAAATAGAGCATATTAAGACAAAACATTTGTTGGATCATACAGTTTTTTTCATATACGTATTACTTTTTACAAATATACTCAGCCTAATCTCCAAAAAGTGAAGCCCAAACAGTGAAAGAACAATATGGAATTCTGCATAAGTCTATTTCACCCGGATATTCATTTAACTGAGCATGCCTCACCTGAAGAAGTTTTCATTGGTCGATGTTTTTAAAGGGAAGTGGTTGACTGACATTTCCCCTAACCTTCAATTTTATTTATATTTTTATTATTTATAACACATTATCATGGAGTTGGAAAAATATCAAAAAATAGTTGGAAACAATAAACTAAACAAAATCACTCTTTTACTAATCACTAATTTTCTAATCGCAGTTCAATCCATATCCGGGTGAAATAGACTTATGCAGTTTTAATATGGAGCTGGGTTATGTTGTATTTTTCTTACGGCACAGAAATTGCACACGAGGTTAAATAGGGAACCCTGAGTATATTTGTAAAAAGTAATACGTATATGGTTTTTTTAGCATTTGGGTTGTTTTGGTTAGCTTTTCTTTGTGGAGGGTGTTAAGCTGTGGTTTTATTTTAATAATTAACTGTGATTTTGCAACAGTATTATTAGATTGGTTAAGATTTGGGTTGCTTTGGTTAGCTTTTCTTTGTGGAGGGTGTTAAGCTGTGGTTTTTATATTTTAATAATTTACTGTGATAAGATTGGTTAGCATTTTAGACTCTTTTAAATGAATTTTTTTGGTTCAAAAGTGCTTCATCCAAGGATTTTTTTCTTTTAAACTATTCTATAGCAATAGAGCTTTTGACTAAAAAAATAAAAATTGCGAAATTCTGAGGTACTTAATGTTTACCAGACCCGTTTATTTGATATGAACTTTACTTACTACAATATCCACAATAAGTAAATATGAAATTGATATTTAATTGGAAAGTGGAAAGAAGATATCGATGTTGCTGCCTCAACATTTTTATCTTTTAGTCCTTTCAAAAGTCAAACATTTTGCGTAGAAGCATCGTCTTCTTCGGCCCAGTAAATGCTTTGTGATAAGGATTTTACAGCATTGCTAAGTTCTATTTTCAACACAACATTGTCATCCTCTTTTGTTCTCTTTGTTTCCAATGCCTCGTTGTTAGGTTTTCCTCTTCAATTTGTCTCTGGCTTACTCTCAATCAAACCAGAGACAACTTCTTTTTCTTCTTAAGTTAATCTACATTTTTTTTTCATTTCGTACATGGTCCTTGATATGATTTTACCACAAAACTCCTTGTTATTTCTGATTTTTTTTATATCTGACATATTGAATTTCGGAACAGTAAATGGATCAGAAGTTATTCTCCTTCCTTCCTTGTCAATGCAATCCAATGTCTTGCATTTTTTAAACAAGAGTCGTTTAGTTGGCCCTATTTTTAAGCGACATAAGACACTCCTGTACAAAGAAAAGACTACATACAAGATTGTCCGGTTGATAAGAGACGAACTGCTGGAGTATCCGATTTGGCGCCGTGTCCGAATTAGAGAAGCTCTACTGAATGTTATAGACCCGAAAAGCAACCTGCTGCCGTTCTTGTATAGAAATTTGGAAAACTTTACATTCAAGAAATAGAAAGGAAATGATTTAAATTTGTTCATTATCTAAAAAGTTGACTTAAAATGTTATTATGACAGGGTAAAATTACGACAATGTCACTGACAATTTTTTTTACAACACAGAAAAATTCATTGTACAGGGTGGGTCAAATTGGACGCTTTTAAGGGAAACACCCTTTTCTATCTGGAGTTTTAATCTAAAATGTCAGTATTCCATGGGTATATTGATAAATGAGTTCTAAATTACAAGAAAATGTATTTTCCACGGAAACTTGAAGAGATAGGTAAAAAATGGTATAATACAATTTGATAGACAATTAAATTGTGCATCTGATTCTCATAAAATATACAAAGGGTTCCATTTAAATTAAACAAGTTATTGCCGTTTAAAGCTAGTAATTATTTAAAATAAATTTTTAGACACTCTGTATATGGTAGTATAATTTTTATTATTGCAACACAATAACTGATCAATAAATAAACTTCAGTAAATATTTAGTATTAAAAACTTTGATACCCTTGGAGAAATGAAGCCTTAAAAATTTTACTGCAATTTCACAACAAATTTACCTTTATTTTAATCGTAGAAACTAAAGAAGTAATAATATACAGGGTGTTCCATTTAAAAAAATACAACTTTGATATTTTTTATTTATTTGGGACAGTCTGTATCTTCTAAAAATATTTTTAAATTGTAGCTCTAATAGTGCTTCAACGAACCCAAAACTTACAATTTCTAAAAATCTAATCGTTTAGCTACAATACTCCGTGTCGTATGTGGTGAACAACCCTGTATAATGCAATAAAAGTGAATAATAAAATTAGATTAAATAAATAATTCATTAATTTATTTAATCAATAATTAATGAATGATTTATTTAATCAATAATAATTAATGAATTATTTATTTAATCTAATTTAATTATCTCATCAAGGAGATTGAAACTGACAAAATACCAAGCTACAATTTTTAAATCGGCATAAAACGGCTAACACAATTTTGATAACAAAATTTTTTTGAAAAAAAAAGTCAGTGGCGCACATTTTTCAGTGATAACCCATATGCACGTCCGTGGTGAATCTGTCGACACTTTTTTAGCATTACAATATGTAGCACTTATAGTAACTTTTACCCTCAAAATTTCATTCGAATCTCTAAAAGCACTTAAAAATTATAACAAATTGAAAATAAATAAAGACTTTAACACCCTGTAGTTACAAAACACAGCAGAATCGGACCTATGTTTATATCAAAAATAAATTTTATTTCTATGTGAGGAATCTACCCACGAAAAATGGCACGTTTTTGAAAAGGCCCTGTATAAAAACAACAACCACCAAGTTAATAGTATATTGTTTGGTAAGTGTGCACTAATCAGTAGTAGGTACTTTGAAACTGTACTTCGACACTTGGAAATTATCAGATAAATAACATAACACAAAGATTTTTGTAGTGTTTCTTGGTTAGTGAATAATATTAAAAAGATAACATATGTATATCTCTCCAATCCAAACAAATTTACTCACATGAACTAAAGCTTTCGAATGGTATTTTAGGAAAAGTTATTCTGTTATTTATATTATTAATCTCTTACAGAATAAATATTAAAAAAGGTTATAAATAGTTCCTAATGCATAATATTGCCGAAGTTTCCTGACAATTGCCACAGCAAAAGTATAATTATTCAGATATAGTAAATTGCTCATCCAACATTTTTTTGTTGAATTGTGATTCATAATTTGCCTAATTAAAACTGCTGCAATAGCCAGGTTTTACTAACAACACACAAATCGGGCTTACGTGCAAAATATAGCTGTCTCATATCTAAAAACTATAACAAATAAATAGTAAAAATCTTGAAAATACTCTTACTCCTCATCAATCAAAGTTAGGGTACTATATTTAACCAGCTCGCCTACATCATCGTCATCTGACATATTTACCTACGCAAAAGAAATGTATCCAGTTTTGTTTATTGCACTTACCAGCAACTTTTTGACAATAGTAAAACAATACACCAACTAATAATCAAAAAATCGTTTTCTTTACAAGCATTTACTTTTCCATCACAAAATCAGTTGACAGACAAAAGAAGAATGTGAGGTTAAAGGATTTAGCCAGTGTATTTCTGGTTGCCTGACCAATAACGAAGACCACCACAATAACTTAAATCAAAAATTTAAATAATTATTTTATTCCAGGATTATTTATTATGCGATAAATATAAATATCTACTGGGGGCACGAAAGTGATTATTATATTAGTATTAAAGCGTAATAATTATAAAGTTAATGGTTAATAGATAGGAAATAAAACAAGTTGATTTTAATATGTGCTTTGGAATTTATTTTATTATTCATTTATTTATTAAGAAAAACGTTTACAGAGTAAAATTATATATTTGAAAAAGTAATAGAAGGTGTAAATAATATATTCCCTTATCAGCTATAAATTAAAATAGCTATAGATCTGGATAATTTCAAATTTAAAACCTACCTATCTATTTATAAATACTAAAAACTATTTTGTGCAAAAAATATTGCAAAAAAAGGATAATTTAGCAAAAAATAAGCTTATATCTGTCCCTTTTCCTTGCTGAAGAAAATAAACCAACGAAAGAGCGAGAAGCATATCAGAATCAGGTAATGCGAGAAATGGTGGGAGTTAGTTCACCTGAGCAGCAGAATGAATAACAAAGTTTTTCAGTTTGGTTTTTGGATTGTTCGTGTATTCAACGTAACTTTGTGAAGTTAAATCTCCCTTTTTTGTTCTCTGTTTTGTGTTTTTGGTGTTCATTTATTAATTTCGAAAAAGTACGATACTGTGTGCCATTCGATATCGAATTTTTATGGATTTTTAGTGAACTTTTCAGTAAACTTTTGGATTGTTTGCTTAAATAGACGAACTTACATTGGATGTTTTTATAAATTTGTTTAACATGTAAGTAATGTGTTAATTTATTTATATTTATTTTTATCTTATATTTTTCCAGTTTTGATAAAAAAGTAAATTAATATCGAGATTTACAAAAACAAAACATTCCTTTTTTTGCGTTTTTCGCACATTCCAATGTAGTTTTTTATTTATTAAAACGAATATTTTAACAATCAATTCACAAATCATCGAAATTGAAAAATATTCTATAAATGGTTGTGATTTTTTAATGCGATAGCTGTTTAATACCCAGTTATAAATAACAGGTTTTAAATTTGTTGTTTACTTTTGAATTTAAACATCATATTGGGTATTTATAAACTTTAATACACAGGTCACATGCTCGAAATTATATAGTTTAAATTTTTATTTGATTACTATCGTCATTTATGCATCATAGTGTTTTTTTATTAGATAATAAGTAGATATATAATTAAATTATTAGTTTACATAATTGCTGATAAAATAAATTATGAATATTAATATCATGTTTTAAATCAATATCTTACTAAGTATAAAATTATACTATTATTTTTTTGTCCCTATACCTACTATACCATATTATTAAATAAAAACGACGTCAAGTGGGCGTATAAATATAATATTTTATTTGGAGCCGCTCAATTTGGTATGATCGAAAAATAAAACTGTCTAGTTGTTTTAGAAATAACCATGGGTGACAATACGCCATAATATAATTTTGCATATAAAATGTCGTCTTTCATCACACAATACAGGGTGTTTTATTTGAAATATTGGAGAAAAATGCAACATAATAAAGTTTTGACTCACCTAGTATATTGTATAAAATATATTATATTTTATACAGTATACAGGGTGAGTTTTTAAATAAGTGCAAATATTTTTAGTGGTAGTATATTTCGACACACGTCTGTGAGGTTTTTTCGAAAAAAAAATGGAATTTTTTGAAAAATATTTAATTTTTTTAAATTTTTAATTAAAAAACATATCTTCACAATATGTCAACATAGGTAGTAGATTAAATTAGCAAGAAAGAAAATCCAAAAAAGATCCAACGGTTCTCAAAATTTAAGCGAAAAATCAATTTTTTTGAATTTGTCCAAACCAAACCAAAGCAAAATATTTCCGTCATTTTGGACTTTGAAAAACGGTAAAGAGAAAATATATTTTTTTCTATTGAGATCGACCAGCCCTGAAGATATTTGCAATTATATAAGACTCACCCTGTATTTTTATGAAAAAGATTGGACTGAGAATCTCAAACAATCATAGAAACTTGATATAGAGTTTTTTCGAATCACCCTGTATGACCCTGTACTATTATCCTTGTTTATATATCTATTATTTAAACTTTTATAATTACTATATTATAGTTATTTAGGTATCAAAGGAATTGTAAAGGCGTTAATTACAGAGAACATTCCCATAGTACATAGAAAATTTTATTTCTCACTCTGAATTTAGTATACAGGGTGGTCCGAACTGTATTCCGGAAACTTCGGCAGCATATTCTGCAGATAAAAATAAGTAAAAAAGTTCCTATAAATGTATGTCCTCAAATGCTTAGTTTTGGAGATACAGGGGTGTAGAAGTTTCATTTTTATCTCGATTTTTTCCAAATAATTTCTGCAGTAACGTCAATATTGGGATGAAAATTGGTGTCTGGAAGTTTTTTGATATGAGAATTGGCCCATGCCCACTGACTTGAGTTCTACGCTAGAGGTGAGTAGTTCGTGAACGAACTAGTTCCAATGAACTATTCCGACCCCGGAATGAAAGGAACTAGTTCCTGGTTTCTCAAAGGAATAGTTCCTCAGGACCTATTCCGGGATCGAGACTGTGTCCGATATAGAATAATATGCGACGGCGACGGATCAGCTAGCGCGCGTAGCCCGATGGTAGGCAGGAGTGGGGAGTGCCAGACGTACGTTATCGGATCTGGACCTAGAGGAACTAAACCATAGAGAAATATAAAATAAAAGAGTTGTCATTTCCATAGTCAAAAGTAGGCAACACGTTTAACGAGGATCGATTGTAGCGCACCCTTGAGCCCTAACTGAACTAATCGAAATATGACAGACGTTATCGGTAAAATAGGTATCTGCATTGCCTACCACAAAAAAGGCGGGCTGTTTAAATGTAAATATAAAATTTTATGTATTTTTAAAAATATTACGAAATTAAAACTGCAAAAAATATAATGAAAGTTTATTTTTAAAAACGGAATATTTGAAAAGTATAAACTATTGTACACTTTTCAAATGCTTACAGTTAAATGCTAAATTAAATTTGATAATATAAAACATATATGCTGAATTAACTTCGAGGGGTAAACTCCTGATGAATTTCTGTACACTAATGCCAAAGTAATGCCAAATAATTTAGTACTAATACCAATAATGCAAATCTTGTACACCACCAAAATACACCAGCGGTTTACCCTTCGATTTACCTATAGTATTATAAAACGTATTTAACAACGCCACTAACAAAGCATATAAGATCGCAGGGTTTGCAATCTATGCTATTATAACAGATAAAGATTTAAATAAGACATCAAAAATTAATTCACCTTTAAGTTGAATTTATAAACTCAGCAGTCAGCAGTTGAAGTTCAGTTGAGGTAGCAAATGTTCAACACTATTAAATGAAGGCGCAAATTTATAGTCAGTTCGTTTTACGTTCACAGAGTTCAGAGATGGGCAATGTCTTTACATATCGAACTTGCTTTGCATGATACCCTTTCCTGGATCGTGTTCAAATCACATCATCGGCTGAACAAAATATTACATGATGATGGCAAAACACAGCACAAAATATAAAGTTCAAATCATAGAGAAATATAAGGTCTCTGGTTCCTCGGGAAATAAAACTTCGTCCATAATTTCGTACGCACAAACACAAAACAAACAAACAAAGTTTATGCTACACAAAATAATAACAAATTCCAAAATTCAAAACAAAATTGTAAACAATCGCAAAATACAAATAATTTGCTGTCATGTCACTTGTCATTCTTATAATGACACGTGACAGGTAGCAGGTGGCGACGCTTTGGAGCCCTAACTGAACTATGCAACATTATGGCCAAGTTAGACAACCTTTCAAACACTCTTTTATTTTAGTTACTTTATGAACTAAACTAAATAAAAGACAAGTTTACGTACGAACGGATCGGGCCAGCGCGATCGATGCTAGGCAGGAGCGGGGAGTGCCAGCCTTATGCCGTATGTAATCGGATCTAAACTGGAAAGGAACTAGAGAAACTATGTAACTAAATCGGAAAGAAACTAGAGGAACTAAATAAAAGACTAGTTTACGTATGGATCAGGCAGCGCGATTGATGCTAGGCAGGCGTGGGAAGTGCGAACCGTATGTTATCGGATCCGGACAGAGGAACTATTAAAAGACTAGTTCACGGGAATCTATTCAGTCGGCAGATCCGAGATATAATACAAGGCGACGACGATGGATTCGGCCTTGTCTATTGCCGCAGCCGGCGCGGCGTAATTACCACACAAATTTGTCGCGGATACTGTTTTTGATTTTTAGTTTGTTTTTTAAATATTTTATGGGAATGTTTCACTTTAGGTCCCTAAAATTAAGAAATATCTTATAAAACGAAGTAGATATTCTGAATTTTTAGACAAAAACAATCAGCTTGAAGTGAGGAAAAATGCAATTTTTCGTAAAATTTTTGTAATATTTGCTCCAATTGATTTGTGATATATTTTTTTAAATTCTGATATGAGTTTTTTTTTTAATTTTTTTTATCTGCTATAAAACTTACCTATATGTTTTTAACATACACAATTACACGTCTCGTTATATCTCCGTACATTATAAAAATTATACAGATCATACTGTGAATAGTTCTGACTGACAACGAAACGCATTAGCAAGCAAGGGGGATGTCAATGTTAGTCGGGAACCATTGTGAACTAAAGACCTAGTTCAAGGAACTATTCCTCTGGAGGAACTAGAACTAAGGAACTAGTTCCTCCCAAGGAACTAGAATTCCCACCTCTATTCTACGCACGGGTTGTAGCAGATGTTCAGAGGCGGATACAGGAATTTATTTTAGGGGGGGCCCAAAATGAAAAGCAATGTAGAATATGCTTTTTAGGGCGCCATTTTTAACCCAAAAGCCTAATATTTTACACAATTCACAGACTTCGTCCATACCTGTATAAAACTATGGAGTGAAAAAATATACATTTCCATGACTTTTTGCGTAAAAAATGTCTCTTGGTAAAAATCGCTACGAGCAACCGTTCTTAAGATATTTAGAATGAAAATAGTCAATACATGACATTATTGACAGAAAATAAACGCGTTGAGCAGATAATTACTTGACTGAAATGATAAATTAGGGAAATTTTAATTTTTTTAAATTAAAACTTTTCTGCAAAAAAATGATGATAAAACAGTTTCTGTTGAACTTTTGTCACAACAACTTTCAAATTTATGATCTCAGTCTAATAACTATTTAGTCAACATGTTTAATTTATGTCAATGATGACAGGTACATATTGATAACTTCGATTCCAAATATCTGGCGAACCATTACTCGTAGCGATTTTTACCAAGAGACCTTTTTTACGGAAAACATATCGTAAATGTACATTTTTTACCTTAGTAGTTTTATACAGGTACGGACGAAAAGTTATTACTCTTAAAACCAGTTAAAAATATGTAGGTGGCGCCCTCTACAAGTAGTAGTCATATTGGCATCAAAATCAAAGTTCTCAAGTCAAAAAACTCCCAGACACCAATTTTAATCCAAATATTGACGTTACTTCAGAAATTATTTGGAAAAAAGAAAATAAATATGAAATTTCTACACCCTGTATCCCCGAAATTAAGCATTTTAGGACATACAATTATACGAACTTTTTTACTGATTTTTATGTGCAGAATATGCTGCCGAAGTTTCCGGAATACAGTTCGGACCACCCTGTATATTAACTCAGTAAGATATAAAATCATATAAATCCTAACGTGAAATTTCTTCCTGGAAATACACCGTTTAACCAGAGATATATTTCTCGTTTATGCATGTGTGGTTATTTGCATAAGAATTTGAAAAATTCCGCAGTAACGGCAAAAGGCATGAGCATGACCCTCCGCAGGAACGCCAATCGTATAAGACGAAGCCCGTTGGGCAGTTTCAATACGCTGGACGTAACAAATTTATGAGCCTGACTGCCGGATGTGCATTCACTCAATTTGCCAAGCGTGCCCTTTTATGAAGACACCAGCCCAATTAGGACATCGGGTAAAAATTACTCTCAAGTTTAACATTAATTTCCTCTTGAACGCTCTGCTCTATTTCGATTAATTTTATAAAGAATCGTAGCTTGATTCCTCACCAAATAGATCTGACTTATTCCCATTTTTAAAAACTTCGTTCTTATATCATATACAGAGGTGTAAAGGATGTACCAAGAATTCTTTGTGTTTTGTGTTTTTGATACTCTGTGCTGGGCCGTCCTGAGGGGTGGAGCAGGGGAGCAGTTGCTCCTGGCGGCCAAATTTGAGGGCGGCTGTTTCGGTACAGTTGTACTGAATTCGGTACATTGGTACATTTTGACCAAATTCGGTACGTCAGTAGTACATTTTGGAAAAATGGTCATTTTCGGTACGAAATTTCCAACAGTATAAATGCAACTAGTAAACTGCTTCAGAATGAGAAACTCGACATCAGCGAGTCCACAAAAGCTCTAAAAGCTATCGACCACTATTTTGTCAAAATAACGACTGACGACCATTTTAGAGAAATATTAGTGGATGCTGCAGAGCTGGCAGAAGAGCTGGAAATTGAAGCAGTTTTTACTAATTACATTAGAGCTCGTCCCAGAAAAAAAACTAGACAGTTTTTGTATGAATCAGTGGATGAGCCAATTTTAGATCCACAGGAAATGTTTAAAATCGAATTTTTCTTTGTTGTCCTGGATACAATCCATGAGGCTCTCCAGGAAAGGTTTGACCTGTTAAAAGCTCACTCGGGCTATTTTTCGTTTTTATACGACTTCACAGTTCTCAGGAATATCAACCAAGAGGAACAAAGCATGGTATTGTTGCGAGCCGGTGTGGACTCGACCTAACCTCACAATATGGCCCGCCCTCGGATGACCTTAACATCGCATAGACACCGCAATGACTCATTCGTTCGAAAAGAATCGAGACCCACTAGAATGGACGCGTACATACGAGAACATTCGAAAACCTTCTCTATGCGCCTAACGATCTTTGGACTATTCTAGATTTCTTTTTACCTGTCGGTATAAAAGCCGGCGGCAGTGGCCTAGAGAGGGCAGTTATAAATATACAGTTGACGCGCTAAAATTCAAAATAAATTCTTAGTTATAAATCGTTTGTAAATAGTTCTATAAGTCTTTTATCGTTATTATTTTTGTTCATAGTGTTAAATAAATAGTGTTTAAATAAATTGTGACTTTCTATCCACACGGAACCGACGAAAAACGTAACAATTGGTGTCAGGTGTGGCGTGTGTGATAAGAAAAATAAAAAGACTAACAATGGCTCCGAAGAAATTGTTGAAAGACTTGAAAGTGTCCGAACTGAAATCCATATTGGAAGAGAGAGAGTGCGAGACAGATGGAAAGAAAAGTATTTTGCAAACCAGACTGAGAGACGTTTTGAGGGAGGAAGGCGAGGATCCGGACACATTTTGCTTTGAGTTCGAAGGTGACCTTGACTCGTGCCTACAAAAATTAGAAGATAAAATGACGGAAAACTCTCAAAAATTAGAAGACAGTTTGAATGACAAAATTACAGAAAATTCCCGAGAATTGCAAGACAATTTAAACGGCAATTTGAATAATTTAGAAGATAAAATCAGTGATAAAATGATGAAAAATTCCCAGGATTTAATTAATATTTTAGAAGATAAGATCGCAGAAAATTCTAAAGATATACAGGCCAGCTTTAATAATAAAATACAGGAATTAGAAGAAAAGATAATAGATACACAAGATAAAATAACAGAGATTGAGGAAGATGTAAATAGAAAAATCGAAATTTTAAAACAAGAAATAGAAAAGGCCAATTCACCAAAATGTCAAGAAACATCGGAGGCACCGAAACTAGTCGAAAATAAGTATATCTCAAAGTCAGTTATTAAGCCTCCACAGTTTGACGGAAAAACCGCTTGGGCCAATTATTTTTGCCAGTTTGAGGCCGCTGCGAGAGCGAACGGATGGACAATCGCTGAAAAGGCTACCGCTTTGACTGTCGCACTGCGAGGAGATGCGACTGATATCCTGCAGACATTGTCACATCGGAACAGGGAGATTATCAGCAATTGGTACGACATTTAGAAATGAGGTACGGCCAAGCTCATTTGGAACATGTCTATCATTCCCAGCTAAAAAATCGCATTCAAAAGTCAAATGAGTCTCTGCAGGAGTTTGAAGCCGACGTAGCCCGCCTCGTTCGCCTTGCGTACCCTGCTATGCCCGAAAATGTTATGGAGCGCTTAAAAGTACAGGCTTTTATTGATGGTTTATGTGACAACGAGACAAGGCAAACACTTCTTTTAGCTCATCCAACGCATTTGGGAGATGCCCTAGCACGTGCCCTGGAATTTGAGGCCGCGAAAGAATGCTCTAGGTCTCTAGGATTTGTACGGGCTGTTGAGGAGAGTTCCGACGATTCCAAAGTGGAAAGGATTGTGCGGAAAGTACTGGATCAGTATATGAGTAAGAAGGGGGGACCGATTCGCTGTTGGAATTGCGGACAGATGGGAAATCGTTGCAAAGAAGAGAAAGAAGTGAAAGTCTTAAGGACGACTGTGGTTGGTGATAGTTGGCAAACCGAAGATCTTGCAAATGACCAAATCAGTGATCCAGAGTTGGGCTTGGTGATTAACTGGAAAAACACAGGCCAAAGACCAACGTGGGAAGAAGTTTGCAGATATTCGCCGAACGTAAAGTCGTACTGGGCCCAGTGGAATTCCTTGGTAATAGATAACGGACTACTTCGCCGTGTGATCGAGAGACCGGAGGGACAAGAAGAGAGAAGGCAGGTCGTCATTCCAAAGAAGAGGGTCCCAGAAGTCTTGGAAGAAGTTCACAATGGAACCAGCGGAGACATCTTGGTGTTACCAAGACACTTGGCAAGCTGCGTGAACGGTTCTACTGGGTGAACTGCAAAGAAGATGTGAGGGCCTGGTGTAAGAAATGTGACATTTGCGCAGCCATTAATGGGCCACAAAAGCGTGGTAAAGCCCCTATGCGCCAGTACAATGTTGGTAGTCCCTTCGAACGAATAGCGATCGACGTGGCTGGTCCTTTCCCGGAGACGAACGATGGCAACAAATACATTGTGGTAGTAATGGATTA
Source organism: Sitophilus oryzae (assembly GCF_002938485.1). Classification (NCBI taxonomy): domain Eukaryota; kingdom Metazoa; phylum Arthropoda; class Insecta; order Coleoptera; family Curculionidae; genus Sitophilus; species Sitophilus oryzae. The sequence goes on along the minus strand of NW_022147289.1, from coordinate 2,068,935 downwards.
CTTCAGCAAATGGGTCGAGGCCTACGCGTTGCCAAATCAAGAAGCGTCCACGATTGCTGATGCCCTTGTTAAAGAATGGATCTGCAGGTTTGGTGTTCCCATGGAGCTTCATTCAGATCAGGGAAGAAACTTTGAGTCCAATCTGTTCCAAGGCGTCTGTGAAGTCCTGAACATCCGCAAGACCAGGACGACTGCTCTACATCCACAATCCGATGGGATGGTTGAACGCATGAACAGAACTATCAACCGTTATCTGGCCAAAGTAGTCTCTGACCACCAAAGAGACTGGGACAAATTTCTTCACCTGTTCCTGTTGGCCTACCGTTCATCCGTCCAAGAATCTACAGGGCAAACTCCAGCCAGCATCGTTATGGGACGGGAAGTGCGCCTACCCTGTGATCTGAAATTTGGTTGCCGACCGGGAGAAGAAGTCGCCGGAGAAGATTATGTCCACACACTACGTCAAAGGATGGACGACATTCATCAGAGAGTCCGCCTAAATATTCAAAGTGCTAGTGACCGAATGAAGGAACACTACGACATTCAAGCTGAGCATGGAGGATACCAACCAGGGAAGTTGGTGTGGCTATATAACCCGCAGAGACGTCGTGGGTTATCTCCGAAGCTACAATCCTCGTGGGAAGGGCCATACGAAGTCATGGATAGAATTAATGACGTCGTATACCGTATCAGAAAATTGCCAAAAGGAAAACCGAGGGTAGTCCATTTCAACCGTTTGAGCCCCTACCAAGGCGAAATAGAAGATCGTGCTGGGACCGTGAGAACCTGCAGCTTTGATCCCCCTGATTCGGAGATGTCCTTTGACGATTTCATGGCCCGATACAACAGCAGTGAGAAGGCTCGCTATGGTGTAACCAAAGAAGATCAACGAGACCTCTTTTCCGTGCCTCCTGATTATTCGCTCGCTCATTGTGTGGCTCGAGATTTGCGGATGTCCAGAGGAATCGCTGCGACGTTCAATGAGAAGTTTGGGCGTGTCGGAGAACTACGCCGACAGGATCCAGAGGTTGGAAGCGTCTTGAGGCTAACCGACAATGCACATGGTCAAGCAAGGCACATCTTCTACCTGGTCACCAAGGAATGGTCCCCGAGTAAGCCGACTTATCTCAATCTATGGAAGACCCTGATTGAACTGAGAGAAGCCCTGCTAAACAACAACATTGCACGATTAGCCATTCCGAAGCTGGCGTGTGGACTCGATGGTTTGAGTTGGCGTACAATCCGGAACATGATTGAAGTCTTGTTCAGATTTACGGGAATCGAGATCCTCGTTTGCTGCTACAACCCAAAGCTGAGATCGGGAGAGAAAACTGTAGACTGCTATTTCTACCAGACTTCGCAATGTACCAGGGGCCAGCTTTGCAAATACCTTCATTCACCGTATACATCTCGGGACGAGCATGTGCCTAAGAAGGGGGCAGTGTTGCGAGCCGGTGTGGACTCGACCTAACCTCACACATATGGCCCGCCCTCGGATGACCTTAACATCGCATAGACACCGCAATGACTCATTCGTTCGAAAAGAATCGAGACCCACTAGAATGGACGCGTACATACGAGAACATTCGAAAACCTTCTATATGCGCCTAACGATCTTTGGACTATTCTAGATTTCTTTTACCTGTCGGTATAAAAGCCGGCGGCAGTGGCCTAGAGAGGGCAGTTATAAATATACAGTTGACGCGCTAAAATTCAAAATAAATTCTTAGTTATAAATCGTTTGTAAATAGTTCTATAAGTCTTTTATCGTTATTATTTTTGTTCATTAGTGTTAAATAAATAGTGTTTAAATAAATTGTGACTTTCTATCCACACGGAACCGACGAAAAACGTAACAGTATGGATCTTCATCTCTATTTAACGGACGGAGACAAACATTATATTAATGGCCTAGAGCTTCGGGACGAGATTTTAGCTCTAATTGTTCTAATACCACCAGATAATGCTGAAAACTTCAGTTGTCCAAAACAAACACTAAAATATTTAAAAATTTACGATCTGATTGAAAACTTTCTAAATATTTACTAACGCTGCTGGTTTCAGCGGCAACCGGAGAGAGCAGTTTTTCTAAACTCAAAATAATTGAGAATTACCTAAGATCGAGTATGACACAAGAATGATTAAGCGGACTATCTTTATTATCTATTGCGCACGAAATAGTGAACAGTCTAACATCGACGATTTTATTTCAGAGTGCCGAAAAAAGTTTTAGTGTTGTCCATGTTAGGAATTTTGTTTCTCAGGATTATGTCTATGTATTTATTACGAATTTTGTTTTGTTAATAATTTATAATAATTTATATTACCTAGTTTTAGGTGTTAGGTTGGCTAATGTACCTTATAATGTTTTTTTTTTATTCTTGTTAGGTACAATGTGATGCTCCTTTTAAATACAAAATTTAAAGGCTAATTCTGAAAATCTTGCAATAGGTATTTATTTCCTTTTTTTCGGAAAGAAAAAAAAACTACTGAGTAAAAACTATATATTTCCGTGACTTTTTACGTAAAAAATATCTCTTGGTAAAAATCGCTACGATCAACCGTTTTCAAGATATTTAGAATGGAGATAGTCAATACATGTCATTATTGACAAATAATAACAAACAAGTAGATAGTTATTTGACTGAAATAATAAATTTGTGGGAAATTTTTAATTTTTTTTTAATTTAATCACAAATTTTTCTGTGAAAAAAAAAATGATAAAACAGTTTCTGTTGAACTTTTGGCACAAAAACATTTCAAATTTATGATTTCAGTCTAATAACTATTTAGTCAACATGTTTAATTTATGTCAGTGATGATAGGTGTTGATAATTTCTATTCCAAATATCTCGAGAACCATTACTCGGTAGTGATTTTAACCAAGAAACCTTTTTTACGTAAAAAAGGTCGTAAATGTATAATTTTTTACTCAGTAGTTTTATACAGGTAAGGACAAAAAGTTATTACTCTTCAAAACAGTTAAAACACATATGGGTGGCGCCCACTACAAATAGGAGTCATATTGACATCAAATCAAATTTCTCATGTTAAAAAAATTCCCAGACACCAATTTTTATCCAAATACTGACTTTTTAAATTATTTGAAAAAAAAACGAAATAAAAATGAAACTCCTACACCCAGTATCTCTGAAACTAAACATTTTAGGCCATACATTTATACGAACATTTTTACTTAGTTTTATCTGGAGAATACGCTGGCCGAAGTTTCCGGAATACAGTTCGGACTACCCTGTATATGTATTTTGCCTTTAAGAAATTCAATATTTTGCCTTAAGTAGGATTTAAAATAGTATTAATAATATCCCGACACAAGAATGAAAAAAATAGTCTACAATAATTCTGTTCCACTCCACTGTACTACAACAAAACAAATAATCTGCTCAAATTTAATATGCTAATTTTTCGTTTAAGAAACGTAACTTCCTGGGAATAAGCTTTATTAAAAATGAAAAAGAAAGTTGAGGTTGTTACGGGCTAGTCAATTGCGCATTGTTAAAAGCGGTTTTTATGTAATAATCAAATTGGTTGATCATCAAATAGCATATAATAAGTGGAACAGATCGGAGAAACATTTTGATTATGATTTTAGTACGTAACTTTTATGAATAGCTTCAATTTCTTTTATAATTTTAGTATTAGATTGTAGATTGTATGGGAGGGGAGAAGGTAATCACCACTAAGGTCCGACCGAGATCTCCTACGGATAATACTTTCCGATATACAGCCGAGAGCTATTCTTAGTGGGCCACCCTGTACATTGCCATTTCGTTGAGAAATTCGAAAAGATACAAGCGCTTAGTCCTAATTACGAGCCGCGGCGGTACCAAAAGAATGCGCGTACGACTTTGTGCAGGTTCCGCGGTGGGTGGAATCGTGAGATAGCGCAAAACCTCAGAGATATAAGTATAGATAGAGGCGGAGTATAGGAAATACTAAAAAATAGTGATATAAAAACGTTATAACTAAACGGTTGTAGATAAATAAATGTATAGTTTCTTTTTTGCGACGTCCGGATTTTGTCCGGACTTTCCAAAAGCCTTTATAGAAACCCTCTTTTTGTATTAAAATTTTTGGTTCAGTTGATTATAGATATAAACTACAATAAATTAAGGATGAGCATGAGGTAGTCAGCTAGGGTGGGGCAACTGCGTATAAACATATATGTAATATTTTGACGGTCAATGATTCATCTGATCGAAACGTTGTGTAAATTTCAACATTAAAGAACATGCCGAGTTGAAGAAGATACACTAATTTCTTTCGTCGACAAGTATTTGAGGACCCTCTAGTTTTACTTAATTTTCTGAGCTCGAACCCATTCGAAGGAAAGCGTATAGTACTAATGAAATTTATAGGTTTGTTCTGTTTATGCGACCGTTCTCATGATTGTTTGTGTAGGAAAGTAACGATGCCTCGGTTCTGATAGCTGAGGAGGAGCACGAACAGGTTGATGAGTTTTTGCGAACAATGGCTAACAGGAATCTTTGTTTTAAGTAGTTAAATGAGGGGCAATAAACTAATATATGCATGAAGTGCTGAAGTATACTCTGTCCAACGAGAAAATCCTTGACAGTGATAGATGTGTCCGGCATTTTAATTCTTAAGTCGTTTTTTTTTTGTCAAACGTCATAAAGGTATTATTTTTTGTGATTTTTGTGAAGTGATTGACAATAAAAAAAGGTCATTTTAACGCCGAGGCATAAAAGTAAATCACTTTTACACTTTTTATGAGCTCCAGGCTATGGGTTTAGAAGAACTATGGATTTTATTTGGGTCGGGAAAGAATCGACATTACATTGCAGCTTACAAAACGCTATCCAACTAAGAAGAGAAAGGTGTATGGGCCTCCGAGGCTTTCATGCCTTTGCCGGTTGTGACAGTGTCTCCTTCTTTACTGGAAAAGGAAAAAAAGATGGAAAACATGGATGTCATGTGAGTCAGCAACAGATGCATTTACTTTTATGTCTTTTCCGAATGACCACATTCCAAGTCACATTCAAGCACTTCTTGAAGACTTTACATCAAAGATGTACCTATGCTGCAACTACAGGAATCTCCAAAGTTGATCAGCTTCGAAAGCACCTGTTCTGCACTGAAAGTAAGCCGCGACGCTTAATTCCTCCTAGCTCCGCAGCACTTTTTCAACATTGCCTTCGTGCTGCATATCAAGCTGGCCCATTTGGGGCAGATCATTGGATATGTTACAGTGTGACCCACCGACTCCAAATTCTTGGGGTTGAAGGCAGCACAATAAAGCCACTTTGGTCAACACTTTCATGTATATGGACAGCTTACAGAGAGCTAGAAAGGTGCGAATGTAAATCAGGCGCTTCACAACGTTGCTCATGCCGTGCCGGCGCACAGTGCTTCGTCCCATGGACAAAAATCAAAAAATAAGTTAAAATTTACTAATATCTGAATATATAATTTTATACTTATAGCAATGTTCAACCATCCTGTATATTATTTTTCATAAACAGCGTTTTTGTTAGCAAATATTTTCACTAAAAATAAATTTTGAGATCATTATCTCATCAGTGAAAAGAATAACATTCATAGTAGTTCTGTATATTATGGAGTTAAACGGGTATGTACTTAATTGAAAGCAACTATGGATATTGTTAAACAAGGTATGTACTTTAAATTTATTTCTAAACAAGTTCGTGATTGTTTAGTTTTTATTTATTTTTAAGATTATTCTTAAATGGGTATAAAAATTTTACGTTTTCAAACTTCAAAAGGCATTTAAAAAAACATATCAAAACATATCGTATTTATTGCATATTTTTGTTGCCATATTCATACACTTTTTAATTTTGTATAGTTCACCTGCGTCTGCTTGCGACGAACTTTATTTTATAATACTTTTCAGATGGAGTAAAATTGATAAGCAATGCCGATCTGGCTAATACTTGGCTTGATCATAAGGACAAGAACTCAAAATTATTTGTATTTCAAAAAATATGTTCTTATTAGATATTGATGAACCTTCCAGTCAAATGAGACACCACTTGTGCCTGAAAAAGTCCACTATGTTGGAGCGAAACGTCGCATAAAAAAAGTGTCCATCTTTCAATTTATTATAAAATCTCATACCCAAGAAAAGGAAAAAATAATATATGGATATGGTCTATTAAAGAGGTAACTATTAACATCCGAACCCCTCATACCGACAAAATGTACAGTAACAACGCGAAAAAGTAACATATTAGAAAATGATGTACAGAAATATCTTATATGTGAGGATACTTCATCTACCTGTGATTTGGAGGGCGGAGGAAATTTCGACACTAAGCAGGTAGCGACTAAAATTTAATGGCAATTTTCGACACCAGCCCCAAGTTCCGTTTTTATCTGACAGGTATATTCGACACCAAATAAATGCGCGGGCGAACTTTCGACACCAAATTGTGTTTGTACCTGGGGTAATCGAGGGGTCAAATTTTATTATAGGAAATTTCGACACCGCGCCCTAAAGCAGGTAGGTAGGTAATTAATTGGGTTTCCCCAATATTTATTGTCACTTCTGTACTTGTGACTAAATTTACGAAAATTATTCAGTTGCAGTTTATTGTTTGACGTTGACTAGTGCACTTATAGATATTTTAAACATGAGTTTGATAAAAAGTTCCCGTGGTCGAGATTTATTTTGGTGGAGAATCATTCGTTCTCAAAACAGAAAGTGTTAAAAAGCGGCGAGATATTTTGGCGCTGCATTCAAAGAAAGAAACACTAAGTGTTCCGCAAAAGTGTTTACAATAGGCTGTAATGACCTCACCATCACAAGACGTGATTTGGTACATAATCATGAAGCCGATCCGAAAAGCTTCAAGTAAAGATGGTTACCAATGCATGTAAAGAAAAGCCGAAGAGGATATATCAGAAAAGCCTGCAAAATTACAAGAACTGCTGTCGCGATTGATGCCAATTTGCTAACGGTTCCTGACATAGCTTGCATAAGAAAAACATTTACAACTGTCGTCGTACAACTGTTACCAGGTCCGTTACCTAGAAGCATATCAGAAGTTCATAACGCGGTTAGTAATTATTCTCCGCTAAAACCTGTCGCAATGAGAAGTTTTTTTTTAAATCATCCTGAATTTAATGTAATTGTATTTTCATGCGAGACAAATATTCGTTTGTTGTGTAAACTACAAACTTTGTATATGGATGGTACATTTTCATTACAGTACCAAATTTTTTCTCAATTATTTACAATACATGGCTTTGAAAATGGACATTTGTACCTTTAGCATACTGTTTGTTAAAGGACAAATTGTCAATGACATACAAACATTTATTTTCTTTATTAAAGTCAAAGATTTTTTTGAAACATTTGAGTTATCATTAGAGCCAACTGAAATATTTGTGGACTTTGAAAAAAGCAATTCACTGTGCTTTATTGTCTATTGGCCAAATGTAAAATTAGTGGATGCCGTTTTCACTTACATCAAGAACTGGTTTAAAAATTCAATCTTTGGGTTTGGTACAAGAATATAAGGATACAAATTCAGAAATTGGAAAATAGGTTAAGACATACGTTTGGTTTAACTTATTTAAATCCAGTAGATGTTGAAGATTGCTTTGTTTATGATCTTATGTCATATAAATAAACCTAAAACGCGTCACTTGATTTATATGCAGACTATTTACTGGAAAATACATAATCGATAGCGCTCTATTTCCACCGCATGGTATATAGTCTAATAAGAATCCGTACTATTGCGAGGGACTACGAATGCCTGTGAATCCTTTCATTCAAGATTTAATACCAATTTTTATTCAACGCATCCTTCTATTTTTATTTTTATTGAAAAGTTAAAAACATTTCAAGTAGAGACTTTAATGTCAAAATAAATAGTTAAAAAAGAATACCAGCAAAAGTCAAAAGATAATACCGTTAATCTTAAATGTATTTATGGAGAAAATGGTGGATAAACTGATCCCAACAAATATGTAGGTTAGATTTTATATAAAGCTATGTCTTATGTAATTCCTATAATACCAAATAAATTGTATTGTATTCAGATATTATTAATGAAGTATTATATTCAGATATTATTAATTTACATAATATAAAATAAACATTATTTTTATTAAAATAAATATATAAATTAATTATGATATTTTATTTATTTCGCAGCTATATTTATTTGGTGTCGAATATACCTCTTGATAAAAACGGAACTTGGGGCTGGTGTCGAAAATTTTTTAAACCAGTCGCTACCTGCTTAGTGTCGAAACGGCCCCAATAAATATAGCTGCGAAATAGAAATAAAATATCATAATTGCTTTTTTTATTTTAATAAAAATAATGTACATGATATATTTTTAAAATTAATAATATCTGAATGACAATAACAGGTAGAAATAATATCTGAATGTCAATACAATTTATTTGGTATTATACAGAATGGTAAGACATAGCTTTATAAAATCTAACCTACATATTTGTTGCATTTTCTCCATAAATACCAATTTAGCCTTAACGGTATTATCTTTGACTTTTTGCTGGTATTTTAAACTATTTATTTTGACATAAGTCTCTACTTGAAATTCTTTTTAACTTTTCAATAAAAATAAAAATAGAAGGATGCGTTGAATAAAAAGAAGTATTAAATCTTGAATGAAAGGATTCACAGGCATTCGTAGTCCCTCGCAATAGACGGATTCTGATTAGACCATATGTGCGGTGGAAATAGAGCGCTATCGATTATGTAATTTTCCAGTAAATAGTCTGTATATAAATCAAGTGACGCATTTTTATTTATATGACATAAGATCATAAACAAAGCAATCTTCAACATCTACTGGATTTAAATAAGTTAAACCAAACGTATGTCTTAACCATTTTCCAATTTCTGAATTTGTATCCTTATATTCTTGTACCAAACCCAAAGATTGAATTTTTAAACCAGTTCTGATGTAAGTGAAACGGCATCCACTAATTTTACATTTCAATACATAGACAATAAAGCACAGTGAATTGCTTTTCAAAGTCCACAAATATTTCAGTTATTCTAAATAATGATAACTCAAATGTTTCAAAAATCTTTGACTTTAATAAAGAAAATAAATGTTTGTATGTCATTGACAATTTGTCCTTTAACAAACAGTATGCTAAAGGTACATAATGTCCATTTTCAAAGCCATGTATTGTAAATAATTGAGAAAAAATTTGGTACTGTATGAAAATGTACCATCCATATACAAAGTTTGTAGTTTACACAACAAACGAATATTTGTCTCGCATGAAAATACAATTACATTAAATTCAGGATGATTTAAAAACAAAAACTTTCATTGCGACAGGTTTTAGGAGAATAATTACTAACCGCGTTATGAACTTCTGATATGCTTCTAGGTAACGGACCTGGTAACAGTTTACGACGACAGTTGTAAATGTTTTTCTTATGCAAGCTATGATCACACTCAGTAACAGCAGTTCTTGTAATTTTGGCAGACTTCTCTGATATATCCCTCTTCGGCTTTTTCTTTACATGCATTGGTAACCATCTTTACTTGAAGCTTTTCTGGATCGGCTTCATGATTATGTACCAAATCACGTCTTGTGATGGTGAGGTCATTACAGCTCATTGTAAACACTTTGCAGGAACACTTAGTGTTTCTTTGAATGCAGCGCCAAAATATCTCGCCGCTTTTTAACACTTTCTGTTTTGAGAACGAATGATTCTCCACCACTAATAAATCTCGACCACGGGAACTTTTATCAAACTCATGTTTAAAATATCTATAAGTGCACTAGTCAACGTCAAACAATAAACTGCAACTGAATAATTTTCGTGTAAATTTAGTCACAAGTACAGAAGTGACAATAAATATTGGGGAAACCCAATTAATTACCTACCTACCTGCTTTAGGGCGCGGTGTCGAAATTTCCTATAATAAAATTTGACCCCTCGATTACCCCAGGTACAAACACAATTTGGTGTCGAAAGTTCGCCCGCGCGATTTGGATACTATAAATTTGGAAGATTCTGTCAGCAGTGATTCTCCTGAATCAGAGTAGTTACGATCTATGCATTTTGTTGTCCGAAAGTAAATTTATAGTATCTTAAGTTTTTTTTTTAATTAAATATAACATTAATGTTTCTTTTTCATTAAAGAAAAACATTTTTATCTTATATTAGGCTTATATTGTAGGAATCATGTTCTAATGTTATTTCAATTCTTTTTTATCACAGGAATTTATTTAATATTTACACCGTTTTTCATACTATAACTTATTATTTGCTTGGATGGAACACAGCTCCAACATTATTATTATTTATAAGATTTTTTTTTCATAAACGTGGGACTAAGAACATCATCATTTAGTACAATGAGAGTACTCATCATTTGTGTCAAATAAACCTAGTTTGAATAAATTGCTTACAATAAAAGAGAAGTTTTGGATTTTTGTCCTCCTAACTCCCTGTAGAGCCATATGTTCGAAGCACTGTGCGGCGCCGGCGCGTAGGATTGACTTGCACATTACAGTGCAAGTGTAAGGATACTTGTATAAATAAGTATAATTTATTCTTTTTAGTGCATATGAAGAAAATTTACTGGAATAAGCTCATGGGAAGCGAAATTTCTATATTGGCCCAAGTAGCATCTATCTGACTTCGAACTAAATCTGACCTGAAGCGACGTCAGACTTTGTGCAAATTTAGGTCGGGTGCTGGTGATACGACTGGTGACGTCGCTTTCCTATTAAAAGTGACGTCGTTAGATCCGAGTCGGTAAATCCAACGATCTATCGACGTACAAAATAACAACGTACCATTTTTATTAATTTCCCAACGTCGTTCCAACGTTGACTTGCACGACGTACCTATACGTGAACTAGCCCGACGTCTACCCGTTGTCCGAATAGGATACGTCTCACTGATAATCCCTAAAGTAAAGTCCAATTATATTTTGTTGTATTTTATGTTCATATTTTTAACCTAATTTACGTATCTCTATTTACGTCCGTAAATACAACCCATTAAGTAGCATATGCGGCCTAATAAACATCATGAACATAAACTAATAAAAAGTTTTTGTAAAAAACTTTTTTTTTTATTATACCTAAAAAAACACTAAAAAGACATTTAGACATTCATCTACATTTTACAGAAAGAGGTCGAGGCTTTTGCAAAATAATAATAGTAGTAGTGAGGTCTTCCCTCCGCCCACGAATGCTTTTTATCCGGAAGAGATGCTGCATTACACTGGTGCAGCTTAATTTCATTTTTTAGCTTAGGAAACCAGCAGACCCCATCCTCCTCCCACATGTGAGGTACTGGTTCCAATTCTTTTAAATTTTGTATATACTATCTTAAAAAAGTGGCTGCCCATTGTTTTATAGAGAAAACAAAAACTAAAATATATAGTTGCACAAATCCACAAATCACTGATACGCAAAGTGAGGTTACGTGGCGTACGTTGGAATTATATACGTCATAATACGATTGCCGGTCGTCCGGTTTGATGACTTCGGTCGTGTGAGACGACTAATGTTGGAGACCCGGTCGGAATTGGTATATTGGTAGTTCATATTAAGTCAGACACAGAAATCCGCCATTCTTAACAGGTATCCGATTGTCAGCCATTTTAAAATCGTTTTTTGTTTTTAAAATTTATATTCACATTCCGATTTCTAGTAGAATAATATTGATAAGGTTGAGTTTGGGGGGAACCACAGTACAGTTTATTGATTAAACCAGCTAGAAAATAAAAAACATATTTTGCGAGTTACTTTTTTATAGATATTTTTATTTCATAAATCTACCTACTTTTGAAGGCGCTCGTTGTTTTCCGGAGTATTTTAATCAGATATATCAAAAAAGTGACTTCCGTTGACAAAACTGATGTCTGGATTAATGATTCAAAATTATTATAATATGAAATTAGATAGGCACTTATAGGTCTATTCGAGGAGTGATTATGAATCCATTTGTAATTAGGTAGTTTGGTAAGGTTTTTATGTATTCTTGGTAGCGAATATGAAACCAAACGTAACGTAAGTGCTTAGCGACGAATTTTAAGTGACTAAAATCCAACGTAATATGACGTTGGTAATTGGTAGAATTACATTTCCTATTAGGTCAGATACCGACGTCGAGGCTACCCGAATCTGTATTCCCCATTTAGGTGCAAATAAGGGTCGTCAGGCGGTCGAACCGACGTTGGTACCCGACGTCGGGTTTATTGAACGCGACGTATACCCGACGTTAGATAACGTCCAAATGCTACTTGGGGGACGTATACGTATACGCTTTTAACCACACGGTATACAAATTTATCATATAAATTAGCATCGCACTCAAAAAAGAGTTGTTTTAATGAATTGCTCGCCAGAAAAATTGTCGAAATCGACATATATTATGCTAAAATCTGTTAATAACTAACAATTACAAATTGTTAATCGGCCATTTTGAAAATAAGGTGCCATTTTGAATCAAACTCAAATAATGGCCTTGCCCTCCGGGTCAAAAATCTTAGAATCACCTAAAATACGTGTGTACCAAATTTCATGCTTTTAGACCAATTTGCCGAATGATTGGATTAACCGCGGCAACTAATAGTTACAGTGACATGTTAATTCGAAATTAAGCCAAGCTCACGCTTTTTTTTCGAAGCAATAATATAATAATATTATTTTTAGGGATATCCCGATTTTAATGTTTGTAGAAAAAATGTTGTTTGCAACTCGTGCGCGAACTACTTTGGTGATCTCGATTAATTTTTCAACTCGACTACGCCTCGTTAAAAAATTCAAGTATCGATCACCAAAGTAGCACTTCGCGCACTAGATACAAAAATAACTATTTTTATATTGTCAATTGCGTTTGCAAAAATTAATTATGACGTTTTAAAAAAAAATTGTGGTGAATGAAAAAATAGCATATTCTATTCGGAGTAAAAATGTACTTTCTGTGCCTTGCCTGTAACGTGCAGCCTCACTCCAAAATTTTTCATTTTTACTCCTAATAAATCAGTGTTTTATTTTTTTGAAACGTCACAAAAATATTAATTTTTGTGATGACTGTACACAGGTGTGATGACAGATAGTATGTGATGACAGTAATTGGACACAATTAAGGGATGCGATTCTTAAAACCAGCGAAGCAGTACTGGGAAAGTCGAACAAAAGGAAACAACCAGACTGGTTTGCAATTATGAAAAAGTTCGGAGTACCCAACAAATTTCTTACAGTGTGTAAAAGCTTCCATAACAACAACCAGTCAGGAGTGTCACATCATGGATCATTGAGCGATCGCTTCCTGGCAAATACAAGAGTTAGGCACGGATTTGTCTTAGCGCCTCTACTATTCAAGTGGACATTATGGGATTAAGTGGACATTAATGGACAGCAAACTACAAGAGAAAGGATTGGGCATTAGATACAGATATGACGGCGCGCGGCGGTCTGTTAAAAACAACATAAAAAGACTCTGGGCAAAAACACGTACAAAATTCATCATAGAATTTCAATACGCTGATAACTGCGCTCTAGTTGCAAACACGTTACAACAATTACACGAAATGTTGAACACATATACCTGGGCATACGAGGCTTTGGGCCTTAAGCTAAACATCGGCAAAACCAAAATCATGTGCACTCCCCCGGAAGATCATAACGGTGCTATAAAAATTGGAGATGAACTATTGGAATATGTAGCGGAATTTAATTACCTCGGCAGTTTGATTTCGGAAAAGGCCAATATTGACTGTAAAATTCAGCACATGATTAGCAGCGCTTCAAGAGCATTCTGGAAATTAAAAGACAGGGTTTAACTATAATCATGACTTCAGTACAGAAACGAAACTTGCAGTGTACCGAGCAATTATAATCCCCACTATGATATATGGGAGCTACACCTGGGTTGTACCGCCGACACAAAAACGCATTAAACAAGTTGCAACAGAGACACCTTAGACAAGTCTTAAGAAGCCGGTGGTTCCATCATGTCTCAAACGTATCGGTCCTTGAAAAAGCTAACTGCGAGAGTATTGGAGTCACGGTTACAAAATCCCGCTTAAGATGGGCTGGTCACGTATGCAGAATACAAGAAAACCGCATACCAAAATATCTGCTTTACGGTGAGCATTTTCCACGAAAACTTAAAGGGGATTAACATGCAGAATCGGTGGGAAGAAGCAGTTCATAATAGAACTCAATGGAGAAGAATTGTAAACTCAGTTAACAGCGACAACCAAAAAGTAGAGAGGCAACCTGAGGCAACAAAGCGTTGAGATTTTTGAATGTCCGGAGTACCGTTGGCAAATAACATCACGTATCGGGCTTTTTAGTCCCAGAGAAGCTCATGAAAGAAAACGCCTTGCGTGGCCATCTTCTGATGCGTGTCGAATACCCGTCAGTGAGTAATGGCAGTAGTAGATGACAGTATAAAAGGGTCGTTTTTGTTACTTAGGAAAATACAAACTTCTTTTACACCTAGGCATAAAAGTAAAGCACTTCTATGCCTAAGCACAAAAGAACAAAAATATGTTATTTTCAAAAAAGAAGGATCAAACAACTCAAAATTTCAAACTTTTTTTTTAACACATGTTAACCAGTAGGGCAAAAATCGGTGATTTTTCTTCTATATTAAACCGACATTAAGTGTCAAACTTAACGAGTTCACCGATTGTTGGTAGATCTGTAAGCAATTACCCTAATTACTTACTTACAAAGTATTACTTTTTATACATTTAAAAGCGAATAATTAGATGAATATGATCGTATAAGTCGACCGGCTCTATACTAATTAGGATGTTGTAAATATCTCGAAAACTATGCGTTTTTCGCAAAAATTTCCTATAAAAAAGGTTATACGAAAATTTTCGCTGAAGTCAACTGTTTAGACACAAAATCACTGGAAATTTTACAATTTTGCGTAAAGTATGATATACATATAGTTGATTTTCCGAAATCAAATGTCAATTAGTGATTAATTATTCATAAATTATATTAATGAGCGAATTAATGATACGCCACTGTTTCATGACAAAATTGAAGAAACTAAACTAAAACTAGTTTTAATGAACCCTAATCGACATTTGATTTCGGAAAATCGACTATATACCTATACATAAAAATACGAGTATATCATATTACGCAAAATTGTAAAATTTCCAGGGATTTTGTGCCTAAAAGGTTGGCTTTAGCGAAAATTTTCATAAAACTTTTTTTATAGGAAATTTCATTCTCTTTAATTTTGTTCTCTCCAAATTTTCGAAAAACGCATAGTTTTCGAGATATCCACAAAATACCGATTTTGGGCGCCATCTTGGCAAGATGGCGGCGCCGGCGGCAAGTCTGGAAATGTGCATTTTATGGATTTTAGTTAGGGACCCCAAAACCTATAAACTTGCAAAGTTGCAAAACTTCCGGACTTTTTTCCAAGCAAAAATCCCCAATGACTGAACTATAAGAGAATAATATAATCTGTTGATTTTATTTTTGGAAATTATAAAATAGTAATGGATTACATAAGTTAATCAAAAAATGATTATCTAATCTTATTTTTTATAAAAGTGTATATTAATAATAGAAATGATACTATTTACTTATTCCAAATCGATAGTTTATCTCATAAATGGCAATAATAATAGCAAAAATTTTAAGGGATATAATAATAAGAATAAATAATGCTTCTGTTAAGATAAATTAAGATACTGATAACAAAATCTTCAAAAATTTGGCGAATAATGGAATAATAAAACAATAGGTACGTGCTATCCAAAATAATTGGCGGTAGCTATGTCGTATATTTTTAGATTTGTATTTAGTGTATCAGTAATCTAGATAAAAAATTAGAAATAAATGCCTGTCATTTATTAATCAACATGTTCTCTTTTTTGTTAATTTTCACCTCAAATACCTATGTCTTTTTTAATTCTGGTGACAATGAAATTAATACTTATAGGTATTTGACATGAAAAAACAAATTTATCTTTTGAGAATATGTCTGTACAGAAGAAAAGTTTTATATGTATGTAATTCACTAGGAGATCCAATCAATGAGTTGTCGATTTCTAACATATGATGAGAAACGACAACATTGATATTGGCCACACATGGTCAGAAATTGTTCCACGCGAAGGTACTTAATGGAGGAGCGAACCAAATCTCGAACCAAACCAAAAAAAAAATGGAGGAGCGTACTTAATCCAGGAGCGAACAAAAACTGCGACTTTAACTGATTTTGATGTTATTACAAATTTTGTTGCAAATGTTATTCCTAATCTTAAATTGAAAACCGCGTTTCGCTAGCTACTGTAATTTTGGAGTTACGATTTTTTAAAATTTTAACCCCCTTCCATACCCCCTTACCAACCCCACACCCCCACTAAAAACTAATGGCCAGATTCTCGGGTGCCACAGTATTTTTGTGCCAAATTTGGTTAAAATCGGTTTAGCGGTTTTTGAGTTATCGTGTTACAGACGGACAGACAGACACCATGAAAATATTTTGTATTTAGGTCATTTATGGCCCAAATAATTCATTTTGAGTGAAATTAAAAAACTTTTTTTTTGCCGATCTTAATAGCCTACCATACCTGTCAGTATGGTCGGCTAAAAAGAAATTGCTGATTTAAGAAAGTCGTCACATGAATTTAACGATTTGCGTCAGGCAAATGTAAAGGACCTTGAATCACAAATTGGGGGTTAAACTCGCTGAAGAACAACTCAAAGAACTGGAGCACTAAGAATAAAACTGAAGAAAGAAGAACAAATTTCTGATGTCAAAAAACACCCAGAGACCAATTTTCATCCAAATATCGACCTTAGTTCTTGGTTCAGAAATTATTTGGAAAGAATCGAAATAAAAATGAAGCTTCTACACCCTGTATGTTCGAAACTAAACATTTTAGGACATATATTTATACAAACTTTTTCAATTATTTGTATCTGCAGACTATGCTGCTAAGTTTCCCAAGAACAATTCGTACCATCCTGTACTTTAGAACAAATTGGGCAAAGGATATGAATAATCAAAAGAAGTGAAAAAACACATCAGTAGATTCAAGCTAAGAAACAATGGCGAATGCAGATTCTGTGGGGAAAATTATGGAACGTCAGAACACCTCATCACTGAATGCGCCGAGTAGAGATGGGCGGTTATTGGTAAAAAACCGGTTATAGGTTAACCGGAATTATCTTTAAAAAATAATAACTTGACAAAATTAACCGACACAAATTAACCGGTTATTCAAATAACCTAACCTAGCAAAACTAAATATTTAGTTTTCCTATAGGTTTACTTACCTCTACACTCCATAGGTCTACTTCAAATATAGATAATAAACTTAGTTAAATCGCATGATTAAATAGAGATTGTAGCAATGTAAGTATGTATATTATGTACAAAATGAATTTAAATAAAAATGCTAACCTCACTTTTTTGAGTAGACATGGATATGATATTAAAACTAGTAATTAATTAACGTTCAAATAAACCACACAACTCACAAATTCTACAATCTATAACCAAGTTATTTTAATCAAATACCAAAGAAAAATAAGGAGACTGAATGAATAAATAATGAAAGGTTATCTTCATTCATTACTTGAACTTCAATTTTGTATTCTTAGTCTAAGCTTCAAGAGAGACTTCAAACTACAAATAAAATATATTTACGGTGAAACGTGGGTGAAACTGGGCGAAACCATGGAAAACTTTTTGAATAACCGTTGAAAATCCGTTAAAGTCGGTTAAAATTTAAATATAGAATTTGGAGAATCTATTTGAAGTTAGGTTCGTATCACTTGGCTAGCTGGTGGTAGTAGTCTATGGCATTAACACTTTGTTTTACGGCCTGACCTGTCAGGGCCACTCGGCCGTTGTTTTAATTATTATCATCAGGGTTGGCCTGATGCCTGATTTAATGTTGACATTTGATGTTTGATGTCATATATTTTCGTTTTGGGAGCGGGAGCGGGATCTCCCGTTATCGTCGTAATATCGGGAAGATCCGTGCCGTTCGCTTCTTCGAAATTTACGATTCAAACAGCTAATATTTAATTGTTACTTGTTTTAAACAAGTACGATTTTTTAAAAAATAACCGGCTATAGGTTATTGAACGTAATGCAAGGTTATTAGGTTAATTGGTGAAAAAAAATGTAATATGTTATGGTCTTGAAATAAAACTATACTAGTTAGTAGTATTCCGTGTTACCAAATAACAATAAAAGGGAGTTACAACAATTAGAAAATGTGCAGATATATTCGTGCCTACGTGACCAACTAGTATCTAGCTACAGATGACTGTTTTGTGTCTATTGTCAACTAGAGAGCTACTGCACTTAAATGATAGGGACATGTCGCCCTCTTATCATACATCTCCCCCATCATAAATCTAGTTTTTGAGGTTTTCTTACAACCCTACCAGATCTTGTTTTAGGAATCAGCTGTTTAGTTATACTAGGACATTTATCAAGTTCAATTTCTAGATCAGCTTCAGGTAATCCTTCCACAAGTTCTGCTGGTTGTTCGACATTCTTTAAATTACTATTACTAGTAGAGCATTCATAAAGAGGTGGAACATTAGGAACAAACTTATTTGTGCTTTCCTTTAAATCGATTCTATTTCTTCTAACAACATTATTTTCACTATCTTTGATTAAATACGATCTTGGAGTGGAGTGCTCACAAATAACTTGACCTGGTTCCCACTTCTTCTTTACATGATTATATACATTAATATCTGCATTAGGACAAATCGGTTTTAAATCTTTAGCCTGTCTATTGTAATATTTCTTATAACAATTTTGCCTTTCTTGTAGTTTTTCATAAACATTTTGACACAATTTTGGTTTTAAAAATTCATTATTACTAGGTAATTTAGTTTTACAATTACGGCTCATAAGTAATTGTGCAGGACTATAATCAATATATTTGAGAGGGGAGTTCCGATACTGTAACAATGCTATATCAAGGCCATCACTTTTGCCTTCGCTTTTTTTAATTATATTTTTCGCAATACCTACTCCTCTTTCAGCAAGACCGTTTGAGCGAGGATAATTAGGACTTCTTGTTACAACTTCAAAATTCCACTCTCTAGCAAATGATTTAAATTCACAACTGTTAAAAGGAACATTATCAGAAATTACACAATCTGGCGAACCATGAGTAGAAAATACTCTTCTTAAAACTAAAATTACAGATTTTGCGGATTTGTCTTTAATAGGTAATACTTCAAGCCAATTAGAGAATGAATCAAATGCTATTAGAAAACTCTGATTATTAAAAGTAAAAATATCTAAGCCAATTCTTTCCCACGGTCGACTTGAAATAGGATACAGCATTAATGTTTCTTTCTGATGTCGTTTAGCATAAGTTTCACAAATTCTACAATCTTTTATAAATGATTCAATATCATAAGTCATTCTAGGCCAATAAAATATTTGACGTGCTCGCGATTTTGTTTTTTCGATACCAAAATGACCTTCATGTAATAATTTTAGCATTTCTTTACGAAGTTCTTGAGGAACAACTATTTTGTTGTCTAAAAATAATAAACTATCTGAAACAAAAAGTTTGTCTCTTAAATGAAAATACTTCCAAATATTTAGAGGAACTTTCTTTTTCTGTTCTGGCCATGTATTTTCACAATATTTGATTACTAACTGTAGGTCTTTATCATTACTTAAAGCATTTTTAAACTGACATTTCCTAGTTTCAGACATAGGAAGATACTTATTAATACAGTGTATAACATAATCAAATTCTCTGTCTGATTTTAATCCTGTATCAAGAAGAAAAGCACGTGATAGGGTATCTGCGATAAACAAATATTTACCTGGCTTATATGACACACTTAATTTATAATTTAATAAACGTAAACGCATTCTTTGTAATCTTGGTGTTATTGATGCCAAATCTTTACAAAAAATTGCTTCTAGAGGCTTATGATCAGTGTTGACTTTTACGTCCAACCATAAACAAAAAAATGAAATTTCTGTATACTAAAAACAATTGCCAACATTTCTTTTTCAATCTGGGCATATTTTTTCTCAGCTGAACTCAAGCTTCTAGACGCAAATGCAATAGGGTGTCCATCTTGGAGTAAACAGGCTCCTAACCCATCTTTAGATGCATCAGTCTCAATTTCTACATTTTTACTTGGATCAAAGAATGACAATATTGGAGCTGATGTTAAAAGGTGTTTTAACTCATTTAATGATTTCTCATGAATATCTAGCCAGTTAAACTCATTTTCAATTTTAGTTAAATCTCTTAAGGAGGAAGTAATTTTAGACATATTAGGCACAAACTTGCCTAAAAACTTGGCCATTCCTAAAATTCTTAATAAGTCTGATTTACTTTCTGGCCTTGGCAATTTTAATATAGCTTCTACATAATTTTGATTTAATTTTATGCCATCTTTAGAATAAATTTGACCCATAAATTTAACCGATTTACACTTAAACTGTATTTTATTTCTATTAAATTTAATACCATAACTGAGAGCTCTTTCCAATACCAAGTGCAAATTTTTATCATGCTCTTTCTCATTTTTTCCTGTGACAATTATATCATCAAAATATAATCCAATACCATCAATGTCACCAAATATTTCATAATTTTTCTTTTGAAACACTTCTGGTGCGGAGCACAATCCAAAAGGTAAACGACAATATTTGTACCTACCAAATGGAGTAGCAAAAGTGCAATAATCTGAACTTTCTTCATCTATCTTTACTTGTAGATATCCATCTTTCATATCTAACACAGTAAAAAACTCTCTGTTACATAAGGTAGCAGCGATTTCATCTGCAGTTGGGATTGAAAAATACTCTCTTTGAATTGCTTTATTTAAATACTTAGGATCTAAACAAAGACGCAAATCACCATTTGTTTTTTCCACAATCACAAGTGCATTCACCCACTCAGTAGGCTTATCAACTTTACAAATGACACCTTGTTTCTCAAGCTCATTTAACTTACTTTTTAGTCTATCTCGTAAAATATGAGGAATCCTTCTGAGCGGTTGCACATGCGGTACAAAATCTTTCTTTAATGTAATATGATGTTCTGTTGGATATTTACCCAACCCATTAAAAACACTAGGATATTTATTTACTATATCATCAAGAGATCTAAAATATACATTATCAAGAGATTTACAATTAACATTTATACTAGCTACTTTCTTTATTAATTTTAAATCTACACAAGCCTGAAGTCCAAGTAAAGGTAATTGATCAAGTGTATCTACTACAATAAATAAAACTTGAGCCACATTCTCACCAACTTTACAGTCTAATAAAATTTCACCTTGTGGTTTAATTCTGAACTTATTATCACCATATGATACAAGGGTAACTCCAGTTTTATTTATTTTATCTTTCAGTTTCAATTTTTCAATCAAGTTAAGTGATAATACACTCACTTCAGCACCTGTATCTAACTTGAACTCGACTAACTGATTATTAACACATACCTCCTGCTTCCAACATAAGTTTGCTTTTACGGACCCGATTGACTGTATACCATCAACAAAATACTCATCACTTGTGTCATCATCTTCAGTATTCACCTTGCAACTACATGCTTCAACTTCATGAACTTTTTTCTCCTTGGTTTTGTTGTTTCTTTCTGGTCTGACTTCTTTTTTCCTACACACAGCAGCAAAATGATTCCGACCTTGGCATTTTGCACATGTTTTCCCATATGCAGGACATTTACCAGACTTGCCATGTTTGTACCCACAAAAGTTACATGGTTTCTTATTGTTTTCTTGATCACTATTTTTCTGTACAGCATCCACTTGACTTTCATTTCTTAATATTTTTGACTGCGATTTACTTGACTCGGTTGCTCTGCAAACATCTACTGCTTTTTCTAAAGTAAGTTTTGGTTCTCGTAACAATCTCTCTTGTATTACTTTGTCCAGTATTCCCATTACAATTCTGTCCCTTATCATGTCATCATGATCCTTGTATTGTGTTGTCTTAATAGCTTTTCTTAATTCTGTTAAGAAATTATCAAAATTCTGACCTTCTTTTTGGCATATACTGTTGAATTTGTACCTCTCAAACGTGATATTTGTTTTTGGTGAACAGTATTCATGAAACTTCTCTCTGATTTTATCTAACTTTTCTCGTCTCCATTTTCAAAACTGAAACTATTAAATAATTCTAGTCCTTCGTCACCTATCAGGTTTAAAAAGACTGCCACTTTCTTATCTTCAGATTTCGACTCTAGATCTGTCGCTGTTGAAAATATATCAAATTTTTGGCTGAATCTCTTCCAGTTCTCTGCAACATTTCCATCTAAGACTAGGGGTTCTGGGGGTTTGAACAAGTTTTCCATTTTTTTTTTACAATTTTCTTCTTAATTGTTTTTCTAGCGGAATTTTTACCCGTACCAGCCTGACACCATGTAATATGTTATGGTCTTGAAATAAAACTATACTAGTTAGTAGTATTCCGTGTTACCAAATAACAATAAAAGGGAGTTACAACAATTAGAAAATGTGCAGATATATTCGTGCCTACGTGACCAACTAGTATCTAGCTACAGATGACTGTTTTGTGTCTATTGTCAACTAGAGAGCTACTGCACTTAAATGATAGGGACATGTCGCCTCTTATCATACAAAAAAACTACCTTTAAATAACCGGTTATTTTAGAGGAAAATACCGGTTATTCAAAAAACCGGTTACTTTTGCCCATCTCTAGCGCCAAGACGACAACCATTCGTGCCATGAACTTTGCAACAACTGACATGGAGAACACGGAGATGGAGAACTAACCTCTGTAGAATCGTCTCACATACTAGCTCTAAAGTTAGAGTCAAAGCCCTGAGACTGTATCATTATTATGAGCAATAGCTCAAAATATGGAGACACAATAGTTTATGTAATAAAAGTTTGTTTTAATATACGTGGTTTGTATTTACGGGGTCTTTTCAAGGAACGTAACCACCGCGTAAAACGAGAGACTTCTGTATTCTGCTTTTAATAATTCTTAAAAAAAACAGTTTGTGTGAGAGAAAGCCATCGCAGCTTGCTACACATCGTTCTTTTTGCACAGATTGGAAATAAACAGCGCCAAAAAAGAGACAACATTCTTCGGATGTAAGAAATACTTTGCTAAAAATGATCGATCGTATATGAAAGCGACCTTGATGCAGATGATGGGCACCTTCAATAATTAATGAAAGAATTATTATTTATGAGCTTTCCATGTTTGCTAATTCACTCTTTCAAAGAGAAATACCAACAAAAATAGTAATTTATTAAACTGGGTAAATGGAAATGCAAAAAATAGCCGTTTAATTCAATTTCTTCTAATCGACACCTGCACAAAATTAATGATAGTATGTCAGTTAAGTGGAATACCTGTTTGTAAACGCTTTATTTTTTACATTTTAGTGTTAATGTTTGACAATTTTTAATGGTAGTTGTTAATAAATATCTGAAGGTTTTGTTTCAAAACGTCACTTTATTAGATATAGTATCGCGAAACTTTGGCAGAATTTATTATAAAAAAATTGTCTGTGCGCTACTTTGAATAAGAAGACTAAGGAAGGAGCATATCATAAATCTTAGGTACACCGCGATAGGCCTCAAATATGGCCGACTTAAATTCCGGTTTTTTGTAAAACTATGATGTATGGTAGACGTGGGGAAGACTCAATAATTTGTTGTTTTATTTTACGTTGTGAATAAATGTTGGTAGTTATTAAAATTGTTATAAAAATATATAATTCTAATAAAAATAGATAAGTTATAATAAGTATTTATTAACACAAACATCCGATACGCTAC
The DNA here is from genome assembly GCF_002938485.1 of Sitophilus oryzae. Lineage (NCBI taxonomy): Eukaryota > Metazoa > Arthropoda > Insecta > Coleoptera > Curculionidae > Sitophilus > Sitophilus oryzae. The sequence goes on along the minus strand of NW_022147289.1, from coordinate 2,045,134 downwards.
TGAAGCAGGTAAGTCAAATTAACGTATCTAAATTCTTTGACATCTAATCTTTGACAAGTAATAAATAAAAGCTAAAATGCAAGAAAATATATAATTTAGTTAATTTAAGTGAATTTCATAAATGATTGGTTTACTACACGTATGTATATTATATAGTCACTTACTAGCGAAAAGTTGTTCCATTATTTCACTCAATTTTTTTGCCGAGATCTACCGCACGCTACACAACCAACTATTTTAGAGTCTTTTCGATAAATCGCGATAGTGTCACTGTTAATTTAAGTTCTGCCACAATTTCCATCTAGATTTACTACCTTTATACAACTATCAGTAGTAGAATAAATAATAAATAACATAAAATAAGCTCCGTAAAGACTGACAAATCCACAAAATTTCAAATCAAATTCAAATGTGTCAAATGAATCGTCAAACAGAACTGTCAAAGATCCCCACCCTAGAGAGCTTTTATGGTGGCTTTTCCGCCCACCATGCATGAATACATGGATAGCATTATGCTCCTTCCTTAGTCTTCTTATTCAAAGGTGCGCTACCTGCGCATATTTGAAGTGAAAGATTTGAAGGATTTATATTTTTTGATTTGAAGGATTTATATTTTTTGATGAATGCTTTTTATAAACTTTAAAAATTAGAGCTAATATAAAACCGTATAGTATTGTAGCTCTCTCTATAATTTTATAATGTTTTTTTATTTTTATTAAGAAACGATAATTCTATCACCCGGCCGGATAGCCCTAACAGCTGTGCCTATTAAACCAAAAGACTACTACTTCTATATCTCTGACTACTACTAACTGCTACTAACCAACAATTTCTTTTGTATGATCTGTGGTCTGATTTGGTTTAAATGCTTTGTTCATTATTCATGTTGGGGATTTACTTTTAAATTAATGTTATCCAGTAAACTCATAGAATATGTATTTCTTTTGCATAATCAAAATTGTCACTCTAAATTTTACATAACCTAATTGTTACTCTAAATCGCTGTCTTTTTTAGACAAATGTCAATTGTCTTGTCATTATTCAATTCATTATTCGAACTCTCCGAAAGTTGTTAACAAAAGTTTCATCTTAAAATAAAATGTTAATCAATCACAATTGTTTATCTTCATCACTTATCGGATTAATAATACAGAAATTACAGCTCATTACAAACAATTCATTATTTATAGTAATTTGCAGTAACTTTATTAAATTAACTAGCGTGTACCAGCGACTTCGTTCGCGTCGAATTATTCATTTGTAATGGTGATGATAAGGCAAAGCAAGAATTTCCATTAACATACAAATTGGATAAAATTTTCTCACATTTATGTCAGCATGAGAAAAAACAATATGGCGATATTATTATATAACTTGGTAATATTTGAGGGGTAGTTTTATCTCGTTGGAATTTGACTTTCGAAAAATTCGTTTGCCAAAAATTTAGCAGAATCGTGGTTAAGAAATTACCCAACTTTTTGGAACACCCTGTATGATTTTTAAAAAATTTCAAAATATGAAAAAAAAACAAATAAATTAAGGTTGTCCAAGTGTTTTCCCGAAGTTAGTTTTTTAAATAACAAATATTGTAATATTTGAGGGGCGTTTTCACCCTCTTGGAATTTGAGATTCGAGAAACCCCTCCATATCGAACCTCTACACTCCACAGTCAATCCGTTTGCCAAAAAAACAGCTTTAAACGTCAAGCAGTTTAAGCAGAATCGTGATTACTCAATGGTCATATTTTATGAAACACCCTGTATAAATTTATAAAAAAATCTTAAAATATGTAAAACAACAAAATAAAATATACTTGTTTAAGAGTTTTTCCGAAAAACTTGCCGGTTTTTAAATAAAAAATATTCTAATATTTGAGGGGTGGTTTCACCCCCTTAGAATTCGAGTTTCGAAAAATCCCTTCTTATCGAACCTCTACACCCTAAAGTCAATCCGTTTTCCAAAAATCAGCTTGTTACGTCAAGCGCTTTAAGCAGGATCGTGATTAATCAATGACCAGATTTTTCGAAACACCCTGTATACATTTTTAAAAAATCTTAAAATATGTAAAGAAACAAAATAAAATATACGTGTTTAAGCGTTTTTTCGAAAACTTGACCGTTTTTTAAATAAAAAATATTGTAATATTTGAGGGGTGGTTTCACCCTCTTGGAACTGGAATTTCGAAAAATCCCGTCTTATCGAACCTCTACACCCTAGAATCAACCTGTATGCCAAAACTGAGCTTCTTACGTTGAGTGATTTAAGCAGGATCGTGATTAATCAGTATACTTACTGCTTACTGTTACTACTTTTTCTCTCGCTAGCTGATAGATAGTATATGATTCTTTCCTGCTTTCATATTACAATTATTCTAGCACGTTATATACTTTTTTTATGCTGAAATTTAATAGAATCTACAGTAACTTGAAGACGCTCAAGATGTTTTCCTTCTTCTTCACAGAGGATGTGATTAGAAGAATGGAAATACAAATCGACTTGAGAACGGATGTAGACGTTCTTTTGTTCGTCGTGCGGCAGGAAAGCCGTCAATGAATGGACGAATACCGGTGGTCGTCTATTGTTTTAAGGCCAGTGACGTGCGGCAGTAGGTTCCGAATTAAATTAAACAACCGATATGTATGTAGCGTTTTTTAAACAACCACCACTGCGAACGGCAGCTTTTCATCGGAGAGCAGTCGTGGATAAGGTATTTCACTGGAAAGAAAACTAATTAATAACAATAAACAAAAAATAGATATTGGGCGCCAGGCATGTACAGAGAAAGAAAACACAGTTGTATATTACTTAAAACTAATGACTATATTCATTCATGATGTTCGTTGCTGATACATGACATTGTAGAGTTCTAGTGAATATGTAGTGGTTATATGTCAAAAGAAAGTGGTGGTAAGAGTTGTACTAAATATCTATGAAAACGACTATGATAAAATACAAGAAATGTGTAAAGTTTAAAGAAATGTATGAAATGTAGCATTACTTTAATTAATTTGATATATTTTATATGATGTTAGAGTGCAATAATGATATCTATAAAAATGTAATACTATTACAAGACATAATGCAATGAAACCTAAGATCTAAATTATATTTTAACTACTAAATCGACATGAATGTTCTTAACAATCTAACCACTCAACATAGTCTATACGATATTATTTAAGATGTACATTATTGTTTAAGACTGTAAATGTTTTAAATGTTAAATGCAAAACTATAACTTAAATCTACACTTAGCTGTTCTTTATGCAATCCTGCTTAAAACAGTAACATCATGAGGTGGTCTCGCATTTCTCTGTACTCAGCCATCCAACACAACCAAAGGGGCCAGAATGAGGACACCATGACTAACTAGCTTATAGCTGGGAACGAAGCAGCATGGGACTCAAGCTACATCCACGCTGTGGCACTTATATGTAGGAAAAAAATCATTCTTACTGGGGACACTCGTCCACAGGACATCTGTACATAAGATAATGTCTGTACATAAGACACTATCCGTACCTTGGAAATAATTCGTATCTTGGACCCTCGAAATACTTCCGAGGGCTCAATAAATAATAAACAACATGTCCTTTCTTCCATGTGACATTCTGGAGGACAAAAGAAAAGGGACGCCAACGTGCCAGCAAAATACAATTACAAGTTAGGTTGGGACGTCCGCAACTCTACCCTGTAGCTTCGAAATAGCAGCTGATTCAAATTATACAGCAAGACTTAAATAATCACCATTTCCAAAAGCTGGGATACAACAGAGCGTGAAAACAAAGTGAGGTTAAGCACGGAGACAGTTGACAGAAGCGATGTTGACAGCGCCTCCTCAGAGCAATAACAGGGTTGTGTCGAACGATAACAGGGTTGGCGACTAGGGAACGTAAAAATTACGCGTCAAATAAACTATCCGGCCTGAACTAGAGGGAATCCGGTGATGATAGGCCCAGACATCATATATTATATATAAAAAAGACATGTAACGAACTAAAAACGTTACATGTATGTATATCGGTTTCAACGGTAGTTCTGTGGTTGTATCGGTTTTCTTTGGAATATGCATGGGTGTATTTTTTATTGACACAAAAACGTGCTACATCCAAAATGGAATTGCATTTTAATTCATTTAACATTATCTTGTCTACTTTAGTACCTACTACGTAAGTAGGTGTTCGTATTTGAATTATTCAATTAGTATATTTTAAATACTATTGTTTTTATGATTATAATACTCCAATTTATAGTGATATTACGTAGGTTTTTTTATTTACAACGGGATTACGTATATTTACATATCTAAGGTATGCCGTAATTATTTTAATACTACTTTTGAAGTATTTTGAATTATCCATATTTTTTTGCTAATTTAGAACAGGAATTGTTATAACTGTATTATTTTTCTAACCGTTTTTATCCACCTACTCTGGGTGCCAGCCGACTAAGAATTTTCTCAGGAGCGTGATTTAAGTAAGAACAATCTTCGAATTGTCAGGGTTTTTTAACAAAACATTGTGTCCTCAATGAACACCCCAGTTGTTGAAGCTAAGAAACAACGGCGAATGCAGATTCTGTTGGGAAATAGAGAAACACTAGAACACTTCATCACTGAGTGTGGCGAGAAGACAAACATTCGTGCCATAAATTTTGGTACGACTGATATCGGAGATGGAGAACTAACCTCTGTAAAACCGTCTCAGATTTTGACATTTTTCAAAGGCCTGAGATGGTATGATGAGTTATAACTCAAGAAAGGGGGAACATAATGGATCTATAAGGTCGCGGAGATTAATCTACCCCCAATCTACAGTCTACGATAATTTGCACGTAAATCTGCGTACCTAGATTTAATTCGGTCAGATTGACTTAGGGTGTATTCCGTTGCTTACCTTGGTTATGGTTTTATATCCCGTTTCTATCAGTTTCCTGAAAGTTTTCTTATTACGGAACACGGTTCCTGAAAAATTCGGTTATAGCTGTCACCATAGATAAAAGACTTATACTATTAAATAGATAGGCAACTTATAATACATTTCAATTTTATTATACAAGGGCGCCTCTGGTAGTCGGAGGAAGAAATACTAATGGAAGAGAGAGGTGCGGGGAAGGGGGGTTGTTTTAGTTAATTTAAAATAAATTTAGACATACATGCAAGAACACTTTGTGTGCTTTTAATTAGGTCGAACATATTATAAACGATAAATCAACTTAATTAAAAGCATACAAAGTGTTCTTATGTCGGATATTAATTAAAAATATATTAAAAGACTAGAAATAGTATATATTAAGTTGTTACAGTTATAATTTAATCTTTGGCGGTTTTTCAGCAAATAGCAGGCAGTTTTACATAATTTTCCTCCCTTTGAAGTGAATTGGAAACGGCTATATAATTTTGGTGTAGGCAAGATTCCCAGTTTGTTTCCGTTTGAGACCTGAAATAATAAAAACAAATTAAATTAGATGTAATCATCTGCTGATCATGCTAATATAACACAACGCGCGTCCTTAATTCCTTACATGCACCGTAAAAAAATTAAATAACTGCTCTGCAAGTAGCATTTATTAGCAGTACTAATTTAAAAAATCTATAACTGTAAGACTGTAAGTAGATATGTTTAATTTACTTACCATTGTATCCTTCGGAAACCAGGTGTACAACAATTAAACTCTATGATAAAAAATAATTAAGAGTCTATACAAAACACAAATTGTCCAACCATTTTTAAAAAACATTGTCTAAAACAGAATACTGGCAAAAACTCTCAAGGAATTTAATTTTACAATAATTCGACAAATCAAAACGAAATCAAACCGTAAAATCACAACAAAAGCGTCTGTGAGTGACAGTTAAAAATCAAATTTTATTATTGTCAGATATTGACATTTGCATTGTTAATATTGATAGTTTTAATATTTTGCGCCTCTGCATCTTGGAGGAAAAACTATTTTTAATGAACCGTCATTTCCATTTAAGTTTCTCAGCCATGGCTGTCACCAAACTAACCAACGCGAGAAGGCTGGTTTTTCTGGTTTTGTTTGTCAATTAATGTCATTTATGTGACAGAAATCAAGCAAATATTGGAAGTTCGAGTGAAATTCTCATTTAATTTCTAAAATTTTTAATAATATTTTGTATTTACTGCCAAAAACAATGAAGGTAGGCAGTAAAGGTCAATAAACTTCATTAACTAAATAGAATGATTTTTTAGGACCATTTAAACTTATGATAAAGCCATTGTTTCTTAAAGTCAGGAACATTTAAAGAAAACATGAAAAACAAGACAACAAGCAAACGTTTCGTATAAGGAAAAAAAAAGATATTTATAGTATAAAAAATTAATTTATTTAACAAAATTTAATTAAAAATGTGACAAAATAGTTACCTTTCTATTGGTTCTATCGGACTTTTTTCGACTATATAAATCTTTATTTGTAATAAAGAAAATATATCAAACAGCCTCTGAGAAATGTTTTCAACTCAAAATGCCTTTAATTATGTTTGACTACATCGTTAAAAAGGGTCTTCAAATACATCAATGTGATATTTGTCTAAAATTTGCAAAAGAATCCGAATCTCTGGATAACTCGAAATTATTTACCCATTTAAAAGCCTTTGATCATGAAAGTGGAAAAATTTGTTCATTTTATTTACAGGCTGGAAAAATTATTTATATTAAATTTTGATGAGTTTTGCACCGAAGAAAACATTCAGAGGCTGTTTGATATAATGAAAACTATAGAATTTGACCACCCATGTGAGAAATTTCCTCTTATTTACATCATTAAATTATTTATTAGATTGAAAATATTTTATGCATTGAAGTTTACAAAAAATAAAGATTTATATAGTCGAAAAAAGTCCGATAGAACCAAAAGAAATGTAACTATTTTGTCACATCTTTAATTAAATTTTGTTATATATATATAAATTAATTTTTTATACTATAAATATCTTTTTTTTCCTAATCTCCTACGAGCTGATATAATATGACGAGCAATCTATTAAATTACTGTGAGATTATACAGGAAAGTCCACAGACTTCGAGACATAGGAAAATCAAGTCCATTTAGCGTGTGTCCAAATTTTGACAAGTTTTCAAAAATGACAGTTTTGTTTAGACTGACGTTTAATTTCACCTGACTTCTCGGTGAATGATTTCTTTTTATGGGGGTACATAAAATCTAAAATTTACGGCCATGAAGAAATTCAAAACTTGGAGCAGTTAAGGCAGAAAATATTTAATGCCTTTGACACTGTCACCCCTGATATGTTATCCAATGTGTTTGCTTATGCTTTTGGTTTTTAAATGGTACATTAAAAATGCATAAAAGATAAATGATATAATAGAGGTATTGAAATTTAGTAAACGTGAACATTTGACGATTCCAGTATTTTACCAAACCGATATTTTTTAGGAACTGCTCTTTACCGTAGTTTACCGGTCTGGTTCGCCTGGTTTTGCAACGGAATACAGGCTTAAATAACGATAAATACTGTCACTCAAAAACAAGCAAAGATGACAAGCTGGTATAGAATAACCTGTGGTTTATACAAAGTTTATACCAGTATTTCTGGAATGTAATTCTCACTAGTAAAGTCAGGTAATTTTAAATTGAAAATAACCGTTTAAAAAACATGACAACACTCATTATTTCAGGAATCTACTTGGACTTAGTTGTTATAGGTTCAAAATTGTTAAATATAAAATATTATTGTTTTCTAGTAATATTTTTTTGTCTATTTGATTACAAGAAAGGTTTTCTGAATGACGTTGCAAATGAGAAAATAAAATAATTTTTACCTTGAACTTCTAAGGCAGTCATTGCCAAGGTAATCCGATCTATGTATCGAGAAATGAAGCCACAATAATGAATCAATTTGTGTATTTCTGATGAAATGTGTAAATATTACATTACTCAAAAAAAAAAAAATAAACATACAGTGTCTTCTGAATACTAAAAAATAAAAAGAGCAAAGGAACAAATAACTTCTCTTTCTTTTTGATTGGTTAAATAACATAATCTATAATACAGAATATAATATGTGTGAAATTATACAGGGTGTTTCAAAAACCATGTGCCATCTCTCGTGGAGAGATTCCTCACGTAAAAATAAGATTTATTTTTCATATCAACACATGTCCGATTCTGCTTTGTTTCGTAGCTACAAGGTTTTAAAATCTTAATATTTTTTCGATTTATTATAATTTTCTTCTTCATATTTATTTTTCACTTCTCTCTTCTTATTTTGTCGAATTCAGCCTCCTTGATGAGATAAACGCAATTTTATTACTTTTTGTCGCCTTGCTCTGGACCCGGCATAAGATTTTTCCAATAAAATATACAAATATATTCGCTTTAAAAAAATCAAATACTAAAATTTACAGGGTGGGTCAAATTCGACACTTTTCAATGGAAACACCCTTTTCTATAGGAGATAGACGAAAACTAATATCGGTGTCTGGAGCTCAATTTTCATTAAAAACATGATGGAGAAAACCGCACATCAATATATGTTACCTTTTCGGAGTTACGGGGTGTTTTTCAAAAATGTGCATTTTTAACAAATCGCTGTAACTTTTTTACTATGGAAAATTTTTTATTTCTATGAAAACATTTCCGAAGCACCTTTTTACGTAGAATTTAATTGTTTTAGTATAATTTTTTTAAAATTAATAATTTAAGAGTTATCAACAGAAAAATTGATTTTTTATATGGGACACCCTGTATATTTATAATTTATTGAAAAGAATTTAAAATTACCTTTCCAAAAATATAACACACTTGATATTTCGCTCGATTCCTCTTCGAGATATATAGAGTATATAAAAATTCGCCCGCTTTAAATAAGTAGGCTTTGAACGGCACCGACTGTAATGCAAAAAATTCTAGCTGTGAGCATCAATTAAAAAACGAAAATAATATTTGCTATGAGAGATGCAGAATTTTATAACAATTTAAAATATATTTAACCAACATCAACACATTTAAACTATATCTCATAACAATAAAAATAAATAGCAAACCAGGTCATGAGATTTTGCTACAGGTGTTCGACATATCGACCGTCTTCTGTTATGGACAGACGGGGCAGTTTTTGAACATTTCTCGCGGAATTCATTAACTCCAGTGTGGGTGAAAGATACCCTCTCATAACTGCTAAGTATTTCTAATTCTTGTCTAGATTATACAGAAGAATAAGGAACCTTTATTCTTCCGCAAATATATCCATAGGATTAGATCCATGGGCACTAAGTCAGGCGGCCTCGACGGCCAACGGCTGGGTTCTTGGTCAGCTATTCAATTATTCTTGAAATTGGCTGCAGAAATTTGCTGATAACTTTAGCGTTCAGAAGCGGTGCGTCGTCTTGCTGGAAAAATATGTTTTCGAGTTCCATTAAGGGCATATCATCAATGAGGGGTCCAAAGCCTACTAGTTAAAAGTGGCGAACTTTTGAAAAATCTGTATTTCGAAGGGCATTATAACAAAATATCAAGTATGCTATATTTTTGGAAAGGTAATTTTAAATTGTTTCCAGCTAATTAAAAATATATAGGGTTGTCCCATATAAAAATCAAATTTTCTGTTGATAATTCTTAAATTATTAATTTTAAAAAATTATACTTAAACCATTAAATTCTACGTAAAAAGGTGCTTTGGAAATGTTTGCATAAAAATACAAAATTTTCCATGGCAAAAAAGTTACAGCGATTTGTTAAAAATGCATATTTTTGAAAAACACCCCGTAACTCCGAAACGATAACAGATATCGATGTGCGGTTTTCACCATCATGTTTTTGACAAAAATTGAGCTCCAGACACAGATATTAGTTTTTGTCTATCTCTTATAGAAAAGGGTGTTTCCATTTAAAAGCGTCGAATTTGACCCACCCTGTACATGTCGCGTCATCGAGCACTTAAAAATCTCATCGCTGTCAATGTTTTCCGTTTTATCTTTTGATATTTCCTGCAGCCATATAACAGTGCTGGGCGTATCCAATTGCCCGACGGAAAATAGCAGCCATAAAAGCCATTATGCTTTGAGTTTGCCTCGTCATGTTTACGAAAGAAAACACGATTGCTAACAAAATAGCGTAAAGTGCACCCAGGGCATAGTTTAATATGATTCTTGAAGGAATATCTGATTTAAATGACTATCTACAGATATTAATTATGTTAGATCTAATAAGGCTTTCTTGTTGAATATCTGTTGCTGTTTATTCAAACTGTGGCTGCCAAGAATCCAATATTTTTACGCATAAGTTTATTTTCCTGCAACCAAACCAAACCAAACCAATTTTCCTTTTTTCGTCTAGTCTGAATTGTGTAAAAGAAAAAAGAATCATATAGAAGAAAATTTCTTGATGCAATATTTTCTTTACTATTCAATAGCTAATAAAAAAATACCAATTTTTAATGTACCAATACATGTTTAAATGGCTGTTAGAAAAGACAAATGTAAACCTAAATTAGATCATTTAAAAATATTCATAACTTTTAATGAGTTACCTACCGGGTGCGTCTCAAAAGTGGCTCACCTCTATAACTTTTTTATTTTTTCAGATAAAAAAAAATTTGGTATGTTAGTATACGACATAAACTAGGATTTATCTATCTCATTTTCAAATGAAACGAGGGTGGGAGCATATTTAAAAAAAGCATTTTTTACGAATAATTTGGTATCACACACTTGGTATTTCGCTGAGCCACTTTTGAGACGCACCCGGTATATTAGTGCGATAGCCTGGCAAATGTGCGATTCTTTGTGTTAGGCCATGGATAAGCCATCAGCAAAGAGCTATTTGAAGCTTTCAGTATCCAGGTTATTAGACTTTGTAAAAAGAGCACTATTGGAGAATGTAATCTAGAAATAAAAAGATGAAATCTAATCTAAACACTTTAAAAAATCAAATCTATATGATTAATAATATCCTTAAAAGTATATGTGACGCGAATTTTATTTTTAAAAATGAATCGGAGGATCACATCAAACTGTCAAATTTTACAGCGTATTCATCAATATGTTTATTTACTTATTCAAGTGTGGGATCGTGTGGTTGATCAAAGTTTTCGGCTAGTTTGGGTATGATCACGTCATCGTACCTATTCGCTTTTGAAGTTATCCACCGTTTTATGTAATTTTACGTCGCATAATTATGTTTTATTGTCTTTGCGTGGAAGTCTCATTTAATTTAATAGGCGGAATTTAAATAATCTGATAAAAATATCTATTTTATTGGTCTATAAATCTTATTTGATATCTTTACATACATATTTGAAGTTTATTAAATGTTTCTGTAGATATTTAATATGTACTGATGAATTTAATGTGCCGTGTAATTTAAAAGTTTATATTCCTTTATTACATTATGAAGTATAATTATACCTATAGCAAAATTAGGAAAATTTGAGGAATTAGGAGTTCGGGAATCACTCAGTATACTATTATACATCTGTTATACATATACATTTAGATAGGGATAGTGTTGATAGTTACTCAACTCAATTATCAATTCGAACATATATTTATTTTTAAATATAGGCTGGTTACTTCAATTATGTGCAGGGTGCAAAAAATCAAGATTTTTCTGCACATGAAATGGCTAAACAAGACCTAAGAACAAGACACATCAATGCCATTCATAAACCTGGAGCTCTTTGCGGCGGCGCTGCGAAAGCAGTTACTAGTATGACCACAAAACACTGGGTAGTCAACAAAAATTGGTGGAAAAATTCACAAAGGCACAGATTAGCAAAAAGGTTCGTACTAGAACAATTGCCAAATTTTACAGACCTGATAAGCAAAGACAGAAAGACTGTCAAAGCTACAGATAAATCGATTTTTTCTTGATCGGCAACAGTGTACGAAATTATTATTAGTATCGACTACAGAAAACAGATATTTCCCGTGACAGTGACTGTGTCCAATTTAAAATCCGTTTTTGTCCCACTTAAATGGCGGGCTTTTCCTCCTCCAAAACAGATTAAAACGTAATAATACAACAGTTTATTACCGGCGGTGTTTACAGTTCGCTCCCAGGAAAATAAGATAACGTAGAGAGGTTCCAAAATAGAAAATACTTGTAGTTGCAACTGTCATAGTCAACTGCCATGTGTTCTGTCGTGTCTTCTTCAGATTGGCAAAATCTGCACACGGCTTTGTCCGCCAATCCTATAAGCTTTAGATGCCTCTTAAGATTATATTATGCTGTACTTTCGGGTCGCTCTGAGGGGTCGGGTAAAGCGGGTGTGTGGCCGAAGGAAATATATATTATATTTCAGAAATCTGCTTAATGCTTAGCCCGATCCTGTCAATCTATTTCTAGGCCGTTGCGTCACACTAGTTGATAATTGACTTCAATGGCACCCAGGGGCGGATTTACCCATACGCTATGTACGCTGTAGCGTAGGGCCCCGCAATTCCTGAGGGCCCCGCAGGGGCCCTTCTTTTCTTAAATTTATTTCATATAATATTATATTTATATAAAAAAAAACTTTTTACACTTTTTTTAGAAAAAGAAACACCTAGTTTGGTTGGGTGTCTGATAAGACTCCATGTCATTGCACAGGAAAGAAAAATAGATATTAGCAGTTAAGGGAAACTAAAAACCTCACCAAGTAAACAATCGAATTAAAAAATACAAACAAAATGAACAGGTCGGCTCTTTTGATACAAAGAGACCGCCTATAAATAAATATTTCTACAAAAATAAATATTAAACAATTTTCCCACGGAAGAAACTACTTGCCAGCCAATGATGGGTCAAAAAAATCACAATGAAAATGATCCTACTGCTGAAACAGAGGCCTCTGCCAATCTAGTATTTCCAAAGCAACCGAAAATAAAGAAAAATTGCAACATTGCGTCAAACCATTTGTTGAATTGGATACAACTTTTGAAAAGTATCAAGACTTAGCTTTATGGTCAGAGTGTATTGATAACGATTTGATTAAACTGTGTCTAGTTAAAAAATTTACATATTTTCAAAATTATGACCATAATAATAGATATCCTAAATCTGAAATTACATGTGAAAAGCACACAAGACGTTTTTCCAATAGTTGCTTTTCAAAGGCTCTGTGAAACGGACAACAGATAAAAAGAAAATGACTTTGTTACTCACCAATTAGGTGGAATGTTTTTTGTATTGCATGTAAACCGTTCTCAAATGTACAACCAAAGCTTAAAAACCGGACTTAACTTTTTAATAACGGATTGGTCTAATATTTTGCGAATACTGGATATGCACCAGGGAAAGCAATTCATCCTAAGATTTCAATTTTAACATGGTTTTTCAAGAAAGACCAATAAACATACTATTGACAGAGAGAACTAGAGGAGTAAACTAAAAAAGAAATACTACAACCCTATAACGAAAGGCTTTTTTGACATTCATACCCATAGAAAATCACACCTCAGAATACTTGTTTCAACAGATATCAGAATTTTTAAATATATGTGGTCTTTCTCTGCAAAATATTAGAGGACAGGCATACGACAATGCAGCCAACATGAGTGGTCGGTATAATGGAGTTCAGGCTCGGTTTAAGGCTATAAATAAATTTGCAGATTTTATACCTTGTTCAGCACATTCACTAAATCTGGTGGGGGTTGAAGCTGTAAAATTAATTCCAGAAGTCGACTATTTTGGTATCCAATTCCAATCGCTTTATGTATTTTCTCCCGCGTCACCCCATAGATGGAATATTGTATCAATAATAGCTAGCTAAGCTGCAATACAGTCTTAAATCTTTTAGTGTAACAAGATGAATTGTGCTCATTATGAGGCTGTTAGAGCACTTAAACTTGGATATGAAGATATTTTAAAACCTTAAAAGCATATTTACATGGATGAAACAGAGAAGAAAAACTGATTGCAGAAATGAAGCCAAATACAAAAAATGATTAAATTAGAATTTGCCATGTTAACATTGAATTTGGAAACAGGTTCTAGGAGTGCTTTAATAAGGTATCTACTAAAATTGCAATCACCCTGGTTTGGATATATACAAGGATACCATTTATTAAATGCTTTAAGAGCAGTTTTACAAGATATTAGAAATAAATCTGAGCTAGAAACTGATAAATCAGAAACAAATGCAAAAAGAATTAAGCGAATATGTCGAAAAGAATTTGCTGAATCTAAAAATGAATATTTACCTATACATATTTACGTACTTTTTATTTTTGTCTCATTTAAATTTTATTTTAGATTTTAATAAATTTTAAAAGAAAACGACAGTTTTATTTTACTTTTCAAAATAAAATTAGCAGTTACAAAGGGTGTTAAAGTTTGAAAAAAAAATATTATTATGTTTTTTTATAACTCGACTTAACGCGTAGGGGTCCCGAAAATTAAGTAGCGTAGGGCCCCATAAATTGTAAATCCGCCACTGATGGCACCTAAGATGGCACCGCATGCTTTTAGCGCTGCTAGAGCATGAACGTTATTAGCCTTAGGACTAATCTGTGATTACTTATTTCTCTGGGAGTTTATTCGAAGCTGTTTTTCTAATTCCTCGGTCGGAATCTCTTTGATCGCGCGGAAATCTCTTTCTCCGAAGCGCTATGTAGATTAGCAAAGTAATTTGCAAATAAAGTACGGATAATTATTTCTGTTTATACTTGACTGAAACATGGATAAGCGATTTAGCAGTTATCTTTGCTCATTTAATGTCTTAATAGAAAGAGTGCAGTTGTAAATATACAGTCCAAACATATTCCGAAAAAGTAGCAAAATAAGCGTTCGGCATTTAACGTTTTATGTAAAATTGGCTAGGTATTTTGACACAAATGAAGAAGGAAATTAAAGATAAAGGATTACACTATATCCATATTGTGGCACATTTTTAGACAACTTATTTATTTTTAAGATTTTAATGGTCAAACATCTACAAAACATTCCTTGTGTTTGGATTAAATTTTCTTGAAAATAAAGCCATAATTTAAAATTCCGTTGCAATACGGAAATAGATTGAAATTTTGTGATTACAATGATATACAGGGTGTTTCAAAACAAATGCGAAAAACTTTAAGGGGTGATTCCTTGTTCAAAATAAAGGGTAGTTTGCTTCATAAACGTTGGGTCAAAAGTCAACCATTAGGGAGATATTGCGGTACAAAAATGGCGGAAAAATAATGTTTTTATTTTTTATCTTGAAAACGAAAAGAGATAGACTAATAAAATTTTATGGAAGCATTACTGTTATGAAAATACACTTTCTGGTCATTTTTTTCACTTTTTAAAATGAGTGGAAGAGGTTAGGAATAAACTACCCCTATCATTCTTGTTAACGAAATTTAAAGAAAAATCTTATCAAACACATGCAAAAAATTAATTTCGATAGTTTAGTTTGTTTTAGAAACTTTTTTTATCTCTTGTATTTTTTGATAAAACTCACCGATCTGAAATTAAAAAATAAAATGTAAAACGCATTACATATCAGGGACAAAAAACATTTTCTGATAAAGAATCTAGTGAGTGGGCTGCTGTAATTTTTTAGGAAAAATCTAGTCGGCCGCTGTTACTTTTTAGGATGTTCCTAATATTATTTTATTTGACATTACTCTACTGCAATACATTATTATCTAGATGATTATTATTATCGTTATTATCACTAGATTCTTAATCTAAAAATGTTTTTGTCCTGACATGTAATGCTTTACATTTTATTTTTAATTCCCAATCGATGTTTTATCAAAAAAAATACAAGAAGGTAAAAGTTTCTAAACAAATTAAACTATCAAATTAATTTTTGCATGTGTTTCGATAAAGATTTTTCTTTAAAATTTCGTTAACAAAAATGATAAGGAATTGTTTGAAAACCCTTCCATTCATTTTAAAAAGTAAAAAAATACCTGAAAGTGTGTTTTCACTTAACAGTAATACTTTGCCAAAGAGTTTCAATAGTCTATCTCTTTTCGTTTCAAGATAAAATAATAAAAACATTATTTTCCATAATCTTTGTGCGATCTCCCCTAATGGTTGGCACAAGTACGTTTTATAAAACAAACTGCCTTTATTCTTTGAACAAGGAATCTAAAGACCCTTTCGCATTTCTGAAACACCTATATAATTGTAATGGTTTATAACAAATTGCTCGCTATTTTATGGCAAATGCTGAAGCTCTGCAAACCTTAATCAAAGCACGTGTGTTTGGAATTTTGGGTATAACTTAACACGACAGGATCAGGCTAAGTCTTAGGCAGATTTGTGAAATATAATATATATTTCCTTCAGCCACACACCCGCTTTACCCGACCCCTGATAGCAGGGGTGGATGGGCCATATGGGAAAACGGGAAAATTCCCGGTGGTCCGATGGCAAGATGGGCCGGTGGGCCGGTCCCGATCAGAGCTCAAAAAAGCTTTGATTAGCAAAAATTAAATGGTTTATCTTCTAACTAAAGTGACGTAAGATCCTTAGTGACTCCATAACTAACTAATTAATTTGCATCAGTATAATCGTTAGTTGCTTTTAAACATAAACACCAATTTGTAAAATAACTATTATAAAATGTCTTTCTCTGGACTGGGACGGACTAAAAAGCCAAGTCTGAGGAACTAAAAAGCCAAGTCTAAATTGTTGTTTAAAATATTGCTAAGATGAATTTGCTAAAACATAATTTCTCTTTATCGAGTTTCAAATAAGTCCAATCGAGTTATTAAAGTTTGGAAATTTAAAAATATATATTTTTTTTAAAAAATTGAGCCACCATTTTTCTAGGTATTTTATCTCTTTTAGTGCCGTAATATCAGAGATTAAGAAACAATACCATGGGAAAATTTGCGGTGAACAGGAAGTTCTAAAGTTTTCTAAAATATACAGGAAAATTTAAAGAAAATGCTCGATTTTAACATCTTTTTTTGCAAAAAAAGCCCTCATAAACGATGTTCCTGGGGTCAGAAATACACCACCCTGAAATATTTGCACTTATTTAAGGTTTACACTTTACACTGATAGTGTTACCCACTATTCTTTTATTAATAACTAATAAATATGACTGACTGGCAGCAAAAAAAAAAGAATGAATAGCATTAGGTAAATTTAAATAGTCTCGATTTAAGTGTATACTAAGAATACGGTAGCGTAGATTGACAACTGGGAGCCTCGGTGCAATATTTTTCGAGCTCCCCTTTGTAAAAAGGTATACGAATTTGACGCGAACCCTGCAGTTGACGGAGAATCAGAAAACATATCTATGCTTGGCTTGACTTGGGGACGGACTAAAAATCAAGTCTGAGAACTAAAAGCCAAGTCTAAATTGTTGTTTAAAATGTTGCTAAAATGAATTTGCTAAAAATTATTGATACAGCAGAGAAGAATTAAATAAGGTTTAAACTAGATTAGATAATAAAATATTAATATATCTCGAAAATCCAAATATTCTTATTATGGACTGTAACACAGCATTACATCAGAACACATATAGCCTGGTAAGATCCACTGCCTAGGTATTGCCTAGGTTTTTTTCGTTTGAGTCGTGGCATATCAACTATATAATAACCTAAAAAATGCTGCAGTTTTAATAGCGACCGCGGTTCATTCAGTTAAAAACACGTATACACGAGGAGGCTGCTACTGTAGCAGAAAAGGGAGAATTTCTTTCTACAATGTGTAAGAAAGTATATACCCGAAAAGCTAAAAGTAATGTATTTCACAGAGGATTGGGTCAGCTGATCAGGAAGTCTTAAAGTTTCTCAAAATCGTGACTCAAAATCGTAGCCTATTCAAGATATAATTAAACCAAACCGTTCTCGATAATGGAAATAAAGCAGTGGAACCCTGTAAAACTGAGCCATTTTGTAGTAAAAATTCAGATGTCCGACCCAATATTGGTCTTTACTAAAATTTTGATCAAGACAATTTAATTTTTTTTTAAACCGGTGGCAAAAGAGCTTTTTTCGCACGAGCGAAAAACACCCTTATTAATAAATAACTTAACCATTAATAAATAAAATAAGTTTCTTCGTTATGGTCATTTTGTTTTTGTGGATTTGGGCCGGTTGCCTGTTTTTCCCGGGCCGGTTTCCACTTCCCCATCCACCCCTGCCTGAGAGCGACACATTAAGAAACTGCGCAACATTATCAGCAGCACATTAAAAAACTGCGCAACTTGATCTGCTGCAAGTGTGAATACCTAGGCAACCTGCAACGTTGCGATCGCAGCTTGGTTGCGTAGGCTACTTTTTTGTTGCGCGCAGTTTAAGAAATATCCGTGTGTGAACAGTGTGTTGAGGAAGGTTGCAAGGTGCAGCAAAATATTACTAATCAGTTGAAACTTTTACTGCGGACATCGGTGCAGTATTCTGTTGGTATGCCCGAAATGTATACACTTTTTTTTCAGTTAACTCCAGGATTTATTATGCAGGTATTTACTAAAGAATTAACCGACAAATTGCGATGTCGTCCAATTCAAAACAAGCGATTTGGAACAGAGAACAAGTAAAATGTTTAATAGAAGCGGTAGAAGAGAGGGAGTGTTTATAGAACGTAAAAAAAGTCCATTCTATCACAACCAAACAAAAAGACGAGCCGCTATTTCGGAAATTTCTTCTGAATTGCATATGCCCGATGAAGACATAAAAAGAAAATTCACACGTTGCGTGCACAATATTCGAAAGAACGTTCAAAAATGGAAAGTTTTAAATATGGTTGCGGAGCAGACGAAACCTACAAAACAAAATGGGAATTTTACGACATGTTGCAATTCATGTTTTATCACAATGGCAAAATCACAATAACAGATTCTGTGGGTGGTGTCTTGTTGAATGTTGCCCCTCCAACGCTGCGGTTACCAAAAATATGTTGCAAAAGTAGCGCTTTGGTGTGAACATATGAAAAGCATGTAGTGTCGACCTGCAACTTTTTTAGGCAGCTGCTGCATTAAAACTGCGCGTTTGGGGCTATTTTCTGCTGATATATGAACATTGTATGCAACTTTTGCAGCGGCTGCAAAAAAATTGCGCAACAAAAGTAGCTGTGTGTTTGATACTACCTTAATAGCACAGGTAATAAAAATCGGGCACATAATTGAGAATATTAGTTCAGTCATTGGGGATTTTTGCTTGGAAAAAAGTCCGGAAGTTTTGCAACTTTGCAGGTTTATAGGTTTTGGGGTCCCTAACTAAAATCCATAAAATGCACATTTCGAGACTTGCCGCCGGCGCCGCCATCTTGCCAAGATGGCACCCAAAATCGGTATTTTATGAATATCTCGAAAACTATGCGTTTTTCGCGAAAATTTGAGGAGAGCAAAATTAAAGAGAATAAAATTTCCTATAAAAAAGGTTTTATAAAAATGTTCGCTAAAGTCAACCGTGGTACTGTCGTCAACACAATACAGATATGTTTTCAACTGAAAATTAAAAAAATCAAACAAAGGGTATAGTTCAGTCATTGGGGATCAAAAAAGGGGCCTGCTTGGAAAAAAGTCCGGAAGTTTTGAAACTTTGCAGACTTATAGGTTTTGGGGTCCCTAACTAAAATCCATAAAATGCACATTTCCAGACTTGTCAGATGGCGCCCAAAAATGGTATTTTGTAAATATCTCGAAAACTATGCATTTTTCGTAAAAATTTGAAGAGAGAAAAATTAAAGAGAATAAAATTTTCTATAAAAAAGATTTTATGAAAACTTTCGCTAAAGGCAACCGTTTAGGCATGAAATCCCAGGAAATTTTACAATTTTGCGTAAAGTATGATATATTCTGTATAGTCTATTTTCCGAAATCAAATGTCGATTAGGGTTCACTAAAACTAGTTTTAGTTTAGTTTTTTCAATTTTGTCATAAAACAGTGGCGTATCATTAATTCGTTCATTAATTTATGAATAATTAATTTTAATTATTGAAAATGTGTACTTGTTCCCACACCATCCAAGAGGTAAAGTATATGGCGCGTTTATTTTAACGTGGTCTCCCCGGAGGCGTACTCCACTAGATAAATTAAAAACTTTAACTTATCTGCACAAGCCCGACGGATCTTGCTCATTGATATCAAAGTCGATCGTGTCTGCCGTGCTGGGCTCATCAGGGTGGTCTCTCAATACGTCCAACTCGTCATCTTCAGCCGTCAGAGGGATATCTACAGGCCAAACAAGTCCAACTCCTCTTCATCGGATTCGTCGAGTGACACTTCAGTGACGTTGTCACAGGATTTCCCATTGCAGTATGCACAAATCATTGAACATTTTAATCCCGCTTTTCTGCATGCGCAGGCTTTACCATAGTTGTTGGTTTTGCATTTACAGGATAAAAATGCCAACAGGGATTTTAGAGGTGGATCTTTCAACGTTGTGACTGGAGTAATGCCTATTTTTGTTTTCTTCCAACCCCATTCTTTGGCATCTTTGGTACAACCAAACCAATACTGAACCTGGTGGTAAGTTCGCAATGAATGCTGTCCAGCACGACAATTAATTATTCATAAATTAATGAGCGAATTAATGATACGCCGCTGTTTCATGACAAAATTGAAGAAACTAAACTAAAACTAGTTTTAGTGAACCCTAATCGACATTTGATTTCGGACTATACATAATATATCATATTTTACGCAAAATTGTAAAATTTCCAGAGATTTTGTGTCTAAACGGTTGACTTTAGCGGACATTTTATTCTCTTTAATTTTGCTCTCCTCAAATTTTCGCAAAAAACGCATAGTTTTCGAGATATTCACAAAATACCGATTTTGGGCGCCATCTTGGCAAGATGGCGGCGCCGGCGGCAAGTCTGGAAATGTGCATTTTATGGATTTTAGTTAGGGACCCCAAAACCTATAAACCTGCAAAGTTTCAAAACTTCCGGACTTTTTTCCAAGCAGGCCCCTTTTTTGATCCCCAATGACTGAACTATATACCTACCCTGAAAAAAATATAAGTAATTTTACTAAAAAATATTGATACATTAGAGTAATTTTAATAAGAAACTTGTAAAAATAAGATATTTTGCATATTTTCGAAAATCGATTTTTTTGTTTTTTTTTAATCTTGATTTTTTTGTATCCTGTGTAAAATTATTAGTTGTTATAAAATTAAATAACCTATTGCAGTTCTAGTCGTGTAATAAATTAGTATAAAGGTTTCATCATGTTTTTATATTAAGGATCCACGGAGTCTGTAACAATATTATTTTATTTTTAACAACAATTTCTACCGGCAACACTGTACCATAAAAGGCGACAATGACTTTACCGATCGAATCTATAGTTAAATTGAACCAGCTTAAACCCATAATAGCCTTCCACAGTTTTTACGGTACAGAGAATCGTCACCCATCGTTTCACTTCTTTTGATGCTTATGGTACTACAGGTCATGGATGACTGGAGTAATGGTCAATGGTAGACGAAAACAAGTTAAGTTCATTGGCTTTGAAACGAACCGCTTATTATTTTTGACCACCTGTGTAGTTACTATGAATGCTTCATTATTATAGTAAAAAAAGACAATAAGATCGTTATTTGATATTATTTTTTGTTGTCCGTTATATCAGATGTTGTTAAATACTGTATTTAAAAATCTTTATACAAAGATCTGGGGGCATGGTACGAGGGTTGTTTGAAACATAGCAGGCGCAAAAGCAACTGTCATCTTTAGTTAGGGTTGATATATGTAATGGAATTGGAAATGAACTCAGAAGACGTATGACACCATGTTACTTTCTTTCTAAAAGACTTGGTCTCGTCCAACATTTACGGACTCGTTTTTTTTGTACATTAAACAACGAAACATTCATAAGAATGAGTTACCTTGGTGTGGAAAGAATGTTTACGGAACTTTTGCTGTTGTTTCAGTTTCCATAAAGAGGTTGCGGCAATCTGCAACAAAATGTTCCTCTGTGTTTCTTTGGTGTGGACGTAGCTTAACACCAAACGTTTAGAACATTTCGTTTAAAGCAGTACCTACACTGAATTTTTGAAAGTAATGAGTCGAAAAATGGAACTAATCCTTTTTACCCTACTAATTTTTTACAATTTTCGAAGACTTTTCAGTCTCAACAAGAATACCTTACCAAGTGTGATTCTATTTTCAGCAATGAAGCACCACATTAGTCGACAATTTCTCGTTGGTATGGAGAATTTCAACATGGGCGGATTAGTCTTAGCGACGATTTAAGAACAAGTCTACTGATATCGGTAGTCACCCAGGAAAATGTTGATGCTGTACGTAAGCTGATCGAAGAAGATGACGTGTTACATATCGTGAAATTGAAGCATTATTGGGCATTTTATAGGTCTCAATTCAAAAAATTTTACATGAAGCAAAAAATAGTTCTCGTTGGATACCTCATCTGTTGACGGAAGAACAGAAAGTAATTACAGTCAATTGGTGTTAAAAAAACTCTACACCGTAGGAAACTAAATATTATGTACAGTATTGTCAGTGGTGATGAATTTTGGATTTACTCCTATGAATACGAAAATAAACGTCAATCGGCTGTTTGGGTGTTTCGAGATGAACCAAAACCGACGAAATTTATCCGTTATCAAAGTGTTTCCAAGAAGGTAGTGATAGTGGCGATATTTGTCTCAAAAGAGGGTCATGTATAAACAATTCCTATGCAAGAACAAACAATTATTACTGCTGATTGGTACATATCTATTTCACGTCATTTATTCACAAAGCAACAAAAACAGGACACTGGCCATGTATTTGGATTTGTCCAAAGCATTTGACAGTGTCAACCATCAAATACTTTATCGAAAACAAGGCTCTATAGTGGGGCCATTGTTATACGCCCTTAAACCAATGAAATTCCTCTTGTTACAAAAGAGCATACCGTCCTGTATGCCGATGACGCCTCTATAGTTTTTAGTGAGGACGATGATGAATTATTGTTTAGTAAAGCTGCATGCCTTGCAAGAGTACTTTGTGGCTTGTGGCAATTGATTTATCGTTAAATGTTGCAAAAACACAGTTGATACTTTTTGAAAAACGAGGTAGCACTTCATTTGAAATTATGTACAATGAACATAAAATTGTTTTTACAGACACGGTAAAATTTTTGGGTGTGCTTGTGAACAAAAAATTGGATTGGAAGGCTCATGTATCCAATGCCTCTGCGGGGATTGCCAGATATATTTATGCCCTCAAAAGATTAAGGCTTGCATATCATGCTTATGTACAGGGTGGTCGAAATTGGTCTGTTTTAACAGAGAAAACCTATTTCCTGACTAGATAGAGCAAAAGCGACATAGATGTCATGGGCTCGATTTCTGAGACACGTTTAATGGCATAAACTGCCTGTTGATATTTTCACTGCCAACTGAGATACGGGGTATTTTTGAATTTTTTACCATTTGGAAAATTGCCCATAACTTTTTTATTTCGCGGAATAATAAAATTCTGTAAAAACGTTCTTAAGGCACTTTTTAAGCATAATTCAGTGGCTTAGTGAGCTTTTTTTATGCTTGCTGTTTTTGCCAGAAATAATAAAAAATATAATTTTTTAAATGGAAATCATAGTTGGCTATGAACTTAAAAAAATGCTGGCGTTTAACCCGTTTAACCCCCCTTTCCAACGATATAAAGTTATGGGTATCTGTTTCTAAGAATGAGAGATATATTAGGTTTTTTTATCTTTGTATCAAAGTGGGCCTTGATTTTGTGTTGACCTAGTTGCCTAATTTTTTATCACAATTTAAGATTCTATATTATTATTTATCCGCATAATTAAAGACTTTTGAAAAGGCAAATCAACATAAATAACAAATAAACAAAACTAACAACACTCTGTTTTCCCTCGTATAATATACAGACAGATGCGGACAGCAATTATTAAATTAAAAAGAGGTTAAAAAGTCAAATAATTTAGCTACAAATTGCTTAAGAAATCATCAAAATTGGTCCACTAGAACAAAATATACTGAACTTTAAAATAAATGAAAATTTTAAAGTGTCATTTATTTCAAAACACGAAAAATAGCATATCAGTTATAATTTTTTGGAAACATAATACATATATTTGATACCAATTAAACTTTTAGTTACGTAATCGAGGGCGCGCTTTTTAAATTCATTGTTGTCAACCATTTACATATTCGTCGCCGTAATGAATTAACAAGAATTTAAATATCCCGCCGGGGATTCAAGTGGTAGCTCTGCTGTAAAAAATGTCAAGTTGCCGCATTTATTTATTTATTTTCTGACATTGTCATTCGTTTTGACAATTTAGTTTTGTATTACGAGTTTTTAGTTTAAATAAATAGCTTTAAGCTTAAAAATGTTTACTAGCAGACCTCGCAGTCGAACATTGTTCTTTATTTAGAACCTCTTTTAGTGCGAGTGGGTACAAGCTAGCTTATTAGCCGTAAAAAAACGAATCACATTATTAGAATATTTTGAACGGGAAAGCGCTAGTAATGGCCCTTTATGTTCCTTAAGTGCTGTTATATTATATATTTATAATTAATTTATTTTTGTTTCCTAAAATATTTTGAGTAAAATAAAATATATAAAAGTGGGCTGTTATTTGATTGTTGTTATTTGATATGAACTACACACACCGGAAAAATCTAGGGATATCATTTTATTAAAGTTAAAAATAAATGTTTTGAATAAACAACCACATATTTGTAGGCCGATTCTTTCTACTTCGATTGAAACGAAGTAGTCACACTAGTTATTTCTAAATATGGGATATTTGCACAAGTGTTTGTACATTTTTTGTCAAATGTATAAAAAGCACCAAGCGTCAATTGTTCGAATTTAACCTGTACTGGCTATGTTTTTATGATAACTGACCAGAATTCATTCAAATAACTCTGTTTAGTAATAAACGACATTATGGAGCGTAGACATCTTAACAGAGCCGAAATGCTAAGGGCCATGGGTATGCTCGAAGCTGGAATGCGCCAAATCGACGTAGCTAGAGCATTAAATGCAACGCAAAGTGTAATATCGCGATTAAGTGCACGCTACCGTGAAAGTGGTGATGTTGCTGAAAGGCACACAGGGCGACATCGCATTACTACCCCTCAGCAAGATCATTTTTTACAATTAAATGCTCGACGCCGACCGACTCTTACAGCACCAGAGCTTAGTTTAATTCTCCAGGAAACACATAATGGAACCGTTAGTCCTGACACTGTTCGCAATAGATTAAGAAAGGTCAACTTAAGAAGCAGACGCCCCTGGAGAGCTCAACCCTTAACGAGAGGAAATCGAGAGGTACGATATTTGTGGGCTCAAGATCATGTTCAATGGTCGAATGAACAATGGGCCAATGTTCTCTTTACGGATGAGTCACGCTTTGGAATTCATCCGGATTCGAGAATTCTTAAGGTATGGAGAGAACCGGGAAATCTTATTCGGTTGGATCATGTTCAGGAAGTGCACCCTTATCAAGGTGGAACAGTTTTGGTCTGGGGAGGAGTCCAGTTAGGCCGAAAAACCGATCTCGTTTTTCTTGAAAGGTTTCTAACAGGAATCACATATCGTAATTTAATTCATGAGTAATGCTGATCAATTAAACATCTTACCCTGGCTGGCACAATCTCCTGACTTCAACCCCATCGAGCACGTATGGGACGCGGTCCAAAGAAGAATTTTGATAATGGGTATGCCTCGTGAAACTCGTAGGGATCTGGTTCGGGCCGTGAATGCAGCGTGGCAGGCTGTACCTCAAGAAGAAATCGACAACCTGATCAGGAGCATGGAGAGACGATGTAGGGCTGTAATAAACAGTAAAACAGTAGAGGAGGCTATACCCTTTATTAAGTAAAATTGGTTTTATCTTTTTTTTTTAATTCACAGTTTAGAATAAAAAAAAATGTGTGTATTTTTTTGAGTTCAATAAAAATCAAGGTAAATTTGAAAAATTCGGTAAATTTCACATTTTTATTTCCAATACGTCCTGTAAACTATTTGTTTATTTTAATTTTATTTATCAGAAATGCAAATAATAAAATTACTGACGATGGCTGGATAAAATTGTAATATCCCTAGACTTTTCCGGTGTGTGTATATATACTTTTTAATTGTATAATTGATTAAAAGAATTTTGCCTTTCCCTTGTGAAATATATTAAGTTAATTTAAAACACTCTTACATTATATGCATAGTTTTACACAAATCTGATGTGTAATTTAAAAAAATTACGAAAGATTAAGGTTGTTCAACTTGCAAATTACCTAATTATAAAAAAATGAAACTGTAAACTGTTATTGTTTTGTTCCCATTCATCTCATAATGCGGATTTAATTGAAGTACGTGTAGTTCTTTTACAACAAATATGAATTTAATATAATAATGAATCTTTTTTTAATGTTAAAGTGAAAAGGAATGTTATTTTAATTGGTTTTGTTTACAAGTGAATGTTTAACAAAATGCTTCGCTTTTTTCTGTTGTATGAGAATGAATTTGATTTTATTATCATAAATTTATAATTACTTACTTTTCGTTTCAGTGAAAACAAAACATAATTAAAAAAGATAATTACACAGGGTGTTTCTTCTTGATCTGATCAAAGATTAATTGTTTTTTAAAATATTTTCAGTTAAGTGTTTTTTTATTGATCTTGGTGGGACGGGGATGGGGGGCACTAACTTTAAACTACAATAACTTGTTTAATTTAAATGGGACACCCTGTATATTTTAGGAGAATCAGATGTACAGTTTAATTGTCTATCAAATTGTATTATACCATTTTTTACCTATCCCTTCAAGTTTTCGTAGAAAATGCATTTTCTTATAATTTAGATCTCATTTATCAATATACCCATGGAATATTGACATTTTTGATTGTTTTTAGAGCAACAAATGTACAAAATGTACAGGTGATAGTAACGATAATATTACTAGCCCATTTGTATACAAAAAGAAAACTATTTAAATCTTTATAAAAGAGTATACTCTTAATTAAATATACCACCATTATTTCCGCCTAAATATTAAGTAATTACATACTTAATTGTGTTAGTTAATAAACTGTTCTAAATAAATGTGGATTTGAATCAGGAATCAATATAATAATAAGTTCTGAAAATGAACGTCTCTTTTGTTAAGTATAAATAAGCATTCGTCAAAAAATTAAATAAAATTTTTAAGATGTTACTTTTTACCACACTGTCTAATACACACATACAAAATTCAGTTCTTTAGTATTTGGAGCAATTATTATTAATCAACGCAAACAGTCAATTAATGTAGTTTGAATACTGGGATCATATTAATGTTTTCTCTTTAACAAATATTTAAACAGTTTTTTTTTCATTTTTTAATGAAATAAACGAACTATATCCACACTATTAGTATCTGTACTCTTAAAAATTTGTTACATTTTTAAAAATAATCTAAAATGTCAATATTCCATGGGTATATTGACAAATGAGGTCTAAATTATAAGAAAACGCATTTTCTACGAAAACTTGAAGAGATAGGTAAGGAATAGTATAAGTATATAGTACAATTTGATAGACAATTAAATTGTGCATCTGATTCTCATAAAATATATAGGGCGTTCCATTTAAATTAAACAAGTTATTGCCGTTTAAAGCTAGTAATTATTTAAAATCATTTTTAGACACTCTGTATAAGGTAGTATGGTAGTATAATTTTTATGATTGCAACAAAAAATTTTTCTTCGAAAAAAACTTTTTATAAATATATTTTATAAAAATTTATAAACGATATTTTATATTTATTTGGGACACTCTGTATCTTGCAAAAATATTTTTAAATTGTAGCTCTAATGTGTTTATGTAAAATAAATTTGCAAAAATCTAAGCGTTTAGTTACAATACTCCGCGTCGTATGTGGTGAATAATCCTGTATATGATATTATATATAAATTATATATGATATCATATATGATATATATAAATTATATATGACCATAATATATAAAAATTCCTCTTTAAAAAGAAAATAGCCCTTCTTATACAATATGACAAAAATAATCTTGAACAAGAAACGTTATATCCGGCCGTATAATTCTGGAAGCTTGGGCCGTAAAACCAATCAAGAAAGAAGAAACGTTATATCTATACTAATATATAAAATCCTTAAGTGACTGACTCACTGATTAATCACGATTCTGCTCAAACCACTCAACGTAAGAAGCTCAATTTTCGCATACAGGTTGATTCTAGGGTGTGGAGGTTCGATTAGAAGGGATTTTTCGAAATTCCAGTTCCAAGGGGGTGAAAGCACCCCTCAAATATTACAATATTTTTTATTTAAAAAACGGTCAAGTTTTCGAAAAACAAAAAACGCTTAAACACGTATGTTTTATTTTGTTTTTTTACATATTTTAAGATTTTTTTAAAATGTATACATAGTATTTCGAAAAATCTGGTCATTGATTAATCACGATCTTGTTTAAAACGCTTGACGTAAAAAGTTTATTTTTGGAAAACGGATTAACTTTAGGGTGTAGAGGTTCGATAAGAAGGGATTTTTCGAAACTCGAATTCTAAGGGGGTGAAACCATACCCCTCAAATATTAGAATATTCTTTATTTAAAAACCGGTAAGTTTTTCGGAAAAAAAACTTAAACACGTATATTTTATTTTGTTGTTTTACATATTTTAAGATTTTTTAAAAATGTATACAGGGTGTTTCATAAAATATGATCATTGAGTAATCACGATTCTGCTTAAACTGCTTGACGTTTAAAGCTGATTTTTGGCAAACGGATTGACTGTGGGGCGTAGAGGTTCGATAAGGAGGAGTTTCTCGAATCTCAAATTCCAAGAGGGTGAAAACGCCCCTCAAATATTACAATATTTGTTATTTAAAAAACGGTTAGTCGGTTCGGGAAAACGCTTGGACACGCATAATTTATTTTGGTTTTTTACATATTTTGAAATTTTTTAAAAAATCGTACAGGGTGTTCCAAAAAGTTGTGTAATTGATTAACCACGATTCTGCTCAAACTGCTTGACGTAAAAAGCTTATTTTTGGCAAACGGATTTTACAAATGATTAATTCGACGCGAACGAAGTCGCGGGTACACGCTAGTCCGAGTATATTTAACGACAAAGTTTCAGATTTTCTAGGACTACTTCCGTCTTATTTGACAGCAGTGGCAGATACAGAGGGGGGCATGGGTAACGCCCCCCCCCTAAAATCTATAAATTTGGTTAAATATTAGGCTGTTGAGTTAAAAATGGCGTCCTAAAAAGCATATTCTACATGACTTTTTATCTGGGCCCCCCTGAAATAAATTCCTGTATCCGCCCCTGTTTGACAGGTAAACGTGACGTGTAGACAGTGCTTTAAATTTGCAGTTAAATTTAAATTCTCTTAGGAGAAATTATTATTATTAAAGAGACTTTCTGTATATAAATAATATTTTTTTTTTGTTAAAACCCGTAAATTGTAGTCAGACAATTACTTTATCATGTTTGACTATCAGTTTACTGCATATAAGCATGCCCTGTCACGGTATGGATTTATATTGTATATATTTTATTGTAATCTCTTATTAAATCAGTAAGTTGAGATAGTTTTTAGCGTTTATATGGGCCAGTGAAAGGTTCTGTCTCTTTTGTAGTTAATGCCACTTAGCGGAACTACAAAAAACATTATCTAATCCTAATAGGCATGTGTTAAAGCTACGTGACTTACGTGACATATAGAAATAAATTCTTGTTCGAAGTGTGAAATCACTTTTGTTACGTTTTCTTATTGCACTAGTTTTGAATAGAAAGGGTCTACAGTTCATACCAAATAAACTTTTAATCACGTCATTTTAGTCAAAATATTTTAGGAAACAAAAATTAATTAATTATACAGGGTTGTTCACCACATACGACACGGAGTATTGTAGCTAAACGATTAGATTTTTACAAATTTTAAGTTTTGGGTTCATTGAAGAACTATTAGAACTACAATTTAAAAATATTTTTACAAGACACAGAGTGTCCCAAATAAATAAAAAGTATCAAAGTTGTATTTTTTTAAATGGAACACCCTGTATATTATTACATTTTTAGTTTCTACGATTAAAATAAAGGTAAATTTGATTAAGGTTTATTACACTTAAACCTTACTGTTCTTGAAATATTTTTAATTTTGTGAAATTGCAGTATAAATTTTAAGGCTTCATTTCTCCGAGGGTATCAAAGTTTTTAATACTAAATATTTACTGAAATTTATTTATTGATCAGTTATTGTGTTGCAATAATAAAAACTTTACTACCTTATACGGAGTGGATATATCGGATTGTATAACAAAAGAAGGACACTTTTGTATATCTTTTTTTCTGTTGTATATTTTACTTAATTACTAAGCAAATATTATGTGTGTGCAATATATTATTAGTGCAGTTATTGCATTGCAGTTAACCGCATCTTACAATTTCAAGTAAACCCATAGATAAATGAAACAAGTTTAGATTGGAAAGTGCCCATAAGGACAATGTAAACACTATTTGGCGCTATTCTTGCAACGGTCGCGACCCAAAACTTTTGAAAATTTCGGAGCGGTTCGGCTTTTTCCGGAATTATATCGCCAAATATTAGGTCTGTTCGTTTTCCTGTTATTATCGACATAGATAAATGCAACAAGTTTAGATTGGAAAGCCCGTAAAAATTTTAGGTCGCGAAATTATTTTGGGTCGCGACCGTTATACGCGATCTGGCGCTGCTATAGCGGTCGCTAAGAACAACGGCAAACAAAAACAGAAATAATTTTCTCTTGTCAAAGTCAGAATCTTCAAAAATCATAATAATCTTTCAAAATCTAAACCGCTCTCATTAAAGAAATTCCGAAAAGTGTTTATAACGTACATTTTCAAAGTAATTATTGCTATCTTGTGAGTTTAATTCAAGTTTTATTTACTCCAACCGGTGATAATTGTGAAAAAGTGGCATTAAAAACTTAAAAAGCTGTGCTGTGAACTGTGAACTGTGAACTGCAAAAACCATCGTGGATCATGGCATAACGTCGGTTTCCAGTGTTTCATAGGTATTTCATACATGCGTCCTTATATAAAATAAAGTTTCTTGTATGCAACACACTGTATTTTATTTATAAAATTAAACGAAAATAATAATAAATTTGAATAAACAATATTTGGCGATATAATTCCGGAAAAAGCCGAACCGCTCCGAAATTTTCAAAAGTTTTGGGTCGCGACCGTTGCAAGAATAGCGCCAAATAGTGTTTACATTGTCCTTATGGGCACTTTCCAATCTAAACTTGTTTCATTTATCTATGATTATCGATTCTGAATCCTAGAACTCTCCAGCGCATGCGCAAAAGAAATAATGTCTTCATATTTCCTTCTGCGCATACGCATCACAATTCTAGGACGGTACAGAATCGGTAATAACAGGAAAACGAAAAAAGGTATTGTTTATTCAAATTTATTATTATTTGCTTTTAATTTTATAAATAAAATACAGTGTGTTGCATACAAGAAACTTTATTTTATATAAAGATATGTATGAAATACCTATGAAACATTGGAAACCGACGTTATGCCACGATCCACGATGGTTTTTGCAGTTCACAGTTCACAGCACAGCTTTTTCAGTTTTTAATGCCACTTTTTTACAATTATCACCAGTTGGAGTAAATAAAACTTGAATTAAACTCACAAGATAGCAATAATTACTTTGAAAATGGACGTTATAAACACTTTTCGGAATTTCTTTAATGAGAGCGGTTTAGATTTTGAAAGATTTTATGATATTTGAAGATTCTGACTTTGACAAGAGAAAATTATTTCTGTTTTTGTTTGCCGTTGTTCTTAGCGACCGCTATAGCAGCGCCAGATCGCGCATAACGGTCGCGACCCAAAATAATTTCGCGACCCAAAATTTTTACGGGCTTTCCAATCTAAACTTGTTGCATTTATCTATGAGTCTTTGAATAAGAAGACTAAGGAAGGAGCATATCAAAAATCTTAGGTACACCGCGATGGGCCTCAAATATGGCCGACTTAAATTCCGGTTTATCAGTGTCGTTCTAATTTTATTTAAAAAATCTAAAACTATGATGTAGGGTAGACGTGGGGTAGACTCAATAATTTGTTGTTTTATTTTACGTTGTGAATAAATGTTGGTAGTTATTAAAATTGTTATAAAATATATAATTCTAATAAAAATAGATAAGTTATAATAAGTATTTATTAACACAAACATCCGATACGCTACTGAAGCAGGTAAGTCAAATTAACGTATCTAAATTCTTTGACATCTAATCTTTGACAAGTAATAAATAAAAGCTGAAATGCAAGAAAAATATAAAATTTAGTTAATTTAAGTGAATTTCATAAATGATCGGTTTACTACACGTATGTATATTATATAGTCACTTACTAGCGAAAAGTTGTTCCATTATTTCACTCAATTTTTGCCGATATCTACCGCACGCTACACAACCAACTATTTTAAAGTCTTTTTCGATAAATCGCGATAGTGTCACTGTTAATTTAAGTTCTGCCACAATTTCCATCTAGATTTACTACCTTTATACAACTATCAGTAGTAGAATAAATAACAAATAACATAAAATAAGCTCCGTAAAGACTGACAAATCCACAAAATTTCAAATCAAATTCAAATGTGTCAAATGAATCGTCAAACAGAACTGTCAAGATCCCCACCCTAGAGAGCTTTTATGGTGACTTTTCCGCCCACCATGCATGAATACATGGATAGCATTATGCTCCTTCCTTAGTCTTCTTATTCAAAGCTATGAGTAAACCCTTAAACCATATGAGAAAATGTCAAAAGTTGACATGTGATACGTCATTCTATTCAGCTTGTCATTTTGTATCAAATAAAGTAAAAAAAAATACCGAGGGTGCCATTTAAAAATCAAAAGCTGTAATCATTTCTATGTTTTATCTGGAAAAATAAAAAAGTTATAGGGGTGAGCCACTTTTGAGACGCCCCGGTATAGGTATACGTGGGAACAACTAGCTAGTTCGTTAACGGTAATTATAAAAGCAGTGTTTTTTTTCATTAGCTTGAAAAACTAATCAATTCTATCTTCCATTCTTAGTACCTTCGTTATTATTCTGTTTAAGAACAATTATGGCGAGAAAAACGGGAGGATATAGTTGAAGCACGTGAGATAATTATAGTACTAGTTAAAACGTCGTTTTATAACGTTCCGTTGAATTGACATAAGCACGAGGAAAGAGATGCTACTCATCATCGTGTTTATTACAGTTACATGCTCGTTACGTGCTCGTTTAAATATCTAATAACAACGTCAGCTGTTTAATAAATCAAGTTTTCTTGATATAAATCATTAGTGCAATGGGAGCAGTATTAATCGAACGATTTAAGTTATTAAGCATAAAATTGTGTTAGTGTATCGAAACTGTAGTTTCAATCACCTAGGTCTTTGAATTAAAAAATTAATGAATAATGAAGTGTAATGGTGTCCATATGTATGCATTAGAAACTCTAATATTATCCAAATATAATGCTATACGTAATATGTATGACGTTCTAGATCTATAGATCACACCAAATAAACTTTTAGTCACGTGATTAAGATTGACCTGTACAGCGTTGCCCACTTTTACATATTTTCTATTAATCAAAATATTTTAAGAAACAAAAATAAATTAATTGTAACTATATAAACAGTTATTATTTACATCAACAAAACTCATCTCCTTAACAGCACTTAAGGGACATAAAGCGCCATTACTACCGCATTCAAGTTCAAAATATTCTAATAAGGTTGCGATAAGTTTTTGCATTGGCGCATTGGCTATTAGGCTATCTTGTACCACTTCTCACTACAAGAGGTTCTAAAAAGAACAATGTTCGACTGCAGGTTATTAAAGAAATTTAAGCTTAAATTATCACCACACAATTCATTTAAACCAAAAACTCCTAATACAAAACTAAAGTGTCAAAACAAATGATAATGCACAATGATAAAATCAAGAAAAAAAAATAAATATATGTGGCAACTTGGCATTTTTACAGCAGAGCTACCACCTGAATCACCAGCGGGAAATTTAAATTTCAGTTAGTCAGCCCGGCGCTGAATATGTCTATAGTTGGCAATAATAAATTTAAATATCGCGCCCTCGATTACGTAATTAAAAGTTTAATTAGTATCGTTTATATGTATACGCAGATACCGGGTGTATTATATGTTATCTGTGTTATAGATAGATATTGTTTCAGAACTGAAATTAACAAGTGACATAACTGCAAATTCCAGAAAAGTCGCAAAGCAAAATAGATAAATTTCTGAAATGACAACTTCATTTGACAGTTATCTTTTACCTTGACTGGTGCTCATAAGTAAATACAGGGCCATAAGAAAGAAGAAATATTTAAAAAGAAATCGGCGATAACTCGTAAACGAGCTAATCAAAAATATCTAAAGTTATTCTTTTGAATGTGGGTTTTAGTGCTCTTCAATAAACCTAAATAGAATTATTCTCTTAAAGGATTAGGGAAGTC
Source organism: Sitophilus oryzae (assembly GCF_002938485.1). NCBI lineage: Eukaryota > Metazoa > Arthropoda > Insecta > Coleoptera > Curculionidae > Sitophilus > Sitophilus oryzae. Next base: position 2,010,738 of record NW_022147289.1, on the reverse strand, counting down.
AATAATTGACCCCATTAAAATTTACATGGTCTATATTTCCTATGTCCCGTCCGACAATTTCCTATGTCCCGTCCGACCGTTATGCTCAATAGTCGAATTCGGGCAATGCCCGAAAAAAAAAACGCCAATCTAGTTTTGAGCAAGGAATATTTCCCAAACCCGAAAAACCAACTAACCGATGAATTAACACCCTCCAAATAACCACGCTAACCAACTCGCCAAATAACTAAACCAGTTCAACCAAAAAGAGTGAAACCAATGCAATCAAATCACACTATAAACAAAAAAATAATCGAATAAAATTAATTTTTCGGGTTTTGGGAAATATTCCTTGCTCAAAACTAGATTTGCGTATTTTTTTCGGTCATTGCCCGAATTCGGCTATTGAGCGTATATACATAAATATACAGGGTGGTCCGAACTGAATTCCGGAAACTTCGGTAGCATATTCTGCAGATAAAAAGAAGTTAAAAACTTCTTATAAATGTATGCCCTAAAATGCTTAGTTTCGGAGATACAGGGTGTAGAAGTTTCATTTTTATTTCGTTTTTTTCCAAATAATTTCTGAAGTAAAGTCAACATTTGGATGAAAATTGGTGTCATGAGACCATAGTATTTTGACATGAGAAATTTGATTTTGATGTCATTATGTCTCCTATTTGTAGGGGGCGCCACTTACATGTGTTTTAACTGTTTTAAACAGCAATAACTTTTTGTCCTTACCTGCATAGAACTACTGAGTGAAAAAATATATATTTTCGTAATTTTTTACGTAAAACATAGCTCTTGGTAAAAATCGTTATGAGTCAATACATGTCATTATTGACAAAAATAAATATGCTGAGTGGATAGTTATTTGACTGATATGATAAATTTGAGTGATGATGATTTGGCAGAAAAACATTTAAAATTTATGGTTTAAGTCTATTAATTATTTAGTCAACATGTTTAATTTATGTGAATAATGACAGGTATTGATAATTTTGATTTCAAATATCTCGAGAACTATTATTCGTAGCGATTTTTATTAAGAGACCTTTTTTACGCTAAAAACATAGTAAATGTATAATTTTTTACTTAGTAGTTTTATACAGGTACGGACGAAAAGTTATTACTCTTCAAACCAGTTAAAAATATGTAGGTGGCGCCCTCTACAAGTAAAAGTCATATTGACATCAAAATCAAATTTCTCATATCAAAAAACTCCCCGAATAAATTTCATCAAATGAAACGTTACTTCAAGGGTATTATCGAGCAAAATGAGCACCCCTTTTAGGACATACATTTATAAGAACTTTTTTACTTATTTTTATCTGCAGAATATGCTGCTGAAGTTTCCGGAATACAATTCGGACCACCCTGTATAGCTCGGTCAAAAGTCGATATAAATAAGGAAATAATTTTCACAAGTAGAGGAACTAAATAATACAGCAATGAGATTCTGTAAGCCCCGTAGCAAGAAATTCCTGAAGAAATTTCTTGCCTAGCTTATTATATTGTTAGCCGATTGATGAGTCACTAGAAAGAAAATATGTTTACAGAATCTCACTGTAATTGATCTCTTGTACCCCCCTTTCTTGAGTTATAACTCATCATAGTCTCAGGGCTTTGCCAAAAGAAAGTATCTGAGACGGTTTACGGAGGTTAGTTCTCCATCTCCGATATCAGTCTTACTAAAGTTTATGGCTCGAATGGTTGTCGTTTCGGCGCACTCGAAGATGAAGTGTTCTGGTGTTTCCCCATTTTCCCTACAGAATCTGCATTCGCCGTTGTTGCTTCAATCTACTGAGGTGTTCATTGAGGAAACAATGGTCTGCCAAAAGAAACCATGACAATCCGAAGATTTTTGACAAGGCAAAACCAACAAATTTTTGAGTCTACAACCCTACATTATATTTTTATTACTTTTAAATAAAATTAGAATGGCACTGATAAACCGGAGTTTATAATTCAGCCATATTAATACCCAATCGCACTCCACTTTTGTTGATATGTTTCTTCCTTCATATTTTTATTCAAAGGTTTAATGTTAGTTTAATACTATTCTAAAAAGATTCTAATTAAAAACTGACGTATACTTCCGTCCTTTTGACATCATCATCCTGCCAATACCAAAAAGGATAACGAAGGACCATTGTATAGACTTACAAGTCACGTATAGCCCGTAGAGAGAAATTTGCCAGCACTTTAGCAAACTAAATTTTCAAAATTAGTATGCAGATTGCATGTTCAGGATCTAATTTTCATAAATACCACGACATGTCTAAATAGAACAATGACGCTATTCTGAAACATTTATATGCAGAGTCTCTTTGGATTGTGTTTGAAATTTGATAATTCGACACCTTAAAATTTTCTTGTAACGTAAAGTTCAATAAATTTCGTTCTAGTGGGCCGATTTTGGTGGTATTAAAAAAAATGAATTGCTGAGTTATTTTTCTTTTTTGGTTCCTTCTAAATTTAAAATTAAAAATTTCTATTTCTCTGTTATACGACATTATAAAATATTGATATTTTGATGAAACTTTGGAACATCCTCTGCTATAGTAACCAAAAAAGGGATTTTCATAGTATAAATGCTTTACCAAGAGCTTTACTTTTATAACTAGGCGTTAAAATGACATTTTTGTATTGTCAATCACGTCGCAAAAACTAATACTTTTGTGACATTTGAAAAAATCTCAATTTTTTTAGATCTAATATTTGCTTCTTTCAGTGCCTATAACTCTCTATTTCTTCCACTTGGTAATTGAACCTTTACATCGTAGTATTTGTGACACTGTCTGTATTTTTCTTACTAACCAGATGCCGCAATAGGACCAGTTTTTTTGCTATTCAGTTTCTTCGACCTTCTGTTGGTTAAATATCACTGGATTGGCTATTTTACGAGATAAATTACCAATCTGCCGCGGTCATTACCGGCCAGCACACCTTATGACTAATCCATCTCACTCTCTTAGATCAATCTGGTTTGATATAATATGGTACTTATAATGTAATTTTTTACAATATATACCGGGTGTCTCAAAAGTGGCTCACCCCTATAACTTTTTTATTTCTTCAGATAAAAAACTGGATTTGGCATGTTAGTATATGACATAAATTAGGATTGATTGGCGTATTTAGTTGTTTTCTATCGCTTCCTGTTTCGTCGGCAATTAGTATAACTTTTGATTTTTAAATGGCACCCTCGGTATTTTTGTACTTTATTCGATACAAAATGACACTCTGAACAGAATTACACATCATATCGTAACTTTTGACATTTTCAGATATAGTTTATTTGAAATTCTAACATGCGATTCATAACGAAAATTTGATCCAAAATACTAAGTGTATGGTACCAAATTATTCGTAAAAAATCCTTTTTCCAAATGCTAATGAACCACCCTCGTTCCACTTGAAAAAATTGAGATATGATTAAAAATACCATTTGGGCATCTTTTAACAAGCCATGACAAGACTCTAAAAACATTAGAATATCAAATCTATTTTTCCAAAGTTCCTTGATTAAAAATTAGTGTTTCTAACACAGCTAGATTGAAATTTAAAATAGGATTTTTAAGCGAAAATGTAGAATACGCTAAAACGCTAATTTCAGATAGTTTAATATATGGATTTAAGCAACATCTATGCCATTCGATAAAACTGAATCGATGTATGTAGTAGAATAATTTGATTGCAATTTGGAATTTATTGCTACACTTATCTAAACCAATCGGCGGGTTAATTGAAATTAAATTCTATTTTTAGGCGAAATTTCCATAAAGTTTTGCAGCTTTCGCGAAATTGCATGGTAGGCATTTAAAAAAAACCTTCATTGCTAAGTCACGTAAACACGCAATATTTTTTTTTTTGAAAAACGTCTAAATAATGAAAAAAAAACGTATAATATAAATGGCATAGGATATGTTACATACACGAAGAGGAGCTAGTCAATTTATAACATTATTATTTTTTTCCAGTAGAGGTTTACTGGAAATATTTGAAGAGCTAACAAGAAAATTTAGTACACACAACAGCCTATTAATTACACAGCCTGTCGACTTAAGATCATTTACAAGAAACCTACGTACCTACCTAGATACAGTTCATACCAAATAAATTTTTAGTCACGTTCCTATCGCTACTTATGCACCTGGATCCTGAAAATTTGTAAGAAGAACCATAGATGCTTTCGAAGTGTGGGCCTACAGAAGAATTCTGCGAATTTCATGTAGATAATATCGGACCAATGTCTCAATTCTAAGTTGAAAGTTACCACAAGACATTCAACCGAAATAAACCATTCATACCTTAGGTACTTTGGGAACATTTCAAGAAAAACAGGTGGACTGAAAAATTCATCATGGAAGGGAAGATTAGTGGCAAATGACCAAGAGGAAGATCTCCGACGTATTGAGTGGACCAAACTACAGAAATTATTGGTTACGGTCTGCAAGAGGCTTCTCTAATTTCTAACTAAACTCTTATACCATATCTAATGTGAATCTTATTTATAATCCTTCAGTCTTATGCAATATCATGAATATTTCATTATGCATATTAAGTCATTCGTTATATCAGGGATCTTTGAATAATAAACTAAATATCCTCAGGCTGTTAAAATATATAAAATTATGTATTTATTTGATAAGGTATACCGGGTGTTGCATCGTCGGACGGGACATAGGACATGGGGTCAATTATTGGCTTTCCTAATTATTTTAGAGAATAATTCTATTTAAGTTTATTGAAGAGCACTAAAACCCACATTCAAAAGAATAACTTTAGATATTTTTGATTAGCTCGTTTACAAGTTATCGCCGATATCTTTTTAAATATTTCTCCTTTCTTATGGCCCTATATTTACTTATGAGCACCAGTCAAGGTAAAAGATAACTGTCAAATGAAGTTGTCATTTCAGAAATTTACCTATTTAGTGCTTTATTATTATTGAAAATTCATTCCTACATCGGAAATCTTAAAGATGTATTTATAAATACAAATTAATATGAATTAAAGTAAAATAAAGTAATCAATTACAAGGTTAATTATAGTATTATTACAATATTCAATAACTTATTAATTTAGATACGATTAAATTGTTAGAACTTTATTAGGATTTAAGATGTTCAAATATTTCTCCATCGACTGCTAGACAATAACCCAGGAGATCATAAAATTCTCTTCTTACATTCGCTAGTTGGTAAACTGAAATTCTATTGTATTCGGCAGAAATAGCATTTTTTAACTCGTCTAGATTTGGGTATTTTTTATCCTTGTATATCCTTTTTTTTAAATGGCCCCAGAGAAAGAAATCATTTGGCAAAATATCAGGAGACCATGCTGGCCAATTTACTGTATGATTTAGGCCAATAACGTTTCCGTTAAAACTATTGTCTAAATATTTCCGAACAGCCAGGGTACTATGTGCTGGGCAGTCATCCATTTGGTACCAAACTTCCTGATTTTCCCTAGCGACATCATGTAAAGTAGGTAAAATATGATTTTCGAGTAGTTCCAAATAATATTCTGCATTTAAATTTCGCGTAAGAAATAATGGCCCGATTGTGTCCGAATATCCCTGCCCAAACATTTACTTTCTGTGGATATTGCGTACTTGTTTCGACAAACCTGTTTTGGTTTTCTTTGTTCCAATGTCGATAATTTTGAACATTGGGTTCATTATTTAAGGTAAACGTGCATTCGTCAGTGAAACATATGTTTTTTAAAAATTCCCTATCCGTGTTTGCTCTTTCCATAATATCAAAACAAAACGCCTGCCGCCGTATTTCGTCCCCATCTCGTAGCTCTTGGTGCTTTTCATATTTGAAGGAATAGTATTTATGTCGTTTCAAAATTCGAAACGCTGTAGTGTGATCTATTCCTATTTCATCCTCAAGTTTCTTTGTGCTGATCTTTCCATCGTTCTCTTCCACGCACAATAAAACTTCCAAGTCGGTATCATTTCTTGCATCTTCTCTTTGTTCCTGCCTTGCTTCACATCTGCAGTTATTTATTAGGGTACCTTTGGTCTCAAATCTCTGGATATTCCTTGCGATTGTAGATTTTCCAGGTATCGGTCTATTCGGATACAGAGCAGCAAACATGTCCGACACCTTTTGATAACTATTTCCTTGATAATTCCATTTAATCGTCAATACTTTTTCTTCGGTAGTGATTCATGGCTAATATTTTCGATGTAGGTATGAGTTTTTAATAATAATAATAAAGCACCAAATAAAGCACTAAATAGATAAGTTTCTGAAATGACAGCTTCATTTGACAGTTATCTGTTATCTTTTTACCTTGACTGGTGCTCATAAGTAAATACAGGGCCATAAGAAAGGAGAAATATTTAAAAAGAAATCGGCGATAACTCGTAAACGGGCTAATCAAAAATATCTAAAGTTATTCTTTTGAATGTGGGTTTTAGTGCTCTTCAATAAACCTAAATAGAATTATTCTCTAAAATAATTAGGGAAGCCAATAATTGACCCCATTAAAATTTACATGGGATTTCCTATGTCCCGCTCGACGATGCAACATCCGGTATATTATTCTCGAAATACCAAGTGTGTAGTATCAAATTATGTATTCGTAAAAAAATGCTTTAAAAAAAAATTCGATAGGAACCGAATGTGGAAAATAAAGTAACGCTGCTTACTGATAAAGTAAGACAATTGTTTGACCGCCATGCGCCGCTGTGCACTGTACGGATTACCAAGCAAAAGGCTCCATGGTTTACTGATGTCTTAAGGATTATGAAGAAAGAACGTAATAAACTGATGTCTAAGTACAAAAAAACAAGAAAGGAATGTGACTGGGCAGCTTATAAAAATATGAGAAATATTTTCACCCAAGCCGTTCGAAATGAGAAAAGGTCGTACCTGGAGTATATTTGTAAGTCGACTGATAGAAGAGTTCTGTGGAAAAGTCTGAACGGTATGAATATTTACCGCAAGGCTAAAACCAGCAGAACTCTTCCCAAGCATTTATGTAATCCAAATTCTATTAATGACTTCTTTCTGGACTCCATTAATAAGCTAGCACTGACTGTCGATTCTGACATAGTAAAAAAATACGAAAATGGCCGGGGCTCGAATCATGTTTTTCAATTTAGAACTATACTGGAAGTTGATGTGTTGAATGCTATATCTAATTTAAAATCAAATTCTTGTGGCTTTGATGGGTTATCCCTACAAATGATTAAGTTGTGCTCTCCAGTGATTATTCCTTTTCTAGCCCACATATTTAATGAATGTATAACTTCCAGAGTTTATCCGACTCAATGGAAGGTAGCTACTGTAACGCCTATTCCTAAAATAAATAATCCTGGTAGTTTTTCAGATTTAAGACCCATAAGCCTTTTACCTACCTTGTCAAAGATATTTGAAAAGGCGATATACATACAACTTGTTAGTTATCTGAACGATTCGAACCTTATACCGCCCACTCGGTCAGACTTTCGAAAGGGATATAGCGCAGCTTCTGTGTTATTAAGTGTGCTTGACGACATTATATCTGCAGCTGATGAAGGCCGAACTTCTGCTTTGATAATGCTGGATTATAGTAAGGCATTTGACGCGTTGGACCACATGTTGCTTGTTTGGGTATTACGGGTTCTCTGTGGCTGCTGTTAATTTCTTTCACAGCTATTTAGTTGATAGGTCCCAATTTGTTTCGATGAATGGTAATCAATCGGAGGCAAAGTTTACTACTAAGGGCGTTCCTCAGGGATCCATTCTCGGTCCGTTACTTTTTATTATATACACCATGGACATAGCAGTGGACGATAACCACTGCAAAATGCATAGATATGCCGACGATACCCAATTACATTTAAGTTTTAGAAAATCAGAAGCATACGAAGCCCAGAACAAAGTTGAACAGTGTTTAGAAAAAATATACACTTATTCCAGCAAGAACGGGTTAAAACTAATCCGACAAAGTCAGTAATCGTTTACTTCGGACCAAATAATAACTGGGCGGCCCAGAACATGAAAAATAAAAATGTCTGATTCGATTATCTCCGTAGAAAGGGAATCAAAATATTTAGGACTTATATTTGACTCGCAGTTGAGGTTTAGATCTCAAGTGAGTAAAGTGGTCAGGGCATCGTTCATCTCCTTAAGAAACCTATACAAAAACAAAGATTTTCTAAACTATAAATTAAAAAAGCAATTATGTGAGGCTCTTGTATTATCACAGTCCAATTATTGTAATTTTGTTTACGGGCCTTGTCTCGATCAAAAATCTAAGAGACAGTTACAGAAAGTACAGAATTCATGTATTCGCTTAATATACGGATTAAGATCGAGAGACCATGTTACATATAAACTAGATATGTTGAATTGGCTAAATATTGAAGACAGACAAAAGTTACATTTTGCATGTTTTTACACAGAATTTTGCGGAATGGTTTTCCTGAGTATTTAACTAATAAACTTAAATTTCGATACTCTAACTATGCTATAAGGCAGTGTAATAATATGGAAATTCCCAAACATCGCACGGCGCTATATCAGCGTTCTTTCTCCTACCTGGCAACCAAGATGTACAATTCCAACTTGAATCTATACTCCCTTGATTTAAAGACGTTCACTTTCAAAACAAAATTAAAAACTTATATGTTGAGCGGATATAGAATTACACAATAATTTGATTTATTAATTCTTGTATCCTTTACGGAACAATTTTCATTTTTTACTGTTTTTGCTTTAACTTATTAAGTTGTTGATTTTTCTTTATCTAAAGTATATTGTTAATTTTCATTTTTCTTACTAATTCTTTTTTCTTTGAATGTTATTTTTTAAGAATGTATTATATTATTTACTTTTTTTATATGCTCGGTTAACTTAACAGCTCTGCTGAATTTCGCCGAGTAAAAAATAAAGACGTTATTTATTTATTTATTAGTGTTTTCATAACAATCATATAACATATTTTGTAAATTTATTGAACCAAATATTCTACGTTAGGAGGTAATAATTTTACCTTACTGTCTAGCCCTGTGTATCCTCTGAAAACAAAGAAAACAAAAAGGTGCACATGCAGGTACAACTGAACTGACAGGTGACAGGAAATAGAGGAATAAAAAGAACCCCATTGTAGGGTTTCTATCTGCCATATGCTACGCGCCAATGACCGTAGACTTAATTGTATAGAGTGTTCTTTAAATAGAGGCGATGGAATATTCTACGTATTTTTAGTTTTTTGTTTTATAGGCATTATTTATTGGCTGGCCCAGTATATGTCACCGACCTCCAGTCACCCAAAAATGGAATAAACGCGAATGAGTCAGCAAGGCAATTGGGGGCCATTGTTTCTTGATTTGCCACGGAATTTCTCTTGAAAGTCGATCAGTGTATAGATAAAACGAAGGATTTTAAAGTCTAAATAACAAACTGTGAAGAAGAATACTAATCCTAAAATTAATTTTAAGTGGGGTGCCAAGAAAAAATCAAGTAGGTTTTGCAATTTTTTTACACTCGCCGTCACGGAAAACTGACATTTAAAAATTTTCATGTATTTTAAAGTTTTATTTTATATTTTGTTCTACTCGGCCGTATTTGATGGGGTTTTAAGCAATTTGTAGCTGGATTATTTGATTTTTTAATATCTCTTTCTAAATAAAAAATGAAAGTTTTCATCTGTCAATTATACGAGGGAAAACAAAATGTTGATATTTTGGTGAAAATTTGAAACACCCTGTGGAATATGTTAACAAAGCAAGAATTTTAAAAAATTTATCATCTAGGTATATCTTTTATTAAGAGTTTGTTTTTTCATTCATTGCAATAGCTTTATTTTTATTGGGTATATTCGCGTTTGAATAAGACAGTAACGGTTTACAGCAATTTTAGCATTGATTTTGGATCCTTATCACCACACTTATAAAATGTTTATTGTTTTTGTCAGAGAGAACACTAATAACTAAAGTGAGAGAGACCGATCAACGTTAAGTTTTGAAGACTGTGTTAGTGGCGCGGCCTTTGGCGTCTAACCAGAACTATGAGCGCATTATCGATATAGTAGGTCGCATTCATACCTATATACTGGCGCCAAAAGTTTAAAATTTGTATATTTGAACCGAATTTTCGTAGTTTTTTTAGATTATTTTGTTGACAACGAAAATTTATTATTAGACTTTAAAGAATTAAAACCTATAAATAAAATACCGTTTAGGAACATAAAAATTTATTTAATTCCATACTCCTTGCCCAACTCAAGGCTGCAATGCAATCTTCAATATCTTTTTTATCTAACTTAGTTGGGAGTGAACAGGTGAGTATTATGTGCACTCACTATTACTATTAGGTATGTTAAAATAATTACCGAGATAAAACTTACCTTTAAAGGAAACGTTTTGTCTGGATTTCAACCACAAAACAAAAATGCCGAATAATCGTCGAATCTGAAATATTCAATAATGACAATAATCTTCTCTTCTATTACTCCGATTATCAACAGATTTTAATTATCTCTTTCTAGAGCTAGAATTTAGAATTTAGAATAAGTGGGAGGGGGGTTAATCTCTGCGACCTTAAAGATCTATCGTATCCCCCTTTCTTGAGTTATAACTCATCATACAGTCCCAGGACTTCCTACGGAGACCCGTGTCCTTCACAGTCGAGGGGCTACGACCCAAGCCGGGTAGACGAAACGGTAGCTTGTGTCGCCTGTTGGGTTTAGAGGTAGGAGGTAGGCTCCCGACCCTTGGAGGAGGTGGTCTCACGCAAGTGTCAGCCACCTCTCCTGTAGTTCTCTTTGGGTTTGGCCCCTTGGAACTTTCATTGTTACTGTTCCCAGTGTTGCTAGGGGGTTTCCCCACAGCTTCACCGGTGATGTTTTTATTACTATTATTACCAGATCTCATAGTGTACCCATGTGTCGCTAGAGACAGTCGGTCCACTTCTACAGAGCCCCGCATGTAGAAGTAAGGGGTAAAATACAATGGGGTGCCCCAAGGTTGAGGCTGTCCGTAGCCCCGCCCGGTATCGTTATGTCTTGGTGCAATTCCCTGGCCACGACACTACAGTCAGGGACAAGACGATGAGTGAGATGCTTCTTAGACCAAGCCAAGTGCTAGGGGGGATTCCCCCCAGCACCTGACCAGGAGCTTCCCCACCAACGACAAGGTCTTGCATCTCCTAGGGGAAGTTTCTAGAGCTAAGAAATAGAAAAAGCTACTGACAATCTAATTAATCCTTTGAAATGTTTAAATTGCAAAGTTGAAAACTTTCTTTTTGACCGCCTAAACGATATGCGCGTCTGGGAAGCGCGGTGACAAAATAAACTTGTCTACGAAATGCCCTGTGAGAGGGCTTGTGGAAGTTACATAAAAGGAAGTTACGCAAAATTACGCGACTACAATGGGCTGAGGAGATGAGAGCAAATGGACCTAATTAGAATTTCGTCATGTTTAGTGATGAAACAGCATCTGGAAGACGAGCACGCTTGAATGCAGCTCAACCCCGTGTCCCGGTGTCCCCAGCAAACTGTGGTAGCCACCGATGTCTTCAGATATGAATGTGATCGAGCATGCTTGGGACATGATAAAACGCCATACAGGAATGATCCCCTCGTACCTTAAATCAATTGAAAATTGCTGCGCGCGAAACATGGGAAGCCATTCCTCAACATCTTCTGGACAACTTAATTGAGAGCATGCCACGTCGTCTCACAGCTTGCATTGAGGGTCGAGGAGGCAATACAAACTATTAGCTGTGAGAAATAATTAAAATTGTTTTCAATATTTTCTGTTTAAAATAAAATTTGTTTTTGTTGATTTTCACCCATTATGAAATAAAATTATAATAACAGCCTAGTTGCACTTAGATTTTTAATTTTTTATTAGTTAGTCGTGTAGTAAGCCAATATGTCAAAAATATAAAAAGAATCATATTAGGTCCAAAATAAAATAAAAATATCGTTATATGCAATAATTTTGGTCATGTTTGTATTTGGCACTGATGAACCGGAAGTTAAGTCGGCCATATTAGTTTCCCATCGCGTGCGATCCAAGATTATTGATATGCTCCTTCTTTAAAATATATATTTTCATTCAAAGATCATTAATGACGTACTTTAAGAATCTGAGGCCGAGCAAATTTAAAATGCAATAAAAAATAGAAATTTCTTTAAAAAAATGTGGCCAGTATAAAACACGATAATTGTTTGAACTTGATTGAATAATGATCCGTGTATCCTTCCTTAATTGAATAGGATTACTTGCGAAAATTGTCAGAGGCAATTAATTTTTTTGCAATTACTTTCTTGCTGCAACAATAGCGGGACCAATTATTGTTTTAGCTTTTAGGTATGGAATGTGCATACGTTTGATCCAAATAAGTGAACTGTAAAGGACAGGAAGTAGTCTAGTCAGTGTAAAGAGTAACCTGTAGGTACAAGAAATATTGTTACTAAAGTTTATATTCCTTTCATGTATAGAGGTGAAGAACTTCAACATGAATTCTTACATGGAAAATATGATAAAACAGTTTTTGTAAGATTGTGAGTAATTGTGCTCTTTCATTCTTTTATTAGAAAATAGTTAGAAACTAAAAGATTTTTTTTTGGTGCGTTTAAAAAGTGGCTAACCTCTATAACTTTTTTATTTTTTTCAAATCAAAAAATCGAGATTTGGTATGTTAGTATATGACACAAATTAGAATTGATTGACGTATTCAATTGTTTTCGGTCACTTCCTGTTTCACCAGAAATGACAACTTTTGATTTTTAAATAGCACCCTCGGTATTTTGTTACTTTATTTCTTTGAATAAGAAGACTAAGGAAGGAGCATAATGCTATCCATGTATTCATGCATGGTGGGCGGAAAAAGGACTCTAGGGTGGGGATCCTTGACAGTTCTGTTTGACGATTCATTTGACACATTTGAATTTGATTTGAAACTTTGTGGATTTGTCAGTCTTTACGGAACTTATTTTATGTTATTTATTATTTATTCTACTACCGATATTTGTTAAAAGGCAGTAAATCTAGATGGAAATTGTGGCAGAACTTAAATTAACGACACTCATCAGATTTTCATTGACACTATCGCGATTTATCGAAAAAGACTCTAAAATAGTTGGTTGTGTAGCGTGCGGTAGATCTCGGCAAAAATCGAGTGAAATAATGAAACAACGTTTCGCTAGTAGGTGACTATATAATATACATACGTGTAGTAAACCGATCATTTATGAAATTCACTTAAATTAACTAATTATATCTTTTTTCTTGCATTTTTGCTTTTAGTAGTAGTGGTAAATACTACTTGTCAAAGATTAGATGTCAAAGAATTTAGATACGTCAATTTAACTTACCCGCTTCAGTAGCGTATCGGATGTTTATGGTTATAAATAATTATTATAACATATCTATTTTTATTAGAATTTTATATTTTTATAACAATTTTAATAACTACCAACATTTATTCACAATGTAAAATAAAAAAAAATTATTGAGTCTACCCCACGTCTACCCTACATCATATAGTTTTACATTTTTTAAATAAAATTAGAACGGCACTGATAAACCGGAATTTAAGTCGGCCATATTTAAGGCCCATCGCGGTGGACCTAAGATTTTTGATATGCTCCTTCCTTAGTCTTCTTATTCAAAGCTTTATTCGATAGAATATGATACTGTGAATAGAATTGACATTTCCTATGTCAACTTTCTACATTTTCTCATATAGTTTATTTAAAATTGTAACATGCGGTTCACAAAGTGTGTGGTACCAAATTATTCGTAAAAAATGCTTTTTCCAAATATGCTAATAAGCCATCATCTTTCCATTAAAAAATGAGATACCTATGATTAAAAATACGATTTAGGCATCTTTTAACCGGCCAGGACAAGACACTAAAAACATTAGACAATCAAATCTATTTTTCCAAGGCTCCTTGATTAAAAATTAGTATTTTTAACACAATCATGGCACTCTAGATTGAAATTTAAAATACAATTTTTTTAAGCAAAAATGTCAATAGTTGAAATATGATATGTTAGATTGAAAGAGACTACAAAATAGACTTCAGTATTAAGTCAAAAAGTAAATAAAACTACATTTTACTTGAAATAAAAATCTACATTTTACTTGAACACTCTGTATAGTTACGTGGTAGACGCCATATGCGGGAATGCGTGCGTATATACCATTGCGTGACCCAAATATTTATTATTAATGATCAATCCTAATTGTGATCAATCCATTCGGTGTATAAGTTACCGTTCGAACCATTTTTCTTTTGCAGCCCATTGACTTTAACGTATTTTCACTTAATGTATTAATTATGTGGTTTTTATAACATTGAAACGTTAGAGTTAATTGAATAAGGCATGTGCATTATACGGGGGTCCATTAAAAAGTAGTTTTGAGGAAAGGTAATATAGTTTTGATTTCAGGACAGTTCTTGTATTTGTAATAATTTCTTTAAGGAAGGTTGAAAAAAATATATTTTTTTATTTATTTATTAATATCTCTGAAATTATCGAAATATATTTTCTCATATCTTAGAATTATGTAAAGCGATCTGAAAAGAAACCAAAAATGCAATTATATACCTACAGGGTGTTCGATTTAAAAAAATCATCCCGATCAACTCACTTTTTTCATCTACCTGTGTATTCCCGCATTCACAAATATCCTGTGTGTAAAAAATAGATTTTACTTACTTTACTAATCCTGTAGCCGAATCTAGATAGACTAGACTACTATAGAGAAAACTATACTAGACTACTATAGAGACAATTAATAAGACAAATAATAAAAACTTCCGTATTGACTAATACTGGTACTTATTAGTTTACCCCCGTACAGTATTACGATAAAAACCATAAACTGTAAAATCGCATAGATATTAATGAGCAAGGCCGCGTGTACTGCTAATTCAATTATGAATTTACTTAGCGTTAATGTTTATGAATAAATTAAGCAACCAGGAAAATGTTACGTAATTGTTCACGCAACGGTTTGTTGTTCTAGGTGTGCTTCCTGAGATGTGATTTCCTTTTTGTTCTTATGGTGGACGCAAGATACAGACCCAGCAGGATGCATCTCAACGGTGATTCGATGGAAAGTCCAGACGAGAGTCGTAAGTTTTCCATTTTATCATTTTTCTCATCTTTCTGTAAAACTTTTTATCTATGGCCACTATGTAAAACAGGCGATAATACTTATATTTAATATCAATTAAACTTTTAGTTACGTAATCGAGGGCGCGATTTTTAAATTCATTGTTGCCAACCATGGACATATTCGGCGCCGTGCTGACTAACTGGAATTTAAATTTCGCGCTGGAGATTAAGGTGGTAGCTCTGCTGTAAAAAATGTCAAGTTGCCGCATTTATTTATTTATCTCCTGACATTGTCATTCGTTTTGACACTTTAGTTTTGCATTACGAGTTTTTAGTTTAAATAAATAGTGTTGTGATACTTTAAGCTTCAAAATGTTTACTAGCAGACCTTGAAGTCGAATATTGTTCTTTTTAGAACCTCTTTTAGTGCGAAGTGTACAAGGAAGTCCTGTATACCTGTCCAATGACGTATATTTCTCAGCCAGAATAACTTCCTTCGGCCTATTCCCCTTTTACCCCCCCTCTATTTACTATTTTTATATCCATACACTGATACATACCCTGCTGGGCATCTAGTTTCTGTGGTCTGGATTTTAATGTGAGCGACAGAGAATAATATAAATGATCGGTTGACAGATAGAAAGACAAAATCAAAAGCGGCATACAGTGTTGCCGGTTTTTTACGTTTGTAGGAAAATATGTGGTAGAAAAATATAAGCTATTTTAAAAACTTTCATGTATACTACTGAAATGATGATAATATATCTAAACTAAATAAAAAAAAACAGTGTGTAAGATGATCAAAATTTTAAAATTCAAAATTGTTCATGATTAAACATTAACAAAAAAGTCGTTTACCGCATATATAGGGCTCTCTCCAGTAAGTATGATTTCAGAGCTTTGCGAAATGCGGGAAAGAATGAAAGCGACTTGATATTCAAAGGCAGATGATTGTACATTTTTTTGGCATTGTACAGTATTGAACCATTAACTAGTTCTGAGCTCGGGGTTGGCAGATAAAGATCGTGCTCCGCATTCCTAAGTGGATAGTTATGAGATGGCCTTTCGGGAATAGCAGATATGTGCTTGCGGATTAAGCAAACGGATTCAAAAATGAATAAAGAAGGAAGAGTCAGTATTTTGAAATTTTTAAAGAAATTCTAGCAGTGAGTTCTACTGTTCGGTCCCAATAAATATCGAACTGCTCTCTTTTGAAGTCTGAAAATACGATCAAATTTTGTTGCGCAGCAAGTACCCCAGAATGGAAGGGTATAACGAAAATGTGACACAGAAAGGGCATAATAGGCTATTCTAGAGGTTGAGAAGTTAAGTTCCTTAGAAACTGATCTTACCGTAAAACAGGCAGCGCTTAGTTTCTTTGATAGTGCTTCGATGTGCAAGTCCCATTTTAACGAGTTGTCTACAATAAGTCCTAAGAATTTCACAGAGTCCACGACGTCAATAGTGGTGTTATTAAGTACAAAAGGTTGTTTAGTACTTTTATATGACAAAACTTTAGTTTTTGATAGGTTAAGGCACTATTACTACTATGAGTACTAGGAGGCATAAAATACTATTTTTATAATGCATCATTGTCTGTCACTTTCAAGCCAAAATATTAAGCTTTACCATTGGTTACGTGTCCTTCTCAATACAATTGGTCTCTTAGCACGCCCCTGACCTGAACGAAAATACTAAAAAGGTAACTTGCACATTTTATTTGACTCGCTGCACCTGTTGCACTGTATCGAAATCGCTGCAGTTGCAAAAAGATACGGCACGTCCCAAGATTTCATTGGCGGCGCGCCTTGAATTTAGCGCTTTTTCTACCGGCTGTTCCGTGGCGCAGGGTCACGGCCCGTCGACCGGCCGTTATGCCTGCTTCGCGCTTTATCAGATCGATCCTATCGAGTTTTTGGATCTTGCTGGATGTTTGCGGAGGTTTAAAGGATAGGTCCTCTTTGAAATACAGTTATCTTTAAATAGTCTACTTAATTATTTTAAGAGAATTGCTTGTTTAATTAATTTCCAATCTGCACTGAAAAAATTATTAAGTAATTTTCAAAAAAAAAAATATGTAGATGCATTATAGTATTTTTAATAAAAAAAATATATACAGGGTGTTTCAAAAAACATGTGCCATCTCTGGTGGGAAGATTCCTCACTTAAAAATAAGATTTATTTTTCATAATCGACAAAGGTCCGAGTCTGCGTTGTTTCGTAGCTACAGGGTGTTAAAGTTTTAATAATCTTTCGATTTATTATAATTTTCTTCCAAGTACTTTTAGTGATTCGAATGAAATTTTGAGGGTAAAAGTTACTATAAGTGCTACATATTTTAATGCTAAAAAAGTGTCGCTCAATTGATCAGGGACGTGCATATAGGTTATCACTGGAATATTAAAAAAAAACATGTGCGCCACTGACTTTTTTTCTTTTAATATCAAAATTGTGTAGACCGTTTAATGCCGATTAAAAGTTATCTGTTGATATTTTGTCGAATTCGGCCTCCTTGATGAGATAAACACAATTTTATTAATCATAATAATTAATAAAATTTAAATTAATAAATTATATATTATTTTACCTAATTTATTATTAAATATTATTACTATTAGTTATTATTACTTTTAGTCCAACCTACAGCAATTTCAAATAAAAAATAAAGTTAATTTTAAGTTAATTTAAGATAATTAAAAAAAAATCTAATTTTAAAAAGTTTTAACATCCTGTATCTTTAAAACTATACATTTCCATACCCATGTTTATAGGGACTTTTTTTCATATTTTTAGATGAGGAATCAATGGGTACCTACTTATTTTAAACTTTTCTAAATACTAGAAATATACTTATAATACTTAGAAACATGTTGATATATATAGAGAGATCATAGAATAATTATGTTTACATAAAAAATCCCTAAAATTCAAACGCAAATAATTATAGTAAATGGAGATTGTGTTTTCTAAGAGGGCTGGTTTTATATTTACAGAAACGGACATATAAAGATAATTAATATAATATACTTACCCTTAAATTATAAAAACACTAATCACCCACGCTCTGGGACTCCCACCTGTTCAAAAAACTGCTTAGATTAAAATGTTCTTCGTCTTTCCTCTAAATGCGTTTTCAATCGATGACTTAATTCTCATCAGCCTTACAAAAAGTCACGTGACGTGGCGTTATTTTTTACTAAATACGTTATGATAAATTCATACAAGTTTTGTGAATATGTCTTTTACTGCAAGATTGTATTTTTAATTTAAATTTAATTTTTAAACTCAAATCAAAAAACATTGTGAAAATAATATCGTTTAGTAATAATCATTAAATATCAATAAACCGTTTTGCAAAATTGATTTTTTTTGTGAAATTACCAAATCAAAAGTTTATGATTTTTAACATTTTTTTTGTTAAAAATACTATAATGTAGCAATTTTTTTTTAAATTGCTTATATTTTTTTTAGTGTATAACCGATTGGATTGGATACCATTAGTCTTGTTCTTAATATAGCAGGAAGATTTTATTGTCGACAATTGTGACGCACCTCGAATTTAGCTTTTTCTACCGAGTGTTCGCCACGACGGGGTCACGACTGGGTAATCGGCCGTTTTGCCATGTCCGGCTGGACGACTTCGCCTTTGGTCATTCTTTATGCTATCGCCAGTATCTGCTTCTTGGATCTTACAACATTGCGGAGGTTTAAAAACGGATAGATTTTCGCTTGGGGTACTGTTATCATTAATATTATTGTTATAGGCGGTTGTGGTATCTTGATCTTGAAATGAAATAAATAGGAAATAAACTTTCGTTGTTAGACATTATCGTAAAATTAATAAAATAAACTGGTCTGTTGGTTGGTTGGTTAAAGTGGTGAATAGTACTACCGCTTGTGACGAACTTCAATTAGCAGAATTGTCGTTTGGAAAATTAATTAAAATGGTTTAAATTAATTAGAATTATTAAATTTAATAAAAATTAATTTAATTAAAATGATTCGTTTGTCAATTAGAGGGCATCAAAGTTTAAAAAATAAAAAAGGATCAGAAATAAAACAAACGTAATGGATGTTAGAAGAGTATGCAGTATGTCCCCGGATTGTCCCTTGATTACAAGAGGAAAAACTTTTTTATTATTAACATTTTGAAAAAAAAATTCTTCTTGAATGCAATTTCATATGTTTCCAACGATAATGCCACCACCCGGTATAATAAATTACTACTATTTTCTTGTGAAATAATTTAATTCAGAATAAAAGTTAACATAGTAATTAAAACATTAAAAAAGTTATACATTATCTAGTTTCTGATAAACATAATCCAGATGGATCATGATTGTTACATTAATTTATTATTGTACTTAAAAATAAATAAACAAAACACTGATAATCATACATGTCTGAAAGATTATCCAATAATTATGGCATACGTTTCCAAAAATCTAACTATGCTTTCCCATTGAGTTTTAATAAAATTTAGTTTATTACAGTTCAGGTAATTCCAGTCTGTTATCAGTTAATCCTGAAGGACGTATGATAATAAATATATGACAGATAACAATAGATACATGTTAAACAAATTTGTCTGGATTCGATCTTACATACGTAATTAATTAAAATTGTGTGATATACAAGGTGTCCGATAATTCCGTGTACATAGAACTACTACGTATTTTTAGAACAAAAATTAATTCATTAGACACAACTTACCTGTATATTAAGTTTAAAAATTTCTTTAATTAAGTTATTAGATTAATTAAAATTAATTACAAATAATTACAGTTAAATAAAATTAATTACAATTAATTACAATTAATCACTATTAATTACAATTAATTATAATTAATAACAATTAATTGCACTTATTAATTACAATTATTAATTACAATTAAGTACAATTGATTACAATTGATTACAATTGATTACAATTATTTACCATTATTTACAATTAATTATAATTAATTGCAATTAATTACAATTCATCACAATTAATTACAATTATTAATTATAATTAAGTACAATTGATTACAATTAATTATAATTAATTACAATTAATTACAATTAATTACAATTAATTACAATTATTTACAATTATTTATCATTATTTACAATTAATTAAAATTAATTAAATTATATAAAACTTATTCGTTTGTCAATTAGAGGACATCAAAGTTGAAAAAAATTAAACAGGATCAGGAATAAAGTAAAAGTAGGGGATGTTAGAAGAGTATAGTTATTAGTTTGCCGGTCACAATATCAGAAGAGGGGACGATAGATGAGAACAAACTCATCGTAGACTGGAGGTCTTGGAAAAATAAAAGAAATAGAGGAGGACCGAGTTGAAATGGGCAGAAGATCTGAGGAAACATGCAGGAACGAGATGGATAAACATAGCGACAGACGACAGACAGAGAAGAGTGGAAGAAATTAGCAGATGCCTGTGTTCAACGATGCACCGATGAAGGCTAAATAGATAGATAGATAGACTCTGTCTTGTGTCCAAATATATTATAAGAATATATTGCTAGTACCGCATTTAAACAATGAGCCAATGATGGAAAGTGAAGCAAAAAAAAAGAAATAGGAATCATCGCTGAAAGTTGTCATCTGCCCGCGCACTATTTTAAACTCTAAATGTTAATTACGTATAATATATTTTTTTTATTGGTAGTGACATTATTTAATATTCATCATATCTATCCGTTTATTGTTTTTGTTTAAATATGTCAGAGACTAAATTTAAATTTATAAGTAAAGGCGCGAATAGTCAGACGCTAAATTGATTACGTGGTAGATAGAAACTTAGAAAACTACTTCTATTGGTTAGTATGAAATAAATCAACTAATCGCGAAACACCTCTCACGGTTGCGTAGTTCAAAGCTGTTGAACGAAAAGAACCGACTTATGTGGATTTTGTATAGCTCCATCTCAAAAATTTGGCTTCAATTTCTGTTCCTTACTAACAATACACACATGGCTAAAATTATTGCATATATCGTTTAAAAATATACGGAAAGGAATTTAAAGAATCTTTTTTTTCATAGCTTTGATAATCTGTAATAAACATTTTTTTTGTTAAAATGGATATGGTAAATAATGTTTATTGTTCAGACCCAATATTATTACAAATTCTTGCACATTTCGATTTGTGGTCTCTTGGGTTTCAGAAGAAATTTGACCATTATTAGAATCAATATTTCACAGTTTAATAGAGTCAGAATAGTAACACTGTCTCAACAGGGCTACCGGCAAGTTGCAATAGCTGAAATTGTAGGAGTTAACCAAAGCGATGTTTCGCGAATATTAAAAAACTCAGCGAGACAAACGAGGTTACAGACCGACCTGGAAGAGGTAAAAAGATAGTTACTACTGCTGTGCAAGACCGTCACATATCCCTAATTACACGACGCAATCCCCTGCTTTCTAGTACTGCTATTTAAAATGAGTTAGCTCGCCTTGAAGGGGTAAATGTTTCAAGAAAGACCATAGCAAGAAAACTTCATGACAGAAGATTACATTTAAGGAGGCCTCTACTTGTTCCGAAGCTTAATTTACAGCACAAAATTACGCGATTACAATGGGCTGAGGAGATGAGAGCAAATGGACCTAAATGGAATATCGTCATGTTTAGTAATAATGAAACAAGAATTGGCATAGTATCAGACTCGCGACGAACTTTGGTCTGGAGAGCATCTGGAAGACGAGCACGCTTGAATGAAGCTCAACCCCGTGTCCCGTTTCAAGAGGGAAGCATTATGGTATGGGCACGTATAATGCACAGAGCTCGAACTCGTCTTGTTTTTATTGATGGCACAATGACAGGTGCCTCATATATTAGAGACGTTTTACAGTTACAGCACTTTCAGATGGAGCGGAGCGTCCGCGCGTACCGTCCGCGAGTTCCATGAGTTTAAGTGAACAATTTCACATGGGTCGCGTATGCTGCGTCCGGATGAGCTATCTTGAAAAAACACCACCGCGCGGACGATCCGCTCCATCTGAAAGCGCTGTTAGAGTCTATTGTGCGTCCATTTCGAGGGGCAGTGGGGGATGAATTTGTTTACATGGACGATAATACTCCTCCTTATCGCATTTTAGCGGTTCGCGAATTTTGTGAGGAAGAGGGTATAAGAAAACTGTGGTGGCCACCGATGTCTCCAGATATAAATGTGATCGTGCATGCTTGGGACATGCTAAAACGCCATATTGCCAAAAGGAATGATCGCCCCCCCCCCTTACCTTAAATGAATTGAAAATTGCTGCGCGTGAAAACATGGGAAGCCATTCCTCAACATCTTCTGGACAACTTAATTGAGAGCATACCACGTCGTCTCACAGCTTGCATTGAGGCTCGAGGAGGCAATACAGACTATTAGTTGTGAGAAATAATTAAAATTGTTTTCAATATTTTCTGTTTGAAATTAAATTTGTTTTTGTTGATTTTCACTCATTATAAAATAAAATTATAATAACAACCTAGTTGCACTTAGATTTTTAATTTTATATTAGTTAGTCGTGTAGTAAGCCAATATGTCCAAAAATATAAAAAGAATCACATTAGGTCCAAAATAAAATAAAAATATCGTTATATGGCAATAATTTTGGCCATGTGTGTTTATTCTTATAATATATTTGTTTGTATCAGTGTTCAGTATCTTCTTTTTTGAGCTCCATTTTAAATCATATGGTATTTCCTAATACAGAACATGTATTTAATACTTTTTCTGTCTGTAATTTGTTTCCTGCTACTGTCGTTTTCACTTATATCATTAAGACAAAACGAAAAAGCTCCGCTATCAGTCAATCGTCCGCTTTCAGTCGATTTTTGTCATTCTCTTTTCATTTTCATTCGGTTCAGCTTTCATTTCGAGCCTGTAAGTATATAAAAAGATTGTGGACTATTAAAAATCCATACGAAGAAAATTGCACTTTCTTTCACAGCATAACCACTTACGTCGTCTATCTGTCACACATTATTTAAAACACGATAAATTGCCTTTATTTTATGTATCTAGATATTATGTATGATCATAATAGGGCAGTTTATAAGTGATTTTTATTGGGTTTATGATTTATAGAGCTCATAGTAAGAGAATAATAATAAATTTCTTTAGACAGGTCAGTTACATAAGGGACAAGCACTTCGATTATAATTTAAAAGCACAGCCTGTTTATTAAACAGCCAGTCGCTTTATAGGCTTGGTGCATTCTCCGCCGGTGCTGCCACCATAGGAGAATATCGTAAACAACCGGCATATTCAAATACACGGGCATATTCAAATAGCGAGTATACAAAAAAATTATTATACAGGGTGCTACAAATTCGAGGTACGAGCATTTGTATCTCGGTAACCGTAATAGATACGAACATGGTTAAATGGGGCAAAGTTGCTTATTGGGATGTTCACGAAGATGCCATCAAAAAAGTTTTAAAAATTTCAAGGATTGCTGAGTTTTTTGGAAAAAAATGATTTTTTTGAAAATCAAATTTATTTTTTCCTGTCGTTACTTTTTAGAAAATCAAAAAACTAATTGCACATTCTCATAGCCACTTTATTAGGGCTATCTGATAATATTTTTAGATTTTTAAATTAGCTGATAATTTGTGGGATACAGAGGCCAACTAATTTTTTTTAAATACGGACCTGCGTTTTTTATATCAGGTTTTCAAAGAACTCGGTCTCCTGAATACAATTATATGCCACAATTTATACTTTTTTTTTGTTTTGGGTACCTTAACAGCAACAACTATTTAATTATATTTAAAATAATTTCAAGTCCGACTCTGGTTTCTTAAATTATTTAATCTGATTATATTTATCGCAACAATATTGATCAGCGCTAATTAACATTGAATAAGGAAAATCGAGCCAATTGGAAGATTCAAATAAATAATATCCAGGTCAGAAATTTAAAGATATTATTTTTAACTTTTTTTATTGTGAATTTGAAATCTCAGTGTGCGATCTAATAATATGCATAATATTAATCGTAGTTATTATAAATAAATAATAAAATTATATAAGGATTCTTGCCACTTAACTGCTAATATATAAATTTAATTCTACGCTGTGTTTGTCATAATGCGGATCAACCTGCTCTCACTACCGGTTTCGGAGCCCTACTCCATCATCAGGTGAGCTTGGGAGATCCACAAAATGACAACCACAGCGCAGAGATAGTTAATTCCGACTTGTCGGAAAGTATCGGTTAGATATTAAGTCCCGAACGGGAGAGAGCGGCCTGCGTGCAATGGTAGTACTTTCGTACCACCGAGGCGCAACTATCGATAGTAAAAGGATGGTAAAAGGCTTTTTTTCAGGCAAGCCAAATTATAAAAATAGAAAACAAATTTCTTGCAGTAGAGGTATATAATAAAATTATATAAGGATTCTTGCCACTTAACTGCTAATATAGAAATTTAATTCTACGCTGTGTTTGTCATAATGCGGATCAACCTGCTCTCACTACCGGTTTCGGAGCCCTACATCATCATCAGGTGAGCTTGGGAGATCCACAAAATGACAACCACAGCGCAGAGATAGTTAATTCCGGTCGCAGAGATAGTTAATTCAAGGCGGAATTAACTATCTCTGCGCTGTGGTTGTCATTTTGTGGATCTCCCAAGCTCACCTGATGATGGAGTAGGGCTCCGAAACCGGTAGTGAGAGCAGGTTGATCCGAATTATGACAAACACAGCGTAGAATTAAATTTCTATATTAGCAGTTAAGGTGCAAGAATCCTTATATAATTTTATTACATACCTCTACTGCAAGAAATTTGTTTTCTATTATTATAAATAAATCAACTTCTACAAATTAGTTTCTAATGTTCTACATGTTCGAAAGGGTTACCACCCTCCCTATTGCACAAATTTATTTTTTGTTCAATTTTATTTATAGCTCTTTGAACATATCTTCTTCTTATATTTCCGAATGCATTTTGTACTCTTTGTAAATGTTGAGATGAATTGATTTCACTTTTACAAATGACGTCAAGTAATGTAGCCCCTTGGCGATAGGTCCAGGAACCTCGCTGGACATCATATTGCTCTACCATTTCCAGTCCATCTTCCGGGAAAATGATTTGGTTGTTTATATTATATTCTATTTATATTAATTATTTTATATTATTTTATTGCATTTGATTTTCCGTATTCAATGTTTTACCGCACGTCATTGTAATTTTGAATGCTAATCAATATTGTAACGATGAATAGATTAAATATTAAAAAAAACAGAGCCGGACTTGAAATTAGTTTAAATAAATTGTGTTCAAATGTCAAAACCAAAAAAAATATTAAGTGTGGCATATCATTGTACTCAGGAGACCGAGTTCTTTCAAAATCCGAAATAAAAAATGCAGGTCCGTATTTAAAAAAATTAAGTTGGCCTCTGTATCTCACAGATCAGCTAATTTGAAAATATAAAAATACTATCAGATAGCCCTAATAAATTGGCTTTGAGAATGTGCAATTAGTTTTTAGATTTTCTAAAAAGTAACGACAGGAAAAAATAAAATTGATTTTTTAAAAAATCAGTTTTTTCCAAAAAACTCAGCAGCAATCCTTGAAATTTTTAAAACTTTTTTGATGGCATCTTGGTGAACATCCCAAAGGCAGCAACTTCGCCCCAATTTAACCATGTTCGTATCTATTACGGTTACCGAGATACCAGTGCTCGTACCTCGAATTTGTATCACCCTCTATATTATATATACAGGGTGTCCCAGAAATAAGTACAAATATTTTAAGGGGTGGTAGATCTCGATAAAAGAAACATATTTTCTCTTTATTGTTTTTCAAATAAGTCCAAAGTAACGGAGTAATTTTATTTTGAAAATTTCCAAAAAAAAATATTTTTTGCTAAAATTTTGAGAAACACTGGATCTTTTCTGGATTTTCTTACTTGTAAATTTAATCTAATACTTATGTTGCCATATTATCAAGAAATTATGGTTTTTAACTAAAAAAATTTCCAAAAAAATTTTCAAAAAATTTCGAATTTTCAGTTTTTTTTTTCGCGAAAAAACCTCATACGCGTGTTTCTGGGGTTGAACTATACTACCAGTTAAAATATTTGCACTTATTTCTGGGACACCCTGTATAGTCTCAATAACTGCACTAGCAAAAAACTAAAATAATTAAATATTATGACAAAGCCACGATTTCAATATCATTTTAGTGCGATCAACATGAACTGTAACAGGGGCGCCGGGCGGCGTGAAATACATAGCGAAAATTTGTGATTTCTGCCGTATACAGCGCTGCGGTCGGAATTTTTTGAAATCAACTGAAACGCACCAAGCATATACTGTATTGTTTATTTCAATCTATTATAGGTAGGTTATATTACTCCTACATACTCTTTAATAATTAAAAGGAATGAATGTTACAATAAACAGTTACTATAATATACTATTATTGATTTCCCAACAGAATTAATGGGAAGAAATCATGAATAGCTATCATGACACTGTAAAAATGTATTTAAGCATTTATTTAAATAAACTTCCAGGTATTTATGTAGGAGTATCTTACATAAGTAATAGGCACGTTAATTATAAATAAAAAAGTAAAAGAGGTGAACGTTATTGTAGCAAATCAAGGTTAAGTTCATACTGAAACAGATAGATGTAGGTAAAGTCATAAATAAATTTAAAAGATTTCTATAATAAATACAAGAAGAAGTGTCAAGTCAATGTTAAATTATGGAAACAGTGTGGCTGCCTGGGTAACTAATTTTCAGACATGGCGGCTGGGACATTTGACATGATATAGACATGACAATTTCAATTTTAGTAAATTTATTTCCGTTTCCGGTTTTTAATGGCCGGCTGTTCAGGAGGTTTAAATGAGGGTTAATATACTTTTTACTCTTTCTAGTAGTAAATAATACAGCAAACTTACTCAAAAATGTTTATTTGGAATTTAGAACAATATAAATATGCAAATCAACACAATTAAAGAGATATAAACACATAAACTACTGTATCAATATTTAAATAATATCAGAGATGCTGTGTTAAAGCGAATTAGTAAAGTAACAGGGCATTGACTTACAGAAACTTGAAGATAAATAAATGTTTTCACAGCTTCACGGGCGTAAAAATGAATAACTGGAAGCAGGAAAAAGACAACAGGAACCCACACAAAACCTGGAATCAAAAAAAAATTATGTAAAAAAACATAAATATCGGTACATAAGACTTTTGTAATTTAAATCAACAGGAATGGAAATAAAATGAATAAAAAATATGATACATATACATCTAATACCTCATTTGTATTTTAAAAATAATCTACATACATAGATTTATTGCATTATTGCTATGAAAATACATAATAGGTACCTATACAGACCGGACCACCGTAGTAGTAACATAGGCAGAACCGGACGAATTAGCGTATACCCGTCCGCCGGATAAAAACCAGGCGAAAAAATGCGATAAAATAAAAATAGGTAGATATGTGATAAGAATGTTTCAGAATTTGTATTTATTCGTGTTTTAATAGTCAAAATGAATACATAGATTCTCGAGACAGTTCTCGTGTAAAATTTATATTTTAAGTAAAATAATGGATGTTTACAAAGTTCGTGAGAAAATTCAAATTGTAAGATGGTATTTCCAAAATATGTCTTATCGGGATATACAAACAATTTTTCCACAAACTTTTGTAAACAGGCCAATTCCATCTTTACCTACTATCTCAAGAGTTATTAATAATTTTGAAACACATGGGTGCGTGTCCCCACAAAAACACAAAAAGCCTGATGTGTTGATTAATGAAGAACAGAGTTAAAGCAAGTGCTCATTTGTGCTACCGCAGATCAAAATCCCACGTTATCAAGTAATCAAATTGCTGAGGTAACAGATTCTTTACCTAGCACGGTTAAAAGAGTCCTTAATAAGAATGGATACCGATCGTATAAGGCGCAAAACTCAAGAAATTTTCCATGAAGACCAATTTCGGCGTATGGCGTTTTGTGAATCTGTAATGGAAAAGGCCAATTTAGATGAAAGCTTTATTCGGCGTATAGTTTTCATCGACGAATCAAGTGTTCCTTTATTGAGTCGTCATAACCCTACACAAGTACGATATTGGTGTCGGGAAAATTTGCACAGATATTTTGAGGTACGCACGCAATATCCTCAAAAGCTAAATGTTTGGGGTGGTTTTGTAGGGGAGCATGATTGGTCGTAATATGTTAGCCAATGTCAGACGGGGATTTTACGACCGCCTAGGCTTCTGTCTAGCACAAGAAGGTGGTCTTTTTGAACCCCTGTTATAATTTTTTTTATTTAGAGTAATATTTTAGTTTTTTGGGGTTTAGAGAATTTATTTATTTTTAGTTTTGGCTTGTAAACACTCAAATAATAAATATTTAAGTATTTTTATTTTAAATGTTACCTGAAGTGAAGGTAAACACTTAAAATGAAAATAATAAATACTCGGCACTCCTCGCTTCGTATTCCTAATGTCACGACCGACCCGTCCAAGCACAACTGAAACTGCATACTGTCTGATCAGCCGACTAGGCGGCAGTGAATCTCGAGGACGAACGCAAATCGGGTAAACGTAAATTCGTCCGGCAACTTGCTATGTTACTATTAGCCTGGTCTTCTCTGTATGTGTTATGTAATTACGCATTTCTGTTCATCTTGTAGATAATTAATTTAAGCTAATAATAGTTCAATAATCATAATTTACCTTGTATAACTTGCTTTCAATTGCTCAAAATCACCGATCAGTCTTTAAAACAGAGATACGGAAAAATCCTTGGCAAAGAATATCCCAAGATCCTTGGATCTAAAGCTAAAAAAATATAAAAACAGTTAATATATTACCCATTTTTACATATAATATGGTCCATACCTACTACACGCAGAAACGTCGATTTCATCATTTTCTTCATGTAATTAATATCACATATACTTTATTAAAGTCTTAACAAGGAACTTTATATCAAAAAACATCTTTGTACTTATAAATTTCAGCCGAAATATTATAAACAAACTTCCAATCAAATCTAAACGGCAAAAATTAAAATAGCGCCCGACCTTTCCAAAGGCCTCCGGAGCTGTCACACAAAAGAAGAGGACGCCGACATGCATAAAAATGTTCCGTAACAGAAATCATATAGAAATATTCAGCTTTTTGTCTAGGTCAGTCTAGAAGGCCATGCTTTCTGCCTGGGTAGGACCGCGCCAAAACTGTTTCCAATTTTCTGGTTTACTGTCACCCCCCTGGGTAAACTATCAACCAGAGAGTTCTACATACAATAATGTTTTTCTCGAAGTTTTTTTATTTTTTTGAAAAATGCAATTACAAAAAGCAAGCACATAATGTGTGATATACGTTTCTATGTACTGAATAGTTCACAATTAATAGTCACTATCATTATCAAGACCTTCAGCAATAAACATACTAATCACAGATAAAGGAAATAAATTTAGATTGGAATGCCCGTGAAAATATATAATTGTTTTGGGTCGCGACCGTTGTACGCGATCTGGCGCTGCTATAGCGGTTGCTAAGAACAACCGTCAAACAATAACAGAAATAATTTTCCCTTGTCAAAGTCAGAATCTTCAATAATTATAAAATCTTTCAAAATTTAAACCGCCCTCATTGAAAAAATACCGAAAAGTGTTTAAAGCGTCCATTCTCAAAGTAATTATTGCTATCTTGTGAGTTTAATTTAAATTTTACTTACTCAAACCCATTTTGACAATTTTAATCTGCATAAAAAGCTGAAGGACACTGCTGGCATATATGAAAAAATGAGATCAACTGTGACAGTCAATAATAACAACCAGATTGTCATCGAAAGCATAGAAAAGAACAATGTTTGGGAAAAGTATATAGAAGAACTTTTTGACGATGAAAGACCCTCAGATGATATCAATAACTCACTAAAGATGAGATTGAAAAAGCCATACTTAATTCGAAAAATAACAAAGCGGCTGGGCCAGATGAAATTCCTGCAGAAATACTTAAGCTGCTAGATGAAAGAGGCATTACAGCATTACATAAAGTATTCAATATTATATATGAGACAGGTCACTACCCCAAACAGTGGTTGCGTTCTACTTTTATACCCCTGCCTAAGAAGACCAATGCCAGAAAGTGTGAAGATCACAGACTTATCAGCCTGATGAGCCATACCCTAAAAATATTTCTGAAAATAATACACCAGAGAATTTACAAAAAATGTGAAAGGTACATAAGCGATTCGCAAATGGGGTTCAGACAAGGATTAGGGACCAGGGAAGCGATAGTTGCAACACAGGTGCTTGTCCAGAACTGCTACGATCAGAGAAAGGATGTGTGCCTGTGTTTCATAGACTACGAAAAGGCATTCGATCGCGTACAGCACCACAAATTAATGCAGCTCCTGAAAAGACTTGATATAGATCATAAAGACATCCAATGCATTGAGAAGTTATACTGGAACCAAACAGCACAAATAAAATTGTCCAATACCATGTCCAATCCCATACAAGTTAGGGGGGTGCGACAGGGTTGCGTGCTGTCTCCACTCCTATTTATACTCAGAAGCTATTTTCCAAGAGGCTCTGGAGGACGTGGAAATGGGGGTCAAAGTTAATGGAGTGTGGATTAATAATATCCGCTATGCCGACGATACGGTCTTAATTGCAGACAATATACACGACCTACAACAACTGGTCGACAAGGTAGGAGAACAGAGCAAAGCAATGGGTTTAAACATCAACATCAAGAAAACCAAATTTATGATTATATCCAGAAACCCAGATGTGTTTATAAACTTCATCCTAACATTTAACTCAAGGCCCATTGAAAGAGTAGATAAATTTAAGTACTTGGGCATCTGGCTCTCCGAAGATTGGACATCAGACAAGGAAATTAAATGCGCATCGAACAAGCTCGGCAGGCATTCTTGAGGTTTCGAAAAGTACTTGTCTGTTCTGATTTTGGCCTTAGCCTTAGATTAAGATTCGTAAAATGTTATATGTGGTCGGTGCTCCTTTATGGTATGGAAGGTTAGACATTGAAAGCAGCTACCATCAACAAATTGGAAGCTTTTGAGATGTGGGTTTGACAAATGAGGAAGTTCTCAGACGCCTTGACAAAGAGCGTGAATTATTTGAATTGATTAAAAAGAAAAAGACCGCATACCTGGGGCACATAATGCGAAACCTCAAATATCGATTCTTGCATTTGTTGATAGAAGGCAAGATCGAAGGCCGGAGGGGTATCGGAAGGAAGAAAATGTCTTGGCTGAGGAATATTGGACAGAGGACTACTCGATGTTCAGTCGTTAATACACACCGCCCGGAACAGAGAAGCAATGGAAAATGTTATCGCAAACATCCATTAATGGATCTACACTAGAAGAAGAAGAAGAAACCCACGATAATTGTGAAAAAGTGGCATTAAAACTAAAAAACTGTGTTGTGAACTGTGTTTTTGCAAAAATCATCGTGGATCGTGGCATATCGTCGGTTTCCAATGTTTTATAGGTATTTCACATACATGTCCTTATATAAAATAAAATTTCTTGTATGCAACACTCTGTATTTTATTTATAAAATTAAAAGAAAATACGTAATAATACATTTGAATAAATAATATTTGGCGACATAGGTAATTCCGGAAAAATCCGAACCAATCCGAAATTATCAAAAGCTTTGGGTCGCGACCGTTGCAAGTGTAGCGCCAAATAGTGTTTATTTACAACCACATATATGTAATACTGACATTACTGACTTTTAAAAAATTTGAAAGTGTCAAATTATCTACATTTCTTCCTTGTTTCTTCCCTCTTCCATTTCCCTCACTCGGTTTTTCTTATTTTCGCCTCATTTAATTAAGCAAAATATTCTTGTAATATCTTTATTAAATGCTTATCTAACATCAACAAAAATAAACAAGAAGATTAACAACAATAATTGAAGATTTTAATACATTTATTTGTTGAAGGTGAAAATGCTATATAGACTTCTTTAACTTAAAACTTACATTCTGGCGTTTTAAAAAAGCGAAGAGTTTGTGATATTTTGATATGTCAGTCTTTTCCGTTAATTCTAGAATTGTCCGTATCATGCTGTACGTAGCCCAAAGAGTAGATGGCTTTTTCTGCCTTGCCATGTCGCTAAAATATGCCATCAAGACTGTCTCTGAAGCAATATTCTTAGCATTTCTTTCGGCACACCATTTTTCGTATACTTTCAATGCTATTTCATATCGCCCCCTACTTTCTCTGGAAGTAAACTGGCCTCTGCTCTTTTTGCAGCTTCTGTAAGTTCTGCTGCAGTACCATTATTAGTAGTGTTCATTATCAGAACTTTCCGACAACATTCTGGCTTTCTATGTTGTATAAATTCGAAAAAGCGAACGAGAAATTCAAAACTGTCACTTAGTTGTTTGTTTTGCTGTTGAATGTTTGCGCCTTTGGTTTGCGCCATAACAACCACTGGTACCGGTAACTAAACACACCGGAAAAATCTAGGGATATCATTTTATTAAAGTTAAAAATAAATGTTTTGAATAAACAACCACATATTTGTAGGCCCATTCTTTCTACTTCGATTGAAACGAAGTAGTCACACTAGTTATTTCTAAATTTGGGATATTTGCAGAAGTGTTTGTGCATTTTTTGTCAAATGTATAAAAAGCACCAAGCATCAATTGTTCCTGTACTGGCTATGTTTTTATGATAACTGACCAGAATTCATTCAAATAACTCTGTTTAGTATTAAACGACATTATGGAGCGTAGATATCTTAACAGAGACGAAATGCTAAGGGCCATTGGTATGCTCGAAGCTGGAATGCGTCAAATCGACGTAGCTAGAGCATTAAATACAACGCGAAGTGTAATATTGCGATTAAGTACACTCTACCGTGAAAGTGGTGGTGTTGCTGAAAGGCACACAGGGCGACATCGCATTACTACCCCTCAGCAAGATCATTTTTTACAATTAAATGCTCGACCCCGACCGACTCTTACAGCACCAGAGCTTAGTTTAATTCTCCAGGAAACACATAATGTAACCGTTAGTCCCGACACTGTTCGCAATAGATTAAGATAGGTCAACTTAAGAAGCAGACGCCCCTGGAGAGCTCAACCTTTAACGAGAGGAAATCGAGAGGTACGATATTTGTGGGCTCAAGATCATGTTCAGTGGTCGATTGAACAATGGGCCAATGTTCTCTTCACGGATGAGTCACGCTTTGGAATTCATCCGGATTCGAGAAGGCTTAGGGTATGGAGAGAACAGGGAAATCTTATTCGGTTGGATCATGTTCAGGAAGTGCACCCTTATCAAGGTGGAATAGTTATGGTTTGGGGAGGAGTCCAGTTAGGCCGAAAAACCGATCTCGTTTTTCTTAAAAGGTTTCTAACAGGAATCACATATCGTGATTTAATTCTTGAGCCTGTAATGTTACCACATGCCAATGATTTTGGGAGAAACTTCATTCTCATGCATGACAATGCACGGCCTCATACAGCCAGAGTGGTAAGTGAGTTTATCAATGCTCATCAATTAAACATCTTACCCTGGCCGGCACAATCTCCTGACCTCAACCCCATCGAGTACGTATGGGACGCGGTCCAAAGAAGAATTTCGAGAATGGGTATGCCTCGTGAAACTAGTAGGGATCTGGTTCGGGCCGTGAAAGCAGCGTGGCAGGCTGTACCTCAAGAAGAGATCGACAACCTGATCAGGAGCATGGAGAGACGATGTAGGGCTGTAATGAACACTAGAGGAGGCCATACCCTTTATTAAGTAAAAAGGTTTTATCTTTTTTTTTAATTCACAGTTTAGAATAAAAAAAAATGTGTGTATATTTTTGAGTTCAATAAAAATCAAGGTCAATTTGAAAAATTCGGTAAATTTTTCATTTTTATTTCCAATACGTCCTGTAAACTATTTGTTTATTTTAATGTTATTATATCAGATATGCAAATAATAAAATTACTGACGATGGCTGGATAAAATTGTAATAAAATAAGACTTTTCCGGTGTGTGTATATAGATATGGAAAAAACCAAAACAGAAAACGACAATTTTTCGCATATTTATTTTTTTCAAAATAAAATACTGCCCCTATTTTTTAATTAATGATGTGGTTGTAAATAAAATAATATACAAACCTCGGAGGAAAGTTTTCATTATTATCTCAAAAGATTTAGTTAATTCTCTCGACAGTAATGGAACACGGTCCAAGAAGAATTTGCATATACCCTCTAAAAAA
This sequence comes from Sitophilus oryzae, assembly GCF_002938485.1. Classification (NCBI taxonomy): domain Eukaryota; kingdom Metazoa; phylum Arthropoda; class Insecta; order Coleoptera; family Curculionidae; genus Sitophilus; species Sitophilus oryzae. The sequence goes on along the minus strand of NW_022147289.1, from coordinate 1,976,421 downwards.
TTGTAGCTCATTTATTAAGGGTTGTGCCGCAACGAGTCCATCTGGAAACGATGTACAGATGACAAGGGTACACCGCCCCGTATTCAAAACCATTTGCCGGTCCGTAGGAAAATGGCCAAGTTCAAAAAACCGCTGTTTTTCTTGAAAATTAACAGAAAAAAAATTGTAGCTCATTTATTAAGGGTTGTGCCGCAACGAGTCCATCTGGAAACGATGTACAGATGACAAGGGTACACCACCCCATATTCAAAACCATTTGCCGGTCCGTAAGGAAAGGGCCAAGTTCAAAACCGCTGTTTCTCTAAAAATTAAAAACAGAAAAAAAATTGTAGGTCATTTATTAAGGGTTGTTCCGCAACGAGACCATCTGGAAACGATGTACAGATGACAGGGGTACACCACCCCATATTCAAAACCATTTGCCGGTCCGTTGGAAAAGGGCCAAGTTCAAAAAACCGCTGTTTTTTTTTTTTTTTGAAAAATTAACAGAAAAAATTGTAGCTCATTTAATAAGGGTTGTGCCGCAACGAGACCATCTGGAAATAATGTACAGATGACAAGGGTACACCACCCGTATTCAAAACCATTTGCCGGTCCGTGGAAAAGGGCTAGTTCAAAAAACCCGCTGGTTTCTATATAAAATTACACAGAAAAAAATTCGTAGCTGCATTTATTAAGGGTTTGGTGCGCAACGAGTAACATTGCTGGAACGATGTACAGATGACAAGGTACACCACCCTATATTCAAAACCATTTGCGGTCCGTAGGAAAAGGGGCCAAGTTCAAAAACCGCTGTTTTTCTTGAAAATATTTAACAGAAAAAAAATTGTAGCTCATTTATTACGGGTTGTGCCGTAACGAGTCGATCTGGAAACGATGTACAGTTGACAAGGGTACACCACCTCGTTTTCAAAACCATTTGCCGGTCCGTAGGGAAAGGGCCAAGGTCAAAAAAACCGTCTGTTTTTTCTTGAAAATTACAGAAAAAAAATTTGTAGCTCATTTCTTAAGGGTTGTGCCGCAACGAGACCACCTGGAACGATGTACCAGAATGACAAGGGTACACACCCGTATTCGAAACCATTTGCCGGTCCGTAGGAAAGGGCCAAGTTCACAAAACCGCTGTTTTTCTTGAAAAATTAACAAAAAAAAAATTGTAGCTCATTTATTAAGGGTTGTGCCGAACGAGTCCAATCTGGTAACGATGTACAGATGACAAGGGTACACCACCCGGTATTCAAAATCATTTGCCCGTCCGTAGGAAAAGGGCCAAGTTAAAAACCGCTTGTTATTTCACTTGAAAATTAACAGAAAAAAAATTGTAGTTCATTTATTAAGGGTTGTGCCGCAACGTGTCCATCTGGAAACGATGTAAAGATGACAAGGGTACACCAAACCGTATTCAAAATCATTTGCCGGTCCGTAGGAAAGGGGCCAAGTTCAAAAAAACCGCGTGTTTTTTACTTAGAAAATTAACAGAAAGTAGAAGGAAAAGTTAGGTGAGGTCAATTTATATCAGCAGTTTGTGCCGCAACGAGACCACCTGGTAACGATGTACAGATGACAAGGGTATTCCACCCCGTATTCAAAACCATTTGCCGGTCCGTAGAAAAAGGGCCAAGCGTCAAAAAACCGCTGTGTTTCTTGAAAATTAACAGAAAAGAAATTGTAGCTCATTTATAAAAGCTTTTGCCGCAACAGTCCATACTGGAAACGATGTACGATGACAAGGGCTACAACCACCCCATATTCAAAACCAATTGCCGGTCCGTAGGGAAAGGGGCAGAATCAAAAAAATACGGAGTGATCTACAATGATTGAAATAGTTAAAAATAAACAAAAAAAATTGTAGCTCATTTATTAAGGTTTGTGCCGCAACGAGACCACCTTGAAATGATGTACAGATGACAAGGTTACACCACCCCGTATTCAACACCATTTGCCGGTCCGTAAGAAAAGGGCCAAGCTCAAAAAACCGCTGTTTTGCTTGAAAATTAACAGAAAAAAAAATTGTAGCTCAATTATTAAAGGATTTAGCCGGCAACGAGTACCATCTGCACAGAAAGCGATGTAGAGAGTGCAAGGATGAACGACCACCCCAGGTATTCGAAGAGAGCATTTGCGCGTCCGTAGGGAAAGCGGCAGAATCAAAAACCGCTTTGTTTTTCTTGAAAATTTAACAGAAAAAAAGTTGTAGCTTCTTATAGGTTGTGCCGCAACGAGACCATCCGGAAACGATGTACAGATGACAAGGGTACACCACCCGTATTCAAAATCATTTGCCGGTCCGTAGGAAAAGGCCAAGTTTCAAAACTGTCATTTCTACCTAAAAATTAAAAAAAAAAAAAAAAAATTGCCGCCAATTTGTTAAGGGTTGTGCTGCAACGAGACCGTCTGGAAATGATGTACAGGTGACAAGGGTGTACCACCCCGTATTCAAAAAAACGCTGTTTTTCTTGAACAATTTTACAGAAAGAAAATTTGTAGATCATTTATTAGGGTTGTGCCGCAACGAGACCGTATGGAAACGATGTACAGATGAAAGGGTACACCACCCCGTTTTCAAAATCATTTGCCGGCCCGTAGGGAAAGGGCCAAGTTCAAAAAACCGCTGTTTCTCTTGAAAATTAACAAAAAAAAAAAAAAAATTTTAGATCATTTATTAAGGGTTGTGAGAAAACCGAGACCACCTGACGATGAACAGATGACAAGGGTACATCACCTCTTATTCAAAATCATTTGCCGTTCCGTAGGGAAAGGGCCAGAATCAAAAAACCGCTATTTCTCTTGAAAATTAACAGAAAAAAATTGTAGCTCTTTAATTAAGGGTTGTGCCACAACGAGTCCATCTGGAAACGATGTAACTGATGACAAGGGTACACCACCCGTATTCAAAACCATTTGCCGGTACGTAGGAAAAGGGCCAAGTTCAAAAACTGCTGTTTTCTTGCAAATTAACAGAAAAAAAATTGTTAAGCTCATTTATTAAGGGTTGTAACGCAAAAGAGTCCACTTGGAAACGATGTACAGATGACAAGGGTACACCACCCTGTATTCAAAACCATTTGCCGCCTGTAGGGCCAAGTTCAAAAAAACCGCTGTTTTTTGTGAAAATTAACAGAAAAAATTGTAGCTCATTTATTAAGTGTTGTGCCGCAACGAGTCCATCTGGAAACGATGTACAGATGACAAGGGTACACCACCCCGTTTTCAAAACCATTTGCCGGGTCCGTAGGAAAAGAGCCAGGTTCAAAAACGCTGTTTTTTTGTTGAAAAACTAACAGAAAAAAATTGTAGCTCATTTTTTAAGGGTTGTGCCGGCAACGAGTCCATCTGGAAAAGATGTACAGATGACAAGAGTACACCACCCCGTATTCATAATCATTTGCCGGTCCGTCGGAAAAGGGCCAAGTTCAAAAACCGCTGTTTTTCTTGAAAAATTAACGAAAAAAAAAAAAATTGTAGCTCATTTATTAAGGGTTGTGCCGCAGCGAGTCCATCTGGAAACGATGTACAGATAACAAGGGTACACCAACCCGTATCAAAACAATTTGCCGGTACGTAGGAAAAGGGCCAAGTTCAAAAAACCGCTGTTTTTCTTGCAAATTAACAGAAAAAATTGTAGCTCATTAATTAAGGGTTGTGTCCGCGAGACGTCCATTGGGGAAACGATGTACTGATGACAAGGGTACATCACCTCTTATTCAAAATCATTTGCCGTTCCGTAGGAAAGGGGCCAAGTTCAAAAAACCGCTGTTTTCTTGAAAATTAACAGAGAAAAAATTGTAGCTCATTTGGAAACGATGTGCAGATGACAAGGGTACACCACCCATAGGTTCAAAACATTTGCCAATATATTAAATAAAAAAAAAAAAAAAAAAAAAAAAAAAAAATAGACAGAAAAAAAATCGCCGCCAATTTGTCAGGGTTGGCCGCAACGAGACACCTGGAAACGATGTACAGATGACAAGGGTATACCACCCAGTATTCAAAATCATTTGCCGTTCCGTAGGAAAAGGGCAAGTTCAAAAAACCCGCTATTTCTCTGAAAATTAACAGAAAAAATTGTAGCTCATTTTATTAAGGGTTGTACCGCAACGAGACCACCTAGAAACGATGTACAGATAAAAAGGGTACACCACCCAGTATTCAAAACCATTTGCCGGTCCGTAGGAGAAGGGCCAAGTTCAAAACACCGCTGTTTTTCCTGAAAATTAACAGAAAAAAATTGTAGACTTGATTTATTTAAGGTTTGCCGCAACGAGTCCATCTGGAAACGCTGTACAGATGACAAGGGTACCACCCCATATTCAAAACCATTTGCCGGTCCGTAGGAAAAGGCCAAGTTCAAAAAAACCTTTTTTTTTTTTTTTTTTTTTAAAACAGAAAAGAAAATTGTAGCTATTTATTAAGGGTTGTGCAGCAACGAGTCCATCTGGAGACGATGTACAGATGACAACGGTACACCACGTGCATTCAAAATCATTTGCCGGGTCGTAGGAAAAGGGCCAAGTTTAAAAAACCGCTGTTTTCTTGAAAATTAACAGAATTTAGAAAAAATTGTAGCTCATTTATTAAGGGTTGTGCCGCAACGAGACCACCCGGAAACGATGTACAGATGACAAGGGTAACACACCGTTGTTCAAAACCCATTTGCGGTCCGTAGGTAAAGGGCCAAGTTCAAAATACCGCTGTTTTCTTGAAAATGATAACAGAAAACAAATTGTAGCTCATTATTAAGGGTTGTGCCGAAACGAAACCATCTGGAAACGATATACAGATTACAAGGGTACACCACCGAAAACGCATTTGCGTTTTCCGTAGGAAAAGGGCAGAGTTTAAAAACCGCGTGTTTTTCTTGAAAATTAAAGAAAAAAAATTGTAAGCTCATTTAATAAGGGTTGTGCCGCAACGAGTCCATCTGGGAACGATGTACAGATGACAAGGGTACACCAAGTTTAAAAATCATTTGTCGGTCCGTAGGGAAAGGGCCAAGTTTTTATATTTATTATTTGTTATATTCTCGTTGAAATTAACAGAAAAACATTGTAGCTCCAATTTATTAATGGTTGTGCCGCAACGAGTCCACTTGGAAACGATGTATAGATGACAAGGGTATACCACCTCGTATTCAAAATCATTTGTCGTTCCGTAGGAAAAGGGCCAGGTAAGAACCGCTGTTTTTGCAATCTAACAGGAAAGAAAAATTGTGGGAGCTGCATCTTTTAAGGGTTGTGCCGCAACGAGTCATCTGGAAACGATGTACCGATGACAAGGGTACAATACCCCGTATTCAAAATCATTTGCGGGTCCGTAGGGAAAGGGCCAAGTCCAAAAAACCGCTGTTTTTCTTGAAAATTAGCAGAAAAAAAATTGTAGCGCATTTATTAAGGGGTTGTGCCGCAACGAGTCATCTGGAAACGATGTACAGATGAAAGGGTACACCACCCCGTATTCAAACCATTTGCCGGTCGTAGGAAAAGGGGCCAAGTTCAAAAAAACGCTGTATTTGCTTGAAAATTAACAAGAAAAATAAATTGTTACGGCATTTATTAAGGGAGTTGTGCCGCAACGAGTCCATCTGGAAACGATGTACAGATGACTAGGGTACACCACCCCGTTTTCAAAATCATTTGCCGGGTCGTAGGAAAAGGGCCAAAATCAAAAAACCGCTGTAAATTTCTTGAAAATTACAGAAAAAAAAGTTTGTAGCTCATTTAATTAAGGGTTGTGCCACAACAAGACCATTTGGAAATAATGTATAGGTGGTACATAAGATAAAATGTAAAAAAAAAAAAAAAAAAACATGTTTTTTTTAAAAATTTGACAGAAAAGTTGTAGTCATTTATTAGGTTGGTGCGCAAGAGACTGGAACGATGTACGATGGAGATGGGTGGAACCGGTTTTCAGACATCTGCGGTCCGTTAGGAAAGGCAAAGTTCAACGTGTTTCTTTGAATTAAAGAAAAATTGCTTATTTATAAGGGTTTTGTACCGAAACGAGAATGAAGAGAAGATGTCGATGAGAGGTATGCCGTACACACATTTTGCGGTACCGTAGGAAGGTTAAGTTCAAAGTGTTTTTCGTTGAAATTCAGAAGGAATTGTAGTTATTATTAGGGTTTTCGCAAGAGACCACCTGGAACGAGTGTAAGAGAAGGGTGATACATATTCGGATCTGCGGTGTCGGAAAGGGCAAGTTAAAAACGTGATTTTTGCTTGAAAATTACAGGAAAAATGGTAGTCATTTGTTAGGTTGTGCCTAACCGAGTATCTGGAAAACGATGCTAGACCGGTAACACGAGGTGTGCCGAAAATTTGCGGTCGTAGGAGGGCAGTCGAATGCTGTTTTTTCCTTGAAATAGAATAATGTAGTCTTATTAGGGGTTGTCGAAACGGTCTTGGAGATGTCAACTGAAGGGTACCAGGTAAACCGTTCCGGTCGTGTAGGAAAGGGCAAGTGTAAAACGTGTTTTCTTGAATTACAGAAAAATTGTAGCTATTTTTAGGTGTGCCGACGATATTGGAAAGAGTGTAGATGGAAGGGTATGCACTATTCAAAACATTTGCCGTCCGTGATAAAGGGATTAAGAAAAGATTGTTTTTTGCATTAAGAAAAAATTGTGTATTTATAGAGGTTGTGCGCAGACGAGTATTGGGACAGTAACGGTAAGGGTAGCCCAGCCGTTGCGAGAACTTGCGATCACGTAGGAAAATGCCAAGTTAAAAAACTAGATATATACTGAATAACCAGAAAATTGTGAGTTGTATTGGGGTTTGCGAGGTCATTGGTGATGTAACGATGAGGAGGTGCCGGTTCATTTATTATTGTGGCCGGTAAGTAGAAGGGCAGGTTACGAGTTTATGAAATTAAAGATATAAATTGTAGTCCTTTTTTTAAGGGTTTGCCGCTTAAAGCTGCCGATGTCGATAGGTACCGATATTCAAACCATTTGCGGTAGCGTAGGAGAATAGGCAGATAAAACGTTATTACCTAAATTAGAAAGAGAAATCGCCGCAATTGTGTTTAAGGGTTGGCCGCACGAGGACACTGGAGATTGTAGAATGAAGGTCTACCGTATTCAAATCATTTGTCGGTTGTAGGGAAGGAGAACGTTCAAACAGTTTATCTCCTCCGATTGAAATACAGAAATTGGTACATTATTTTTAGGTTGTGCCGATCACGAGTACTGAATGTACGATGAAAAGGTACACCCTTGCTTTGCGGAGTGAAGGGAAGTCAAAAAACGCTGTTTTTTTGCAAATTAAGAATTGTAGCTCATTTTTAGGTTGTGCTCGCAACGAGTCCATTTGGGATTGTAGTCGTAAATGAGCAGGGTTCAGAGGACGTTCGAACATTTGCGGTCGGGTAGGAAAGGGGAGTTAAAAAGTGTTTTCTGAAATTAACAGAAAAATTGTAGTATTTAATTAGGGTTGTGCGCAATCGAGTCATCTGGAGGATGTTGAAGATGACAAGGATACCAGCGTATTCCAAAACAGTTTGCCGGGGTCGTAGGAGAAGGGGGTTAAAAGCTGTTTTTTTTTGAAAATTTAAAAGAAATTGTAGGCTCCAGATATTAAGGGTTGTGGCGCAACGAGTCCATCTGGGAACGATGTACAGATGACAAGGGTTCACCACCCCCTATTCAAAAACATTTGCCGGTCCGTAGGAAGGGGCAAGGTTGAAGAAGTGTTTTTCTGATTCAGAAAAAATTGTGTCTTTATAGGCGTTGTGCGCAGAGACATGGAGGAAAATCTGTACAGTACAAGGTACCCGTATTCAAAAATTTGCGGTCGTGAAAGGAGAGTTAAAACGTGTTTTTCTTGAAATTAACAGAGAAAAATTGTAGTCATTTTTTAAGGTTGTGCGCAGGTATGGAAACGATGTAAATGAAGGGTACACACATTTAACTTTGCCTGTCCGTAGGAAAAGGGCCGAGTTCAAAAAACCGCTGTTTTTCTTGAATATTAACAGAAAAAATTGGTCATTATTTATTAGGGGTTGTGCCGCAACGAGTCATCTGGAAACGATGTACAAATAATAAGGGTACACCACCGTATTATCATTTGCTGGTCCGTAGGGAAAGGGCGAAGTTCAAAGACGTGTTTTTTTGGAAATTAACAGAAATTGGTAGGTCATTTTAAGGTTTGCCGAAACGGTCATTTGGAGATGTCAGATAAGGGTGTATGAACCATTTGCCGGTCCGTTGGAAAGGGGCAAGTTCAAAAAACGTGTTTTTTTTTTTTTCTTGGAATTAACCAGAAAAATTGTAGCTCATTATTAAGGGTTGTGCGGCAACGAGTCCATATGGAAACGATGTAGATGACAAGGGTACCAGTATTACATTTGCGTGTGGGAAAGGCAGTTCAAAAGGTTTTCTTGAAATTAACAGAAAAATTGTGGTCATTTAATTAGGGTTGTGCGCAAGAGTCATGCTGGAAAGATGTAGGATGATCAAGGGTACGTATTCAGAACCATTTGCCGGTTCGTAGGAAAAGGGCCAGAATAAAAAAAACCGTGTTTTTCTTGAAAATTAACATAAAAAAATAGACTAGTGATATTTTAATAAAGTTAGTGGAATTTTTATAGAACATTTACATTTTGATTCATAATTGTGAATTATTCAAAACGTGTTTTTTTGAAATTAAGAAAAATTGTAGCTCCATTTATTAGGGTTGTGGCCGCAGATATCTGGAGTATGTAGTGAAAGGTAGACAGTTCAAAAGCATTTGCGTGTAGAAGGGCAAGTTAAAAGCTGTTTTATATATGAAAATTAAAAGAAAAGATTTTTTTTTTTATTTATTTTTTAAGGTTGTGGAAAGACACGTGCACGGTGTGCGATGACGGGTACATATTCAACAGTTGCAGGTCGTAGGGAAAGGGAAGAATCAAAAATGTTATTTATAAATTAGACGAAAAAAAATCGCGCATTTTGTTGAAGGTTTGGCCAACGAGCAATGAAAGATGTACGTGAAGGGTATCACGATTAAAATCATTTGTCGTCCGGTAGGGAAAGGGCAGTTCAAAGAAGATATAATTTCTCTTGAAAATTAACCGAAATTGTACTTATTTATTAGGGTTTGCGGTCATTGAAGATTAAGATGAGAGTGGTACAAACGTATTCAAACCGATTTGCCGGTAGTTAAAGGGAAGTTAAAAAAGGCTGTTGGTTTCTGCATTACAGAATTGTAGGTCATATATTATGAGGTTTGCGAAGAGTCATTTGAGAGATGTAGCAGATGAAGGGTCCCCGTAATCGAACCATCTATGAAGGTCAGTAGGAAAAGGGCTAATTCAAAAACGATGTGTTTTTTCTTGAAAATTAAAATAAAAAAGAATTGAATAGCTCATTATATTAGGGTTGTGCCGCAAGGAGTCCATCTGGAAACGATGTTCAGATGACAAGGGTACACTACCCGTATTTCAAAACATTTGCCGGTCCGTAGGTAAAGGGCCAAGTTCAAAAAACCCGCTGTTTTTTTTTGAAAATTAACACGTAAAAAGAATAAGTTGGTAGCTCTTTTTTAAGGGGTTGTGCCGCAACGAGTCATCTGGAAACGATGTACCGATGACAAGGGTACACCACCCGTATTCAAAACCATTTGCGGGTCCGTAGGAAAAGGGCAAGTTCAAAAAACCGCTGTTCTTCTTGAAAATTAAAATATTTAAAAAAAAAAATTGTAGCTCATTTATTAAGGGTGGTGCCGCAACGAGACCACCTGGAAACGATTTACAGATGACAAGGGTATCCCACCCCGTATTCAAAACCATTTGCCGTTCCGTAGAAAAAGGGCCAAGTTCATAAAAAAGCGCTGTTTTTCTGAAATTATTACAGAAAATAATTGTAGCTTCATTTATTAAGGGTTGTGCCGCAACGATTCCACCTGGAAACGATGTAAGATGACAAGGGGTTAACCACCCATATTCGAAAACACCATTTGCGGTCCGTAGGAAAAGGCCAAGTTCAAAAAACGATGTTTTTTCTTGAAATTAACAGAAAAAATAGTAGCTCATTTATTAAGAGGGTTGTGGGCCGCAACGTGCCATCTGGAAAGAATGTCAAGATAATAGGGTAACCTACCCGCTATTCAGGATAAGTTGAGTGACGGTCCGCTACGCGTAAGAGGGCCCACACGCTTTCATAACGTCGCTGTTGTATCTGCAAATTAAAGAGAAAAATTGTAGCTCATGTTTAAATTAGGGTTGTGCCGCAACGAGTCATCTGGAAACGATGTACAATGAGATGACAAGGGGTACAACACCGTACTCGAAACATTTGGCCGGTCCCGTAGGAAAGGCCAATGTTTCAAAAGGGTGCCGGCTGGTTTTCCAGTTGAAAAGTTACAGAAAAAATTGTGTCATTTTATTAGGAGGTTGTTGGGAAGATGATGCTGACGGATTACAATCCGGTAACAAGTATATCAGTGTTTGGGTTTCCGGGGATACCGGGAAGAAGGGCACGTTCACCAACGGTCGTTTTTGTTGAAGTTGAAGTCGCCCGGAAAAAAATTGTAGAGGTGTGTGTTAGGGTTAGATCGACAGGGCACCTCCGGGTTATATATTGCGACCACGGGTACCCTTGCGGGGGCAACGCAATGGCCTTCGTGGAAGATGTGGGCAGATGAAGTGAGAATCCCATATCAAGATTTGGGTCGTAAGGGGCAGAAGTCAAAACTGTTATTTTACCAAAATTAGGCCAGAAATGGCGCATTTGTTAAGGGTTGGGCCGCAACGAGACCACCTGGAAACCATGTGATGACAAGTTACCGTTTATGGTAATTTTTGGGTGTATGGAAAGGGCCATTAAAACGCTATTTTTTTGAAAAATTAAAGAAAAATTGGTAAGCTCATTTCATTAAAGGGTTTGTGCGCAACGAGGTGATCTGGAGAAACGGATGTACGATGAAAAGGAGTACCCACCCCCGTATCAATCACCATTTGCGGTACGTAGGGGCAAGTTCAAAAACGCTGTTTTTCTTGCAATTACAGAAAAAAATGTACTCATTTATTAAGGGTTGTGCGGCAACGAGACAATCTGGAAACGATGTACGATTACAGGCTACACGCACCGTATCCACCATTTGTCGTTCCGTAGGAAAAGGGCAAGTTCAAAAAACCGCTGGGTGTTTTTCTTGAAAATTAAAGAT